>NW_027192650.1:4828090-5129846 GCF_949987515.2 Delphinus delphis
GGATGTAAATTGCCAACAGACACTCGGGAGAAGTGTATGGTGTTTCCTGAAACATCTAAAAAACAAAGCAACAGAGCCTAGGGCACTGCCACTTATGGTCCTATAGCTTAGGGAAATTAAAATCAAAAAGACACAGCCACCCCAAAGTTTGGGACACCTCTGTTTACAAGAACCTCGTTTACAGTACAAGTTCAACATCGCAGAAAGTGAAAAATTGATAAAGAAGTTGTGGTATTTACTTACAAAGCAATATCACTCAGCAATGAAATCTATGTCATCAGGCCCTTAGCATCACAATGAGTGGATTCAGGTATGATGATTCTAACTGAAATAAGTCACACAGAAAAAGAAACATCATAAGATATCAGTAATACACGGAATGTAAACTTGGCTACACAGGAACTGAATTACAGAACAGAACAGGGTCTCAAATTTAGAAAACCAACTTATGCTTGCTTAAGGGTAAAGGTGAGTTGGGTTGCTGCATAAAACCAGAGATTGAAATGAGCACAGACAAAGTTCCTTAAGTCAAATATGGAATAGACAAGAACTACTCCTTGCTCAACGAAATGGACTCAACACCGCATATTAAACGCCTAAGAATGTACCTGACTAGTAAGTATCGTAAAACCTATGGTTTGCTACGTCTCCAAAAGAGAGTCAAGCATGTGTACAGGGGCATAAACGCAGCAGTGATAGGATTGGAGAGGTTCGGTGAGCAAATGAAGACCCTTTGAAGTCATATTGCATGGTACCCATTACACGGGTCTCAACTCTCCAGGTTTAAGGTATTCTTCCTTCAGCTAAAACATGCATGTGGAACCCACGTATGATCAACCATGTGAACGGGAGACGTGTTCAAATATGTCTCAGTTTTCCTCCCCTGGGACTCGGGTGCAACATTCCAGACGCTTTACTAACACTCTCCCCACTTGGAGAGTCAGCGCCTTTAACCTCCTGTTTGGCCCAGTTTGCAATTTCTGCGGAAGATGAACAGGAATAGCGAGAACCAATGAGAGACTAGCTGGAGGTGTCTGGACGGGCAAATTTAACTCTCATTTCCCACCAGGAAGAGGAAATAACCAAAGGCTCAGCATGCCGTGCCAGAACCAGATTAGGGCCTGAAGCCATCCTGCGGTGTTGCGGCCATGTCACAAGAAAGCAAGTTGAAGAAAGGAGCGCAGGGGCACTGTAATTCACAAACCTGCAGAGTTATAAATGACAGCTATCGTCCAAAAATAGACTGAAGTAAGGCTGCCAAGAGGACTTGAAAGCGGGGCAGAATTGCAGGAAACCGATTTCAGGAGGTAGACTGGAATTGCATTGAAAGCATAGGAAAAGAGGCAGAACGTCCACAATGATGCACTTGGCCAAAAAGGGCGTATGCGTTTTTTCCTGAATATATTCAGGAAAAAACGCATACGCCCTTTTTGGCCAACCAAGCAAGCTTGCAAAGGAAATCTGCACTACAATGAAGTCTCACTTCCCCCCGGTCAAAAGGGCCATCTGAAAAAAGTGTAAAATCCAGAAAGGCAGGACAGGCCATGGAGAACTGGGAGCCTTGTTATGCTGATGGGCGGGATGTAAATTGCCAACAGACACTTGGGAGAAGTGTATGGTGTTTCCTGAAACATCTAAAAAACAAAGCAACAGAACCTAGGGCACTTCCACTTATGGTCCTATAGCTTAGGGAAATTAAAATCAAAAAGACACAGCCACCCCAAAGTTTGGAACGGCTCTGTTTACAAGAACCTCGTTTACAGTACAAGTTCAACATCGCAGAAAGTGAAAAATGGATAAAGAAGTTGTGGTATTTACTTACAAAGCAATATCACACAGCAATGAAATCTGTGTCATCAGGCCCTTAGAAGCACAATGAGTGGATTCAGGTATGATGATTCTAACTGAAATAAGTCACACAGAAAAAGAAACATCATAAGATATCATTAATACACGGAATATAAACTTGGTTACACAGGAACTGAATTACAGAACAGAACAGGGTCTCAAATTTAGAAAACCAACTTATTCTTGCTTAAGGGGAAAGGTGAGTTGGGGTGCTGCATAAAACCAGAGATTGAAATGAGCACAGATAAAGTTCCTTAAGCCAAATATGGAATAGACAAGAGCTACTCCTTGCTCAACGAAATGGACTCAACACCGCATATTAAACGCCTAAGAATGTACCTGACTAGTTAGTATCTTAAAACCTATGGATTGCTATGTCTCCGAAAGAGAATCAAGCATGTGTACAGGGGCATAAACGCAGCAGTGATAGGATTGGGGAGGTTCGGTGAGCAAATGAAGAACCTTTGAAGTCATATTGCATGGTACCCATTACACGGGTCTCAACTCTCCAGGTTTAAGGTATTCTTCCTTCAGCTAAAACATGCATGTGGAACCCAAGTATGATCAACCATGTGAACGGGAGACGTGTTCAAATATGTCTCAGTTTTCCTCCCCTCGTACTCGGGTGCAACATTCCAGACGCTTTACTAACACTCTCCCCACTTGGAGAGTCAGTCCCTTTAACCTCCTGTTTGGCCCAGTTTGCAATTTCTGCGGAAGATGAACAGGAATAGCGAGAACCAATGAGAGGCTAGCTGGAGGTGTCTGGTCGGGCAAATTTAACTCTCATTTCCCACCAGGAAGAGGAAATAACCAAAGGCTCAGCGTGCCGTACCAGAACCAGATTAGGGCCTGAAGCCATCCTGCGGTGTTGCGGCCAGCTCAAAAGAAAGCGAGATGAAGAAAGGAGCTCAGGGGCACTGTAATTCACAAACCTGCAGAGTTATAAATGACAGCTATCGTCCAAAAATAGACTGAAGTAAGGCTGCCAAGAGGACTTGAAAGCGGGGCAGAATTGCAGGAAACCGATTTCAGGAGGTAGACTGGAATTGCATTGAAAGCATAGGAAAAGAGGCAGAACGTCCACAATGATGCACTTGGCCAAAAAGGGCGTATGCGTTTTTTCCTGAATATATTCAGGAAAAAACGCATACGCCCTTTTTGGCCAACCAAGCAAGCTTGCAAAGGAAATCTGCACTACAATGAAGTCTCACTTCCCCCCGGTCAAAAGGGCCATCTGAAAAAAGTGTAAAATCCAGAAAGGCAGGACAGGCCATGGAGAACTGGGAGCCTTGTTATGCTGAAGGGCGGGATGTAAATTGCCAACAACCACTCGGGAGAAGTGTATGGTGTTTCCTGAAACATCTAAAAAACAAAGCAACAGAGCCTAGGGCACTTCCACTTATGGTCCTATAGCTTAGGGAATTTAAAATCAAAAAGACAGAGCCACCCCAAAGTTTGGAACGGCTCTGTTTACAAGAACCTCGTTTACAGTACAAGTTCAACATCGCAGAAAGTGAAAAATGGATAAAGAAGTTGTGGTATTTACTTACAAAGCAATATCACTCAGCAATGAAATCTGTGTCATCAGGCCCTTAGCAGCACAATGAGTGGATTCAGGTATGATGATTCTAACTGAAATAAGTCACACAGAAAAAGAAACATCATAAGATATCACTGATACACGGAATGTAAACTTGGCTACACAGGAACTGCATTCCAAAACAGAACAGGGTCTCAAATTTAGAAAACCAACTTAAGCTTGCTTAAGGGGAAAGGTGAGTTGGGGTGCTGCATAAAACCAGAGATTGAAATGAGCACAGATAAAGTTCCTTAAGCCAAATATGGAATAGACAAGAGCTACTCCTTGCTCAACGAAATGGACTCAAAACCCCATATTAAACGCCTAAGAATGTACCTGACTAGTAAGTATCGTAAAACCTATGGATTGCTATGTCTCCAAAAGAGAATCAAGCATGTGTACAGGGGCATAAACGCAGCAGTGATAGGATTGGAGAGGTTCGGTGAGCAAATGAAGACCCTTTGAAGTCATATTGCATGGTACCCGTTACACGGGTCTCAACTCTCCACGTTTAAGGTATTCTTCCTTCAGCTAAATCATGCATGCGGAACCCAAGTATGATCAACCATGTGAACGGGAGACGTGTTCAAATATGTCTCAGTTTTCCTCCCCTGGTACTCGGGTGCAACATTCCAGACGCTTTACTAACACTCTCCCCACTTGGAGAGTCAGTCCCTTTAACCTCCTGTTTGGCCCAGTTTGCAATTTCTGCGGAAGATGAACAGGAATAGCGAGAACCAATGAGAGGCTAGCTGGAGGTGTCTGGACGGGCAAATTTAACTCTCATTTCCCACCAGGAAGAGGAAATAACCAAAGGCTCAGCGTGCCGTACCGGAAACAGATTAGGGCCTGAAGCCATCCTGCGGTGTTGCGGCCAGCTCACAAGAAAGCGAGTTGAAGAAAGGAGCTCAGGGGCACTGTAATTCACAAACCTGCAGAGTTATAAATGACAGCTATCGTCCAAAAATAGACTGAAGTAAGGCTGCCTAGAGGACTTGAAAGCGGGGCAGAATTGCAGGAAACCGATTTCAGGAGGTAGCCTGGAATTGCATTGAAAGCATAGGAAAAGAGGCAGAACGTCCACAATGATGCACTTGGCCAAAAAGGGCGTATGCGTTTTTTCCTGAATATATTCAGGAAAAAACGCATACGCCCTTTTTGGCCAACCAAGCAAGCTTGCAAAGCAAATCTGCACTACAATGAAGTCTCACTTCCCCCCAGTCAAAAGGGCCATCTGAAAAAAGTGTAAAATCCAGAAAGGCAACAGGCCATTGAGAACTGGGAGCCTTGTTATGCTGATGGGCGGTATGTAAATTGCCAACAGACACTTGGGAGAAGTGTATGGTGTTTCCTGAAACATCTTAAAAACAAAGCAACAGAGCCTAGGGCACTTCCACTTATGGTCCTATAGCTTAGGGAAATTAAAATCAAAAAGACACAGCCACCCCAAAGTTTGGGACGCCTCTGTTTACAAGAACCTCGTTTACAGTACAAGTTCAACATCGCAGAAAGTGAAAAATGGATAAAGAAGTTGTGGTATTTACTTACAAAGCAATATCACTCAGCAATGAAATCTATGTCATCAGGCCCTTAGCAGCACAATGAGTGGATTCAGGTATGATGATTCTAACTGAAATAAGTCACACAGAAAAAGAAACATCATAAGATATCAGTAATACACGGAATGTAAACTTGGCTACACAGGAACTGAATTCCAAAACAGAACAGGGTCTCAAATTTAGAAAACCAACTTATGCTTGCTTAAGGGGAAAGGTGAGTTGGGGTGCTGCATAAAACCAGAGATTGAAATGAGCACAGATAAAGTTCCTTAAGTCAAATATGGAATAGACAAGAGCTACTCCTTGCTCAACGAAATGGACTCAACACCGCATATTAAACGCCAAAGAATGTACCTGACTAGTAAGTATCTTAAAACCTATAGATTGCTATGTCTCCGAAAGAGAATCAAGCATGTGTACAGGGGCATAAACGCAGCAGTGATAGGATTGGAGAGGTTCGGTGAGCAAATGAAGACCCTTTGAAATCATATTGCATGGTACCCATTCCACGGGTTTCAACTACCCAGGTTTTAGGTATTCTTCCTTCAGCTAAAACATGCATGTGGAACCCAGAGTATGATCAACCATGTGATCGGGAGACGTGTTCAAATATGTCTCAGTTTTCCTCCCCTGGTACTCGGGTGCAACATTCCAGACGCTTTACTAACACTCTCCCCACTTGGAGAGTCAGTCCCTTTAACCTCCTGTTTGGCCCAGTTTGCAATTTCTGCGGAAGATGAACAGGAATAGCGAGAACCAATGAGAGGCTAGCTGGAGGTGTCTGGACGGGCAAATTTAACTCTCATTTCCCACCAGGAAGTGGAATTAACCAAAGGCTCAGCATGCCAGGCCGGAACCAGATTAGGGCCTGAAGCCATCCTGCGGTGTTGCGGCCAGGTCACAAGAAAGCGAGTTGAAGAAAGGAGCTCAGGGGCACTGTAATTCACAAACCTGCAGAGTTATAAATGACAGCTATCGTCCAAAAATAGACTGAAGTAAGGCTGCCAAGAGGACTTGAAAGCAGGGCAGAATTGCAGGAAACCGATTTCAGGAGGTAGACTGGAATTGCATTGAAAGCATAGGAAAAGAGGCAGAACGTCCACAATGATGCACTTGGCCAAAAAGGGCGTATGCGTTTTTTCCTGAATATATTCAGGAAAAAACGCATACGCCCATTTTGGCCAAGCAAGCAAGCTTGCAAAGGAAATCTGCACTACAATGAAGTCTCACTTCCCCCCGGTCAAAAGGGCCATCTGAAAAAAGTGTAAAATCCAGAAAGGCAGGACAGGCCATGGAGAACTGGGAGCCTTGTTATGCTGATGGGCGGGATGTAAATTGCCAACAGACACTCGGGAGAAGTGTATGGTGTTTCCTGAAACATCTAAAAAACAAAGCAACAGAGCCTAGGGAACTTCCACTTATGGTCCTATAGCTTAGGGAAATAAAAATCAAAAAGACACAGCCACCTCAAAGTTTGGGACGCCTCTGTTTACAAGAACCCCGTTTACCGTACATGTTCAATATCACAGAAAGTGAAAAATGGATAAAGAACATGTGGTACTTACGTACAATGCAGTATCACTCAGCAATGAAATCTATGTCATCAGGCCCGTATCAGCATAATGAGTGGATTCAGGTATGATGATTCTAACTGAAATAAGTCACACAGAAAAAGAAACATCATAAGATATCACTAATAAATGGAATGTAAACTTGGTTACACAGGAACTGAATTCCAAAACAGAACAGGGTCTCAAATTTAGAAAACCAACTTATGCTTGCTTAAGGGTAAAGCTGAGTTGGGGTGCTGCATAAAACCAGAGATTGAAATGAGCACAGATAAAGTTCCTTAAGTCAAATATGGAATAGACAAGAGCTACTCCTTGCTCAACGAAATGGACTCAACACCGCATATTAAACGCCTAAGAATGTACCTGACTAGTAAGTATCTTAAAACCTATGGATTGCTATGTCTCTGAAAGAGAATCAAGCATGTGTACAGGGGCATAAACGCAGCAGTGATAGGATTGGAGAGGTTCGGTGAGCAAATGAAGACCCTTTGAAGTCATATTGCATGGTACCCATTCCACGGGTTTCAACTACCCAGGTTTAAGGTATTCTTCCTTCAGCTAAATCATGCATGTGGAACCTAGAGTATGATCAACCATGTGATTGGGAGACGTGTTCAAATATGTCTCAGTTTTCGTGCCCTGGTACACGGGTGCAACATTCCAGACGCTTTACTAACACTCTCCCGACTTGGAGAGTCAGCGCCTTTAACCTCCTGTTTGGCCCAGTTTGCAATTTCTGCGGAAGATGAACAGGAATAGCGAGAACCAATGAGAGACTAGCTGGAGGTGTCTGGACGGGCAAATTTAACTCTCATTTCCCACCAGAAAGAGGAAATAACCAAAGGCTCAGCATGCCGTGCCGGAACCAGATTAGGGCCTGAAGCCATCCTGCGGTGTTGCGGCCAGGTCACAAGAAAGCGAGTTGAAGAAAGGAGCTCAGGGGCCCTGTAATTCACAAACCTGCAGAGTTATAAATGACAGCTATCGTCCAAAAATAGACTGAAGTAAGGCTGCCAAGAGGAATTGAAAGCGGGGCAGAATTGCAGGAAACCGATTTCAGGAGGTAGACTGGAATTGCATTGAAAGCATAGGAAAAGAGGCAGAACGTCCACAATGATGCACTTGGCCAAAAAGGGCGTATGCGTTTTTTCCTGAATATATTCAGGATAAAACGCATACGCCCTTTATGGCCAACAAAGCAAACTTGCAAAGGAAATCTGCACTACAATGAAGTCTCACTTCTCCCCGGTCAAAAGGGCCATCTGAAAAAAGTGTTCAATCCAGAAAGGCAGGACAGGCCATGGAGAACTGGGAGCCTTGTTATGCTGATGGGCGGGATGTAAATTGCCAACAGACACTCAGGAGAAGTGTATGGTGTTTCCTGAAACATCTAAAAAACAAAGCAACAGAACCTAGGGCACTTCCACTTATGGTCCTATAGCTTAGGGAAATTAAAATCAAAAAGACACAGCCACCCCAAAGTTTGGGACGCCTCCGTTTACAAGAACCTCGTTTACCGTACAAGTTCAATATCACAGAAAGTGAAAAATGGATAAAGAACTTGTGGTACTTACGTACAATGCAGTATCACTCAGCAATGAAATCTATGTCATCAGGCCCGTAGCAGCATAATGAGTGGATTCAGGTACGATGATTCTAACTGAAATAAGTCACACAGAAAAAGAAACATCATAAGATATCAGTAATACACGGAATGTAAACTTGGCTACACAGGAACTGAATTACAGAACAGAACAGGGTCTCAAATTTAGAAAACCAACTTATGCTTGCTTAAGGGGAAAGGTGAGTTGGGGTGCTGCATAAAACCAGAGATTGAAATGAGCACAGATAAAGTTCCTTAAGCCAAATATGGAATAGACAAGAGCTACTCCTTGCTCAACGAAATGGACTCAACACCGCATATTAAACGCCAAAGAATGTACCTGACTAGTAAGTATCTTAAAACCTATAGATTGCTATGTCTCCGAAAGAGAATCAAGCATGTGTACAGGGGCATAAAGGCAGCAGTGATAGGATTGGAGAGGTTCGGTGAGCAAATGAAGACCCTTTGAAATCATATTGCATGGTACCCATTCCACGGGTTTCAACTACCCAGGTTTTAGGTATTCTTCCTTCAGCTAAAACATGCATGTGGAACCCAGAGTATGATCAACCATGTGATCGGGAGATGTGTTCAAATATGTCTCAGTTTTCCTCCCCTGGTACTCGGGTGCAACATTCAAGACGCTTTACTAACACTCTCCCCACTTGGAGAGTCAGCGCCTTTAACCTCGTGTTTGGCCCAATTTGCAATTTCTGCGGAAGATGAACAGGAATAGTGAGAACCAATGAGAGGCTAGCTGGAGGTGTCTGGACGGGCAAATTTAACTCTCATTTCCCACCAGGAAGAGGAAATAACCAAAGGCTCAGCATGCTGTACCGGAACCAGATTAGGGCCTGAAGCCATTCTGCGGTGTTGCGGCAGCTCAAAAGAAAGCGAGTTGAAGAAAGGAGCTCAGGGGCACTGTAATTCACAAACCTGCAGAGTTATAAATGACAGCTATCGTCCAAAAATATACTGAAGTAAGGCTGCCAAGAGGACTTGAAAGCGGGGCAGAATTGCAGGAAACCGATTTCAGGAGGTAGACAGGAATTGCATTTCAAGCATAGGAAAAGAGGCAGAATGTCCACAGTGATGCACTTGGCCAAAAAGGGCGTATGCGTTTTTTCCTGAATATATTCAGGAAAAAACGCATACGCCCTTTTTGGCCAACCAAGCAAGCTTGCAAAGGAAATCTGCACTACAATGAAGTCTCACTTCCCCCCGGTCAAAAGGGCCATCTGAAAAAAGTGTAAAATCCAGAAAGGCAGGACAGGCCATGGAGAACTGGGAGCCTTGTTATGCTGATGGGCGGGATGTAAATTGCCAACAGACACTCGGGAGAAGTGTATGGTGTTTCCTGAAACATCTAAAAAACAAAGCAACAGAGCCTAGGGCACTTCCACTTATGGTCCTATAGCTTAGGGAAATTAAAATCAAAAAGACACAGCCACCCCAAAGTTTGGGACGCCTCTGTTTACAAGAACCTCGTTTACCGTACAAGTTCAATATCACAGAAAGTGAAAAATGGATAAAGAACTTGTGGTACTTACGTACAATGCAGTATCACTCAGCAATGAAATCTATGTCATCAGGCCCGTAGCAGCATAATGAGTGGATTCGGGTACGGTGATTCTAACTGAAATAAGTCACACAGAAAAAGAAACATCATAAGATATCACTAATACACGGAATGTAAACTGGGCTACACAGGAACTGAATTCCAAAACAGAACAGGGTCTCAAATTTAGAAAACCAACTTAAGCTTGCTTAAGGGGAAAGGTGAGTTGGGGTGCTGCATAAAACCAGAGATTGAAATGAGCACAGATAAATTTCCTTAAGCCAAATATGGAATAGACAAGAGCTACTCCTTGCTCAACGAAATGGACTCAACACCGCATATTAAACGCCTAAGAATGTACCTGACTAGTAAGTATCTTAAAACCTATGGATTGCTATGTCTCCGAAAGAGAATCAAGCATGTGTACAGGGGCATAAACGCAGCAGTGATAGGATTGGAGAGGTTCGGTGAGCAAATGAAGACCCTTTGAAGTCATATTGCATGGTACCCATTCCACGGGTTTCAACTACCCAGGTTTTAGGTATTCTTCCTTCAGCTAAAACATGCATGTGGAACCCAGAGTATGATCAACCATGTGATCGGAAGACGTGTTCAAATATGTCTCAGTTTTCCTCCCCTGGTACTCGGGTGCAACATTCCAGACGCTTTACTAACACTCTCCCCACTTGGAGAGTGAGCGCCTTTAACCTCCTGTTTGGCCCAGTTTGCAATTTCTGAGGAAGATGAACAGGAATAGCGAGAACCAATGAGAGGCTAGATGGAGGTGTCTGGACGGGCAAATTTAACTCTCATTTCCCACCAGGAAGAGGAAATAACCAAAGGCTCAGCGTGCCGTACCGGAACTAGATTAGGGCCTGAAGCCATCCTGCGGTGTTGCGGCCAGGTCACAAGAAAGCGAGTTGAAGAAAGGAGCTCAGGGGCACTGTAATTCACAAACCTGCAGAGTTATAAATGACAGCTATCGTCCAAAAATAGACTGAAGTAAGGCTGCCAAGAGGACTTGAAAGCGGGGCAGAATTGCAGGAAACCGATTTCAGGACGTAGACTGGAATTGCATTGAAAGCATAGGAAAAGAGGCAGAACGTCCACAATGATGCACTTGGCCAAAAAGGGCGTATGCGTTTTTTCCTGAATATATTCCCCTGGTCAAAAGGGCCATCTGAAAAAAGTGTAAACTCCAGAAAGGCAGGACAGGCCATGGAGAACTGGGAGCCTTGTTATGCTGATGGGCGGGATGTAAATTGCCAACAACCACTCGCGAGAAGTGTATGGTGTTTCCTGAAACATCTTAAAAAGAAAGCAACAGAGCCTAGGGTACTTCCACTTATGGTCCTATAGCTTAGGGAAATTAAAATCAAAAAGACACAGCCACCCCAAAATTTGGAACAGCTCTGTTTACAAGAACCTCGTTTACAGTACAAGTTCAACATCGCAGAAAGTGAAAAATGGATAAAGAACTTGTGGTACTTACGTACAATGCAGTATCACTCAGCAATGAAATCTATGTCATCAGGCCCGTAGCAGCATAATGAGTAGATTCAGGTATGATGATTCTAACTGAAATAAGTCACACAGAAAAAGAAACATCATAAGATATCAGTAATACACGGAATGGAAACTTGGCTACACAGGAACTGAATTACAGAACAGAACAGGGTCTCAAATTTAGAAAACCAACTTATGCTTGCTTAAGGGTAAAGGTGAGTTGGGGTGCTGCATAAAACCAGAGATTGAAATGAGCACAGATAAAGTTCCTTAAGCTAAATATGGAATAGACAAGAGCTACTCCTTGCTCAACGAAACGGACTCAACACCGCATATTAAACGCCTAAGAATGTACCTGACTAGTAAGTATCTTAAAACCTATAGATTGCTATGTCTCCGAAAGAGAATCAAGCATGTGTACAGGGGCATAAACGCAGCAGTGATAGGATTGGAGAGGTTCGGTGAGCAAATGAAGACCCTTTGAAGTCATATTGCATGGTACCCATTCCACGGGTCTCAACTCTCCAGGTTTAAGGTATTCTTCCTTCAGCTAAAACATGCATGTGGAACCCAAGTATGATCAACCATGTGAACGGGAGACGTGTTCAAATATGTCTCAGTTTTCCTCCCCTGGTACTCGGGGGCAACATTCCAGACGCTTTACTAACACTCTCCCCACTTGGAGAGTCAGCGCCTTTAACCTCGTGTTTGGCCCAATTTGCAATTTCTGCAGAAGATGAACAGGAATAGCGAGAACCAATGAGAGGCTAGCTGGAGGTGTCTGGACGGGCAAATTTAACTCTCATTTCCCACCAGGAAGAGGAAATAACCAAAGGCTCAGCATGCTGTACCGGAACCAGATTAGGGCCTGAAGCCATCCTGCGGTGTTGCGGCAGCTCAAAAGAAAGCGAGTTGAAGAAAGGAGCTCAGGGGCACTGTAATTCACAAACCTGCAGAGTTATAAATGACAGCTATCGTCCAAAAATATACTGAAGTAAGGCTGCCAAGAGGACTTGAAAGCGGGGCAAAATTGCAGGAAACCAATTTCAGGAGGTAGACAGGAATTGCATTTCAAGCATAGGAAAAGAGGCAGAACGTCCACAGTGATGCACTTGGCCAAAAAGGGCGTATGCGTTTTTTCCTGAATATATTCAGGAAAAAACGCATACGCCCTTTTTGGCCAACCAAGCAAGCTTGCAAAGGAAATCTGCACTACAATGAAGTCTCACTTCCCCCCGGTCAAAAGGGCCATCTGAAAAAAGTGTAAAATCCAGAAAGGCAGGACAGGCCATGGAGAACTGGGAGCCTTGTTATGCTGATGGGCGGGATGTAAATTGCCAACAGACACTCAGGAGAAGTGTATGGTGTTTCCTGAAACATCAAAAAAACAAAGCAACAGAGCCTAGGGCACTTCCACTTATGGTCCTATAGCTTAGGGAAATTAAAATCAAAAAGACACAGCCACCCCAAAGTTTGGGACGCCTCTGTTTACAAGAACCTCGTTTACCGTACAAGTTCAATATCACAGAAAGTGAAAAATGGATAAAGAACTTGTGGTACTTACGTACAATGCAGTATCACTCAGCAATGAAATCTATGTCATCAGGCCCGTAGCAGCATAATGAGTGGATTCGGGTACGGTGATTCTAACTGAAATAAGTCACACAGAAAAAGAAACATCATAAGATATCACTAATACACGGAATGTAAACTGGGCTACACAGGAACTGAATTCCAAAACAGAAAAAGGTCTCAAATTTAGAAAACCAACTTATGCTTGCTTAAGGGGAAAGGTGAGTTGGGGTGCTGCATAAAACCAGAGATTGAAATGAGCACAGATAAAGTTCCTTAAGCCAAATATGGAATAGACAAGAGCTACTCCTTGCTCAACGAAATGGACTCAACACCGCATATTAAACGCCTAAGAATGTACCTGACTAGTAAGTATCTTAAAACCTATGGATTGCTATGTCTCCGAAAGAGAATCAAGCATGTGTACAGGGGCATAAACGCAGCAGTGATAGGATTGGAGAGGTTCGGTGAGCAAATGAAGACCCTTTGAAGTCATATTGCATGGTACCCATTCCACGGGTTTCAACTACCCAGGTTTTAGGTATTCTTCCTTCAGCTAAAACATGCATGTGGAACCCAGAGTATGATCAACCATGTGATTGGGAGACGTGTTCAAATATGTCTCAGTTTTCCTCCCCTGGTACTCGGGTGCAACATTCCGGATGCTTTACTAACACTCTCCCCACTTGGAGAGTCAGCGCCTTTAACCTCCTGTTTGGCACAGTTTGCAATTTCTGCGGAAGATGAACAGGAATAGCGAGAACAAATGAGAGGCTAGATGGAGGTGTCTGGACGGGCAAATTTAACTCTCATTTCCCACCAGGAAGAGGAAATAACCAAAGGCTCAGCGTGCCATACCGGAACTAGATTAGGGCCTGAAGCCATCCTGCGGTGTTGCGGCCAGGTCACAAGAAAGCGAGTTGAAGAAAGGAGCTCAGGGGCACTGTAATTCACAAACCTGCAGAGTTATAAATGACAGCTATCGTCCAAAAATAGACTGAAGTAAGGCTGCCAAGAGGACTTGAAAGCGGGGCAGAATTGCAGGAAACCGATTTCAGGACATAGACTGGAATTGCATTGAAAGCATAGGAAAAGAGGCAGAACGTCCACAATGATGCACTTGGCCAAAAAGGGCGTATGCGTTTTTTCCTGAATATATTCCCCTGGTCAAAAGGGCCATCTGAAAAAAGTGTAAACTCCAGAAAGGCAGGACAGGCCATGGAGAACTGGAAGCCTTGTTATGCTGATGGGCGGGATGTAAATTGCCAACAACCACTCGCGAGAAGTGTATGGTGTTTCCTGAAACATCTTAAAAAGAAAGCAACAGAGCCTAGGGTACTTCCACTTATGGTCCTATAGCTTAGGGAAATTAAAATCAAAAAGACACAGCCACCCCAAAATTTGGAACGGCTCTGTTTACAAGAACCTCCTTTACAGTACAAGTTCAACATCGCAGAAAGTGAAAAATGGATAAAGAACTTGTGGTACTTA
This sequence comes from Delphinus delphis, assembly GCF_949987515.2. Taxonomy (NCBI): domain Eukaryota; kingdom Metazoa; phylum Chordata; class Mammalia; order Artiodactyla; family Delphinidae; genus Delphinus; species Delphinus delphis. The sequence goes on from NW_027192650.1 coordinate 4,842,381, forward strand.
CGTACAATGCAGTATCACTCAGCAATGAAATCTATGTCATCAGGCCCGTAGCAGCATAATGAGTAGATTCAGGTACGATGATTCTAACTGAAATAAGTCACACAGAAAAAGAAACATCATAAGATATCAGTAATACACGGAATGGAAACTTGGCTACACAGGAACTGAATTACAGAACAGAACAGGGTCTCAAATTTAGAAAACCAACTTATGCTTGCTTAAGGGTAAAGGTGAGTTGGGGTGCTGCATAAAACCAGAGATTGAAATGAGCACAGATAAAGTTCCTTAAGCTAAATATGGAATAGACAAGAGCTACTCCTTGCTCAACGAAATGGACTCAACACCGCATATTAAACGCCTAAGAATGTACCTGACTAGTAAGTATCTTAAAACCTATAGATTGCTATGTCTCCGAAAGAGAATCAAGCATGTGTACAGGGGCATAAACGCAGCAGTGATAGGATTGGAGAGGTTCGGTGAGCAAATGAAGACCCTTTGAAGTCATATTGCATGGTACCCATTACACGGGTTTCAACTACCCACGTTTTAGGTATTCTTCCTTCAGCTAAAACATGCATGTGGAACCCAGAGTATGATCAACCATGTGATCGGGAGACGTGTTCAAATATGTCTCATTTTTCCTCCCCTGGTACTCGGGTGCAACATTCCAGACGCTTTACTAACACTCTCCCCACTTGGAGAGTCAGCGCCTTTAACCTCCTGTTTGGCACAGTTTGCAATTTCTGCGGAAGATGAACAGGAATAGCGAGAACCAATGAGAGTCTAGCTGGAGGTGTCTGGACGGGCAAATTTAACTCTCATTTCCCACCAGAAAGAGGAAATAACCAAAGGCTCAGCGTGCCGTGCCAGAACCAGATTAGGGCCTGAAGCCATCCTGCGGTGTTGCGGCCAGGTCACAAGAAAGCGAGATGAAGAAAGGAGCTCAGGGGCACTGTAATTCACAAACCTGCAGAGTTATAAATGACAGCTATCGTCCAAAAATAGACTGAAGTAAGGCTGCCAAGAGGACTTGAAAGCGGGGCAGAATTGCAGGAAACCGATTTCAGGAGGTAGACTGGAATTGCATTGAAAGCATAGGAAAAGAGGCAGAACGTCCACAATGATGCACTTGGCCAAAAAGGGCGTATGCGTTTTTTCCTGAATATATTCAGGAAAAAACGCATACGTCCTTTTTGGCCAACCAAGCAAGCTTGCAAAGGAAATCTGCACTACAATGAAGTCTCACTTCCCCCCGGTCAAAAGGGCCATCTGTAAAAAGTGTAAAATCCAGAAAGGGAGGACAGGCCATGGAGAACTGGGAGCCTTGTTATGCTGATGGGCGGGATGTAAATTGCCAACAACCACTTAGGAGAAGTGTATGGTGTTTCCTGAAACATCTAAAAAACAAAGCAACAGAGCCTAGGGCACTTCCACTTATGGTCCTATAGCTTAGGGAAATTAAAATCAAAAAGACACAGCCACCCCAAAGTTTGGGACGCCTCCGTTTACAAGAACCTCGTTTACCGTACAAGTTCAATATCACAGAAAGTGAAAAATGGATAAAGAACTTGTGGTACTTACGTACAATGCAGTATCACTCAGCAATGAAATCTATGTCATCAGGCCCGTAGCAGCATAATGAGTGGATTCAGGTACGACGATTCTAACTGAAATAAGTCACACAGAAAAAGAAACATCATAAGATATCACTAATACACGGAATGTAAACTTGGCTACACAGGAAGTGCATTCCAAAACAGAACAGGGTCTCACATTTAGAAAACCAACTTATGCTTGCTTAAGGGGAAAGGTGAGTTGGGGTGCTGCATAAAACCAGAGATTGAAATGAGCACAGATAAAGTTCCTTAAGCCAAATATGGAATAGACAAGAGCTACTCCTTGCTCAACGAAATGGACTCAAAACCCCATATTAAACGCCTAAGAATGTCCCTGACTAGTAAGTATCTTAAAACCTATGGATTGCTATGTCTCCGAAAGAGAATCAAGCGTGTGTACAGGGGCATAAACGCAGCAGTGATAGGATTGGAGAGGTTCGGTGAGCAAATGAAGACCCTTTGAAGTCATATTGCATGGTACCCATTACACGGGTCTCAACTCTCCAGGTTTAAGGTATTCTTCCTTCAGCTAAAACATGCATGTGGAACCCAGAGCATGATCAACCATGTGAACGGGAGACGTGTTCAAATATGTCTCAGTTTTCCTCCCCTGGTACTCGGGTGCAACATTCCAGACGCTTTACTAACACTCTCCCCACTTGGAGAGTCAGTCCCTTTAACCTCCTGTTTGGCGCAGTTTGCAATTTCTGCGGAAGATGAACAGGAATAGCGAAAACCAATGAGAGACTAGCTGGAGGTGTCTGAACGGGCAAATTTAACTCTCATTTCCCACGAGGAAGAGGAATTAACCAAAGGCTCAGCGTGCCGTGCCGGAACCATATTAGGGTCTGAAGCCATCCTGCGGTGTTGCGGCCAGGTCACAAGAAAGCGAGTTGAAGAAAGGAGCTCAGGGGCACTGTAATTCACAAACCTGCAGAGTTATAAATGACAGCTATCGTCCAAAAATAGACTGAAGTAAGGCTGCCAAGAGGACTTGAAAGCGGGGCAGAATTGCAGGAAACCGATTTCAGGAGGTAGACTGGAATTGCATTGAAAGCATAGGAAAAGAGGCAGAACGTCCACAATGATGCACTTGGCCAAAAAGGGCGTATGCGTTTTTTCCTGAATATATTCAGGAAAAAACGCATACGCCCTTTTTGGCCAACCAAGCAAACTTGCAAAGGAAATCTGCACTACAATGAAGTCTCACTTCCCCCCGGTCAAAAGGGCCATCTGAAAAAAGTGTAAAATCCAGAAAGGCAGGACAGGCCATGGAGAACTGGGAGCCTTGTTATGCTGATGGGCGGGATGTAAATTGCCAACAGACACTCGGGAGAAGTGTATGGTGTTTCCTGAAACATCTAAAAAACAAATCAACAGAGCCTAGGGCACTTCCACTTATGGTCCTATAGCTTAGGGAAATTAAAATCAAAAAGACACAGCCACCCCAAAGTTTGGGACGCCTCTGTTAACAAGAACCTCATTTACCGTACAAGTTCAATATCACAGAAAGTGAAAAATGGATAAAGAACTTGTGGTACTTACGTACAATGCAGTATCACTCAGCAATGAAATCTATGTCATCAGGCCCGTAGCAGCATAATGAGTGGATTCAGGTATGATGATTCTAACTGAAATAAGTCACACAGAAAAAGAAACATCATAAGATATCAGTAATACACGGAATGGAAACTTGGCTACACAGGAACTGAATTGCAAAACAGAACAGGTTCTCAAATTTAGAAAACCAACTTATGCTTGCTTAAGGGTAAAGGTGAGTTGGGGTGCTGCATAAACCAGAGATTGAAATGAGCACAGATAAAGTTCCTTAAGTCAAATATGGAATAGCCAAGAGCTACTCCTTGCTCAACCAAATGGACTCAACACCGCATATTAAACGCCTAAGAATGTACCTGACTAGTAAGTATCTTAAAACCTATGGATTGCTATGTCTCCGAAAGAGAATCAAGCATGTGTACAGGGGCATAAACGCAGCAGTGATAGGATTGGAGAGGTTCAGTGAGCAAATGAAGACCCTTTGAAGTCATATTGCATGGTACCCATTCCACGAGTCTCAACTCTCCAGGTTTAAGGTATTCTTCCTTCAGCTAAAACATGCATGTGGAACCCAAGTATTATCAGCCATGTGAACGGGAGACGTGTTCAAATATGTCTCAGTTTTCCTCCCCTGGTACTCGGGTGCAACATTCCAGACGCTTTACTAACACTCTCCCCACTTGGAGAGTCAGCGCCTTTAACCTCCTGTTTGGCCCAGTTTGCAATTTCTGCGGAAGATGAACAGGAATAGCGAGAACCAATGAGAGACTAGCTGGAGGTGTCTGGACGGGCAAATTTAACTCTCATTTCCCACCAGGAAGAGGAAATAACCAAAGGCTCAGCGTGCCGTGCCGGAACCAGATTAGGGCCTGAAGCCATCCTGCGGTGTTGCGGCCAGGTCACAAGAAAGCAAGTTGAAGAAAGGAGCTCAGGGGCACTGTAATTCTCAAACCTGCAGAGTTATAAATGACAGCTATCGTCCAAAAATAGACTGAAGTAAGGCTGCCAAGAGGACTTGAAAGCGGGGCAGAATTGCAGGAAACCGATTTCAGGAGGTAGACTGGAATTGCATTGAAAGCATAGGAAAAGAGGCAGAACGTCCACAATGATGCACATGGCCAAAAAGGGCGTATGCGTTTTTTCCTGAATATATTCAGGAAAAAACGCATACGCCCTTTTTGGCCAACCAAGCAAGCTTGCAAAGGAAATCTGCACTACAATGAAGTCTCACTTCCCCCCGGTCAAAAGGGCCATCTGAAAAAAGTGTAAAATCCAGAAAGGCAGGACAGGCCATGGAGAACTGGGAGCCTTGTTATGCTGATGGGCGGGATGTAAATTGCCAACAACCACTCGGGAGAAGTGTATGGTGTTTCCTGAAACATCTAAAAAACAAAGCAACAGAACCTAGGGCACTGCCACTTATGGTCCTATAGCTTAGGGAAATTAAAATCAAAAAGACACAGCCACCCCAAAGTTTGGAATGGCTCTGTTTACAAGAACCTCGTTTACAGTACAAGTTCAACATCGCAGAAAGTGAAAAATGGATAAAGAAATTGTGGTATTTACTTACAAAGCAATATCACTCAGCAATGAAATCTGTGTCATCAGGCCCTTAGCAGCACAATGAGTGGATTCAGGTATGATGATTCTAACTGAAATAAGTCACACAGAAAAAGAAACATCATAAGATATCAGTAATACACGGAATGTAAACTTGGCTACACAGGAACTGAATTACAGAACAGAACAGGGTCTCAAATTTAGAAAACCAACTTATGCTTGCTTAAGGGGAAAGGTGAGTTGGGGTGCTGCATAAAACCAGAGATTGAAATGAGCACAGATAAAGTTCCTTAAGTCAAATATGGAATAGACAAGAGCTACTCCTTGCTCAACGAAATGGACTCAACACCGCATATTAAACGCCTAAGAATGTGCCTGACTAGTAAGTATCTTAAAACCTATGGATTGCTATGTCTCCAAAAGAGAATCAAGCATGTGTACAGGGGCATAAACGCAGCAGTGATAGGATTGGAGAGGTTCGGTGAGCAAATGAAGACCCTTTGAAGTCATATTGCATGGTACCCATTCCACGGGTTTCAACTACCCAGGTTTTAGGTATTCTTCCTTCAGCTAAAACATGCATGTGGAACCCAGAGTATGATCAACCGTGTGATCGGAAGACGTGTTCAAATATGTCTCAGTTTTCCTCCCCTGGTACTCGGGTGCAACATTCCAGACGCTTGACTAACACTCTCCCCACTTGGAGAGTCAGTGCCTTTAACCTCCTGTTTGGCCCAGTTTGCAATTTCTGCGGAAGATGAACAGGAATAGCGAGAACCAATGAGAGGCTAGCTGGAGGTGTCTGGACGGGCAAATTTAACTCTCATTTCCCACCAGGAAGAGGAATGAACCAAAGGCTCAGCATGCCGGGCCGGAACCAGATTAGGGCCTGAAGCCATCCTGTGGTGTTGCGGCCAGGTCACAAGAAAGCGAGTTGAAGAAAGGAGCTCAGGGGCACTGTAATTCACAAACCTGCAGAGTTATAAATGACAGCTATCGTCCAAAAATAGACTGAAGTAAGGCTGCCAAGAGGACTTGAAAGCGGGGCAGAATTGCAGGAAACCGATTTCAGGAGGTAGACTGGAATTGCATTGAAAGCATAGGAAAAGAGGCAGAACGTCCACAATGATGCACTTGGCCAAAAAGGGCGTATGCGTTTTTTCCTGAATATATTCAGGAAAAAACGCATACGCCCATTTTGGCCAAGCAAGCAAGCTTGCAAAGGAAATCTGCACTACAATGAAGTCTCAATTCCCCCCGGTCAAAAGGGCCATCTGAAAAAAGTGTAAAATCCAGAAAGGCAGGACAGGCCATGGAGAACTGGGAGCCTTGTTATGCTGATGGGCGGGATGTAAATTGCCAACAGACACTCGGGAGAAGTGTATGGTGTTTCCTGAAACATCTAAAAAACAAAGCAACAGAGCCTAGGGCACTTCCACTTATGGTCCTATAGCTTAGGGAAATTAAAATCAAAAAGACACAGCCACCCCAAAGTTTGGAACGGCTCTGTTTACAAGAACCTCGTTTACAGTACAAGTTCAACATCGCAGAAAGTGAAAAATGGATAAAGAAGTTGTGGTATTTACTTACAAAGCAATATCACTCAGCAATGAAATCTGTGTCATCAGGCCCTTAGCAGCACAATGAGTGGATTCAGGTATGATGATTCTAACTGAAATAAGTCACACAGAAAAAGAAACATCATAAGATATCAGTAATGCACGGAATGTAAACTTGGCTACACAGGAACTGAATTATAGAACAGAACAGGGTCTCAAATTTAGAAAACCAACTTATGCTTGCTTAAGGGGAAAGGTGAGTTGGGGTGCTGCATAAAACCAGAGATTGAAATGAGCACAGATAAAGTTCCTTAAGCCAAATATGGAATAGACAAGAGCTACTCCTTGCTCAATGAAATGGACTCAACACCGCATATTAAACGCCTAAGAATGTACCTGACTAGTAAGTATCTTAAAACCTATGGATTGCTATGTCTCCGAAAGAGAATCAAGCATGTGTACAGGGGCATAAACGCAGCAGTGATAGGATTGGAGAGGTTCGGTGAGCAAATGAAGACCCTTTGAAGTCATATTGCATGGTACCCATTCCACGGTTTTCAACCATCCCGGTTTAAGGTATTCTTCCTTCAGCTAAAACATGCATGTGGAACCTAGAGTATGATCAACCATGTGATCGGGAGACGTGTTCAAATATGTCTCAGTTTTCGTACCCTGGTACTCGGGTGCAACATTCCAGACGCTTTACTAACACTCTCCCGACTTTGAGAGTCAGTCCCTTTAACCTCGTGTTTGGCCCAGTTTGCAATTTCTGCGGAAGATGAACAGGAATAGCGAGAACCAATGAGAGACTAGCTGGAGGTGTCTGAACGGGCAAATTTAACTCTCATTTCCCACCAGGAAGAGGAATTAACCAAAGGCTCAGCGTGCCGTGCCAGAACCAGATTAGGGCCTGAAGCCATCCTGCGGTGTTGCGGCCAGCTCACAAGAAAGCGAGTTGAAGAAAGGAGCTCAGGGGCACTGTAATTCACAAACCTGCAGAGTTATAAATGACAGCTATCGTCCAAAAATAGACTGAAGTAAGGCTGCCAAGAGGACTTGAAAGCGGGGCAGAATTGCAGGAAACCGATTTCAGGAGGTAGACTGGAATTGCATTGAAAGCATAGGAAAAGAGGCAGAACGTCCACAATGATGCACTTGGCCAAAAAGGGCGTATGCGTTTTTTCCTGAATATATTCAGGAAAAAACGCATACGCCCTTTTTGGCCAACCAAGCAAGCTTGCAAAGGAAATCTGCACTACAATGAAGTCTCAATTCCCCCCGGTCAAAAGGGCCATCTGAAAAAAGTGTAAAATCCAGAAAGGCAGGACAGGCCATGGAGAACTGGGAGCCTTGTTATGCTGATGGGCGGGATGTAAATTGCCAACAGACACTCAGGAGAAGTGTATGGTGTTTCCTGAAACATCTAAAAAACAAAGCAACAGAGCCTAGGGCACTTCCACTTATGGTCCTATAGCTTAGGGAAATTAAAATCAAAAAGACACAGCCACCCCAAAGTTTGGAACGGCTCTGTTTACAAGAACCTCGTTTACAGTACAAGTTCAACATCGCAGAAAGCGAAAAATGGATAAAGAAGTTGTGGTATTTACTTACAAAGCAATATCACTCAGCAATGAAATCTGTGTCATCAGGCCCTTAGCAGCACAATGAGTGGATTCAGGTATGATGATTCTAACTGAAATAAGTCACACAGAAAAAGAAACATCATAAGATATCAGTAATGCACGGAATGTAAACTTGGCTACACAGGAACTGAATTATAGAACAGAACAGGGTCTCAAATTTAGAAAACCAACTTATGCTTGCTTAAGGGTAAAGGTGAGTTGGGGTGCTGCATAAAACCAGATTTTGAAATGAGCACAGATAAAGTTCCTTAAGCCAAATATGAAATAGACAAGAGCTACTCCTTGCTCAATGAAATGGACTCAACACCGCATATTAAACGCCTAAGAATGTACCTGACTAGTAAGTATCTTAAAACCTATGGATTGCTATGTCTCCGAAAGAGAATCAAGCATGTGTACAGGGGCATAAACGCAGCAGTGATAGGATTGGAGCGGTTCGGTGAGCAAATGAAGACCCTTTGAAGTCATATTGCATGGTACCCATTCCACGGGTCTCAACTCTGCAGGTTTAAAGTATTCTTCTTTCAGCTAAAACATGCATGTGGAACCCAGAGTATGATCAACCGTGTGACGGGAGACGTGTTCAAATATGTCTCAGTTTTTCTCCCCTGGTACTCGGGTGCAACATTCCAGACGCTTTACTAACACTCTCCCGACTTTGAGAGTCAGTCCCTTTAACCTCGTGTTTGGCCCAGTTTGCAATTTCTGCGGAAGATGAACAGGAATAGCGAGAACCAATGAGAGACTAGCTGGAGGTGTCTGGACGGGCAAATTTAACTCTCATTTCCCACCAGGAAGAGGAAATAACCAAAGGCTCAGCGTGCCGTGCCGGAACCAGATTAGGGCCTGAAGCCATCCTGCGGTGTTGCGGCAGGTCACAAGAAAGCGAGTTGAAGAAAGGAGCTCAGGGTCACTGTAATTCACAAACCTGCAGAGTTATAAATGACAGCTATCGTCCAAAAATAGACTGAAGTAAGGCTGCCAAGAGGACTTGAAAGCGGGGCAGAATTGCAGGAAACCGATTTCAGGAGGTAGACTGGAATTGCATTGAAAGCATAGGAAAAGAGGCAGAACGTCCACAATGATGCACTTGGCCAAAAAGGGCGTATGCGTTTTTTCCTGAATATATTCAGGAAAAAACGCATACGCCCTTTTTGGCCAACCAAGCAAGTTTGCAAAGGAAATCTGCACTACAATGAAGTCTCACTTCCCCCCGGTCAAAAGGGCCATCTGAAAAAAGTGTGAAATCCAGAAAGGCAGGACAGGCCATGGAGAACTGGGAGCCTTGTTATGCTGATGGGCGGGATGTAAATTGCCAACAACCACTCGGGAGAAGTGTATGGTGTTTCCTGAAACATCTAAAAAACAAAGCAACAGAGCCTAGGGCACTTCCATTTATGGTCCTATAGCTTAGGGAAATTAAAATCAAAAAGACACAGCCACCCCAAAGTTTGGAACGGCTCTGTTTACAAGAACCTCGTTTACAGTACAAGTTCAACATCGCAGAAAGTGAAAAATGGATAAAGAAGTTGTGGTATTTACTTACAAAGCAATATCACACAGCAATGAAATCTGTGTCATCAGGCCCATAGCAGCATAATGAGTGGATTCGGCTATGGTGATTCTAACTGAAATAAGTCACACAGAAAAAGAAACATCAAAAAATATCACTAATACATGGAATTTAAACTTGGCTACAGAGGAACTGCATTACAGAACAGAACAGGGTCTCAAATTTAGAAAACCAACTTATGCTTGCTTAAGTGGAAAGGTGAGTTCGGGTGCTGCATAAAAGCAGAGATTGAAATGAGCACAGATAAAGTTCCTTAAGCCAAATATGGAATAGACAAGAGCTACTCTTTGCTCAGCGAAATGGACTCCACAGCCCATATTAAACGCCTAAGCATATACCTGACTAGTAAGTATCTTAAAACCTATGGATTGCTATGTCTTCAAAAGAGAATCAAGCGTGTGTACAAGGGTCATAAACGCAGCAGTGATAGGATTGGAGAGATTCGGTGAGCAAATGAAGACCCTTTGAAGTCATATTGCATGGTACCCATTCCACGGGTCTCAACTCTCCAGGTTTAAGGTATTCTTTCTTCAGCTAAAACATGCATGTGGAACCCAGAGTATGATCAACCGTGTGATCGGGAGACGTGTTCAAATATGTCTCAGTTTTCGTCCCCTGGTACTTCAGTTCAACATTCCAGACGCTTTACTAACACTCTCCCCACTTGGAGAGTCAGTCCCTTTAACCTCCTGTTTGGCCCAGTTTGCAATTTCTGCGGAAGATGTACAGGAATAGGGAGAACCAATGAGAGACAAGCGGGAGGTGTCTGGACGGGCAAATTTAACTCTCATTTCCCACCAGGATGAGGAATTAACCAAAGGCTCAGCGTGCCGTGCCGGAACCAGATTAGGGCCTGAAGCCATCCTGCGGTGTTGCGGCCAGCTCACAAGAAAGCGAGTTGAAGAAAGGAGCTCAGGGTCAGTGTAATTCACAAACCTGCAGAGTTATAAATGACAGCTATCGTCCAAAAATATACTGAAGTAAGGCTGCCAAGAGGACTTGAAAGCGGGGCAGAATTGCAGGAAACCGATTTCAGGAGGTAGACTGGAATTGCATTGAAAGCATAGGAAAAGAGGCAGAATGTCCACAATGATGCACTTGGCCAAAAAGGGCGTATGCGTTTTTTCCTGAATATATTCAGGAAAAAACGCATACGCCCTTTTTGGCCAACCAAGCAAGCTTGCAAAGGAAATCTGCACTACAATGAAGTCTCACTTCCCCCTGGTCAAAAGGGCCATCTGAAAAAAGTGTAAAATCCAGAAAGGCAGGACAGGCCATGGAGAACTGGGAGCCTTGTTATGCTGATGGGCGGGATGTAAATTGCCAACAGACACTCGGGAGAAGTGTATGGTGTTTCCTGAAACATCTAAAAAACAAAGCAACAGAGCCTAGGGCACTTCCACTTATGGTCCTATAGCTTAGGGAAATTAATATCAAAAAGACACAGCAACCCCAAAATTTGGGATGGCTCTTTTTACAGGAATCTCTTCTATGGCACAAGTTAAATATCCCAGAGAGCAAATAATGGATAAAGAAGTTGCGGTACTTATGTACAACAGAATACCACTCAGCAATGAAATCTATGTCACCAGGCCTGTACCAGCATAATGAGTGGATTGAGGCACGATGATTCTAAGTGAAATAAGTCACACAGAAAAAGAAACATCATAAGGTATCACTTATACACGGAATGTGAACTTGGCTACACATGAACTGAATTACAAAACAGAACAGGGTCTCAAGTTTAGAAAACCAACTTATGCCTGCTTAAGGGGGAAGGTGAGTTGGGGTGCTGCATAAAAGCAGAGTTTGAAATTAGCACAGATACCGTTCCATAAGCCATATATGTAATAGACAAGAGCTACCCCTTGCTCAACGAAATGGATTCAACAATGAGGTATCACCTCACACCTGGTAGAATAGGCATCATTGAAAATCTACAAACAAAAAATGCTGGAAAGGGTGTGGAGAAAAGGAACCCTCTCCCACTATTGTTGGGAATATAAATTGATACAGTCATTATGGAGAACAATATGGAATTTCTTAAGAAACTAACAATAGAATTACCATATGATACAGCAATCCCAGTACTGGACATATACCCAGACAAAACCATAAATCAAAAAGAGTCATTCACCGCAATGTTCATTGCATCACTATTTTCAATATCGAGGTAATGGAAGCAACCTAAATGCCCACAGACAGACGAATGCATAAAGCTGTGGTACATATATAAAATGGAATATTACTAAGCCATGAAAAGGAATGAAATTGGGTCATTTGTAGAGACGTCGATGGATCTAGAGACTGTCATATAGAGTGAAGTAAGTCAGAAAGAGAAAAACAAATCTTGTATATTCATGCATATATGTGGAACCTAGAAAAACTGTACAGATTAACCATTTTGCAAGGCATAAATAGAGCAACAGATGTAGACAACAAACGTATGGACAACAAGGGGGGAAAGCTGTTGGGGGGTGGTGGTGGGAGGAGTTGAGAGACTGGGATTGGCATGTATACATTTATATGTATAAAATAGATAACCAATAAGAACCTGCTGTATAAAAATATAAAATAAAATTCAAAATTAAAAAGAAATAAAATTTAAAAAATAAAACAGAAAAAACAATTATTCCCTGCACATACATGTATTTATATGAATAAATTATTTCCATGCTTATATCTGTAAATACAAAAAAGAGGAATAAAATCTACCTTGAACCAAAAACGAAAAAGAGAAAAAAAACACAGAACCCACCAGTTACACAGAGGAAAACCGTATCAGGGCACTTGCTCCAGTTGTAAACAATTCTGAAGTTGGTCAGTGGTGGGGAATCGTCTCCCATTCAGCCAGCAGCCCCCACGCAACAAGCGTCCTCATTGCAAAGCTGGGGCACCGTGCCGAGGCATCTGTGAGTAAACGTGAGCTGAGCCCCAGGCCAGTTGCTGCTGAACTATTCCCACCCGTCCCAGGTAAAACACCTGAATATATACAAGGACTTGAAAGCCTAGAGGAAGGGCCATAGAGCCACACGAGTGACAGCATGCCGGCCGACTTGGTGCCTGCAGGCCAGCCAGGATGGTCCTGGCCCTGGGTGCTCTTCTGGAAGATTTCCATTTCCCTGCCTGAGATACCCGTCCTGTCCCTGCCCCCACTGCTTTTTTCCTTCCTCACCTCTGCCCAGGGAGAAATTCCAGCAGCAGGTATGGGTGACACATCCTCTTCTTTAGCAGGTGGCAGCCTGGCAACTGCTGCAGAAAGTCCAGCAGAGCCCCACTCACACTGGGCCACCCACAAAGCCGTGGCCTCTCACTCCCTCCCACCAGCCCAGCCCCGAGACTGCTGACAGGGCAGAGAAAATGGCGTCAGGCACGGCTGCAGGGGCTCTTGCTGCCTGGAGTGGTATTTATATTGATCTCAACCCAGGCACACCTGGGGAGGGCTGGCCGGCACGGTAAGGCTGCCCAGGTCAGCCAATCATCACCCCTCAGGGGCTCACAGTTGCAGAAAATGGAACTTGCTGAACCGGCCAGGTCCAAGGAACAGGTGTGGGCTCCTGAGAGTCAGGATAGACAAGGGGCTGCAGCTTTGGCTTGTTTTCTAATCATTTTATCTGGCCCATGAGTGGGAGACAACTTCAAGAAAACCCTCTCCTAATGAGAGGAACCCAGGAGTCAGGGAGAGGAGGGGTGGGTGGTGGTTGGAGACAGAGGCCTGGTGCCCTGGGTGCAGTGGAAGTCTCTGGAAGACCAGGTGGAGGGAGGCCTCACGGAGTGATGCCCAGGGTCACAGACCTGTCGCAGCTGCTGTTTGTTAGTTCAAGTCCTGCTCTGAGGTGCTCTGTGTCAGCTCTGAGCGACAGGTGAGCTGGGGGTGCTCTGCAATGAGGGCTATGTGCACGGTTCCTGTGTGCCCAGCCCTGCCACGGTACCTGCAAGGGTAGCTCTGTATCCTGGGAGGGGCCTGACCACGAGAGCCCCGTGGGCTGGGGTGGGGGTGGGGTACCTGCCCAGGTGAGCTCCATATTCTGGGATTGGTCTGACCACGAGAGCCCCATGGGCTGCTGGGGACCTGGTAAAGGATGTCAGGACAGTCAGTGAAGCCACCGAGGATATACCTCCAGTTGCTCCTAATTCCTACACCCTGCTGGTCATTCTACCAACCACCAGGACATGGTATTCTGTATTAGTCTTCAATGATGCCTTCTTTTGTATTCCATTAGTCCCAGAGTCACAAGAAATTTTGGCTTGTGAGTGGCAGGACTCAACATACAACTAAAACAATACTTCCGGGCCGTCTGGCCCCAAGGGTGCAAAAATTCCCACACCATCTTTGGGGAAAGCTTAGCTAAAGACCTAAAAGTTCTACCTCTGGAAAAGGAAACCCTCCTTCAATATGCAGACGACATTCTGATCACCAGCCCTACTAAGGAGGCCTCTGAACTACCAAGCCAATAAAGGATAGAAGTTGTCCAAGAAAAAGCTCAAATATCACAGACTGCGGTGACCTGCCTGGGCTTCATTCTCACAGAAGGTCAGAGAAGCCCATCCCAGGAAAGGGAAGAAACCATTTTCAGCCTTACCCCTTTCTAAAACTAGAAGACAGCTTAGGGGTTCCTGGGGAGGCCAGGGTTTGCTGCTTCTGGATCCCTAGCTACAGTCTACTAGCTGGGCCTCTATATGAAACACTGAAAGGAAAAGATGATGATCCTTTTGAATAGAATCCAGAAGTGGCCTTTCAAGAATGGAAAGAGCAGTCAGTTCAGACCCTTGCCCTGGAACTCCCTAATTTAGCTAAACCCTTTGACCTTTACATTCCCAGTGAAAGGTGAATCGCCATTGGAGAATTAGTGCAAAAACTGGGACCACTTGAAATGGAACAATGCAAGAATGCCATCCAGGTAGGATAAACTACGGTCACTAAGGGGCTTGGCCCACTGCCACATCTGGCCAAGATACTGGCGGTATCTAAAAACCTGGAAATCAGCAGCCCAAAAGGCCACCTCCCTCCTAAGGGAAAAGGACCCCACGTGGTGATCCTAACCACCAACCATGCCCTGAAGTTGCAGGGTTCGCTCCGTGGGCACACCGACCTCGAGTGAGGAGGCCCTCCAACTCCAACATCCAGAGAGATAACCGGGGGCAACAGGGCACCATGACGACTCGTGTGAACATCACTTGACCTGGAGTTTCTCTCATAAAACAACAAGAGTGTGTCCCAAAAGAGTAGACTACTGCTTGCAGGACTTACTGCACCCAGAGGGGAGCTAATAATCTTGGCGGGGGAACAGTATACCACACTGTCACCATAGAAAAGCCTACAGACACCGTGATGATGGTGGCCAATAAGACCGGCTGGACTCCTGTTTACTTCAAAAGGCTGTTGACTCAGTAGCCATCATGGTCCTTGATCACCACTGACCCTGGACTGTCTGGGAGTTGAGCGGGCAGGGCTCTGACACCTGGTGCTGTTTGTACGTTAATTCAGGGGCCTAATTGAAGAAAGCGCAGACTACTGGTCAGAGCATCTAGGCTGGCAGAGACGGTCAGCCTAAGGTGGCCGAACAAATGTGGGGTGGGGTGAAACCGGCCCCCACAGCGTCTCTGCACATCTCTTTCCTGGACCCTTAAAGGTCATTAGAATCTATAACACTTCCAATGCTGGTGCTCAGGTGGACGAGCAGGGAGGCAGGGGTCCTGGGGACAATCAACGTCACCGGGAGGCTGCTGGGGAGAAGCTCTGACCCTCGCCCCAGGGTATGAGGGCTCCCAACTCAGCACTCAGCAGTTACAGAAGAAGGGTCTGCACCCTCAGCACTCCAAGAATGAGGAACGGGACAAAAGGCAGAGGAGGGGTTTGTCCCCAGCAAAGCCCATTAAAAATCCCTGGGAGATAAAAGTAGAATCTGGGCAATAAAGTCAAGTCTAACCTTTTTTATCCTTTGTGCTTTGTCTAATTTCACGTGCTCCTAGGGTCCCGCAAGCAGAGGTTCCACACCCGGCACTTCAGACCAGATTTCCTAGTGCAGAATGGCTGGGTCGACACCTCAGCTCCTGGGGCCCAGTGCAGACTCCACGATATAGAGCCTGAGCTACAGCCAACCCGGCCCTCGAGAGCTCCGCCACCTCCCTCCCTCCCACTGACTCTGACAGGATCTCTACACAGCAGCCCAGCCCACAGCCCACGGGGTAGTGCATGCTCTCACCTCTCCATTCTCTGATCAAAATATAAAGTTTCCTTTGCTTGTGAACCAAACTCAGTCTCGATCTGTTGGCCCCAATGACACTGGGCAGGGGGACACTTGTTGGGGTCCACTCTGGAGGATCAGTAACAGAAATTGAGACTATTGTAACCTCAATGAACAGATGTGTGAGCCAAACTGTAGTTAACATAGAACAGTGTATAAGGCTCGGGTAAAATAAGATGTTTTTAACACTTCCATTTGATATTTCCATCACTTTTTATAAGCAAGTTCAGTGAAAAGGTTTGTCTTATTTGTCAGGTCAATATTAGAGAAACGAAGTGATTTCTTTCCAAGGATGTACATTTAATAATCTTGGTTAAACCTTCAATCTTGTTTTAAATGCTTTTCCATTGAAAATGATACCTCTCTTTCAGCTCCCCCATTTCTGAGAAGTATAAAATCTTATAATTTATTATTACCAAAGGGGAAAGGTGGGAGGAAGGATAAATTAACAGTTTGGAATGAACACATACACACTGCTATGTATAAAATAGATCATCAACAAGGAACTACTGTATAGCACAGGGAACTACACTCAACATTTTGCAATAACCTATAAGGGGAAATAATCTGAAAAAGAATAGATATTTTTATTGACATCATCTATCAATGACAGTTAAAGTGTAGCCTAAGGGAAGCTGGTAGTGAGTGCTTCTGACCCTGAAGACTTCAATCATCTAAAGTTTGGACTCTGCCTACTTCCCAAGGCCCTTAATGAACATATGTGTAGCTGTAGCTTAAAAAATTCCCCAGTTTGGGTTTCGGGGAGACACTGATTTTGAAAAAGCCCTGGTGTTCTCCTTACATGAATGGGACTCTTCCTACTGCTAAAACATGTCTGTCACACCCAGAGGATGGTATACCGTCTGATCGGGAAGAGTTTGGAAAAGGCATCTCATCTCCTCATCTCCTGGTGCTCGGGTTCACCCCTCCAGCGTCTTTACTAACAGTCTCCCCACTTGGAGATGTCAGCACTGTCAACATCCTGTTGCGTACAGTTTGGAATTTGTCCAGAGGATGAAGCGGAAGGATGAGGAACAATGAGAGACAAGTCCTAGGTGTTCAGACAGGCACATGTCACTCTAATTTCCAATCAGGAAGACGAATTGACCAAAGGCTAGGGTTGCCCATGGAAACAGTATAGGGCTTGAGGAAATCCCGCTGCTTTGTGGCCAGTTCCCATAAACACGAGTTGAACAATGGAACTCAGGGGCAGTAAAATTCACAAAACTGCAGAGTTGAAAATATCCATCACTGAAAAATGTCTTGAGGAGAGTCAGAGAAAAGGACTTGTAAGCAAGGGAGAATGGCAGGAAAGGGATTTGAGGAGGTAGAAAGGACTCGCCATTAAGCACAAGAAAAGGAGCTGAACATTGCCAACATTGCAGTTGGCCAAAAAGGGTGTATGCGTTCTTTTCTGTATATATTCAAGAAAAGGGCATACACTTTTTTAGCCAACCAAACAGGTGGGCACTGGAAGTCAATACTACAAAAGATATCACTTCGCATCAGTCAGAAGAGCCATCCTCATAAAGCGTAAACAACAGAAATGCAGGACAGGGCAACGAGAAGAGGGAGCCCTGTGAGACTTATAGTGGAAATGTATATTGCCAACGGCCATTCTGGAGAAGTGTATTGTGTTTACTAAAGCATCTAAAAAATGAGCTACAGAGCATAGGGCACTTGCACTCATGGACGTATATCTTGGGAAAAACAAAAATCGAGAGGACACAGGCACCCCAATGTTTACCCCCTCTCTGTTTAAAAGATCCTCGACTAGGATATAACTTAAATGTCTCTGGAGGGAAAAAATGGATAGAGATGTGGTACTTAGGTAGAGTGGAATATTATTCAGCCTGGAAATCAATGAAATATGGCCAGTTGTAACAACTCCGGAGGAGTTACGTATGATCATTCTAAGTGACAGAATTCAAAAAGAAAAAGACACATATCATAAGATATCACTTAAAGGTGGAATCCAAAATGGCTACACATGAAATAAATTACAAAACAAAAACATAGTCAAATATGTAGAAAACACGCATAAGGCTGCTAAACGGGAAAGGTGGGGAGGGGTGAGGCATCATCCAGGAGGTTGAAATTAGCAAAGATACCATTCCAAATACCAAACTGATAATCAACAAGACCTACACGGTAGCTAAAAGAACTGCACTCAGCACACTCAAGTCACCGGAAAAGAATATATACGACTGGTAAGAATCTGAAAAAGAATTTATTGATGTCTCTCTGTACGTGAATCAAGTGGATGTACAGCAGCAAGAAACAGAGCTTTGAAAATCAGCTGTAACCAATATAGTAATAAATTGAAAAAAATAAACGACAGAGAGACAGAGAAAACCTCTTACAACTTTTCCTCAGGGACGGTGATGCAACATGGATTGAACACATCTAGACCCACAGCAGGATGAGACATAAGGCTGGAAACTGTTTGCGCTAAGAGAAATGTGAGGTTGGGTGAGGAAATGCACACCCTTTAAAGTAATACTACCTGGTACCCATTCAATGGGTCCCAAATCTGCAGGTTCAAGGGATCTTCCTACAGCTAAAACATGCATGGAAAACCCAGAGGACTGTACACCATGTGATCGGGAGATGTGTCTAAAATGCACCTCATTTATCCTCTCCTGGTGCTCCTGTTCACCATTCCAGCCACGCTACTTAGAATCTCCCCACTTGGAGAATCAGCACATTTAAACTTCTGTTTCACACATTTTGCAAATTGTGAGGAGGATGAACGGGAAGAGGGGGAACCAATGAGAGAAGAGTTGTAGGGGTTTGGACGGGCACATATCACTCTAATTTCCCATTAAGAATAAGAATTAAAGAAAGGCTCAGCCTGCCTCGCCGGAGCCAAAATAGGGCCTGAAGCAATCCTGCGGGTTTGAGGCCAGCTCACAAAAGAGCAACTTAAAAAATGGAGCTCAGGGTCACTGCAATTCACAAACCTGCAGAGTTATAAATGAAAACTAACGTCCAAAAATATGTTGAGGTAAGGCAAAGAAGAGGATCTGAATGCAAGACAGAATTGCAAGAAACAGATTTCAAGAGATAGATTGGACTCGTCTTTAACGCACATGAAAAGCGGCAGAATTTCGACAATGATGCAGTTGGCCCAAAAGGGCGTATGCGTTTTTTCCTGATTATATCCAGGAAAAAACGCATACGCACTTTATGGGCAACGAAGCAAGCAAGCAATGCAAATGTGCACAACAAAGAAGTCTCACTTCCCACCGGTCAAAAGGGCCATCCTAAAAAATTGTAAAAACCAGAAATGCAGGACAGGCCATGGAGAACAGGGAGCCTTTATACGCTGATGGGCAGTGTGTGAACTGCCGAGAGCCACTCTGGAGAAGTGTATGGTGGCTCCTAAATCATCTAAAAAACAGAGCTACAGAGCATAGGACACTTCCAATCATGGGAGTATATCTAGGGAAGTCTAAAAATCAACAAGACACAAGCACACCACAGTTTAGGGCTACTCTGTTTACAAGAACCTCAACTTCAGTACACCTTAAATATCCCAGGAAAGAGAACAATGGATAAAGAAGATGTGGTACTTATGTACAATGGAATATCTCTTCACCATGAAATCAATGTAATAAGGCTAGTAGAAGGATAAAGAGTGGATTTAGGTCCGATAATACCACTTGAAATAAGTCAAACAGAAAAAGAAACATATCATAAGATATCACTTATAGAGGGAGGGTAAATATGGCTGCACAAGAAATGAATTACAGAACAGAACAGTGTCTCACATTTAGAAAACACACTTATGTCAGCTTAAGGGGAAACGAGAGGTGGGGTGATGCATAAAACCAGAGTTTGAAATTAGCACAGATACCGTTCAATAAACCAAATAGGTATTAGACAAGATCTACACCTTGCTCAATGAACAGGCCTCAACACACCCTATACACCGCAGAGAAATATATCTGAGGAATAAGAATCTTAAAACCCATGTATTGATATATCTCCATAAGGGAATCAAGTGTGTGCAGAGCGGCACAAACACAGCAGTGAAAAGGAGCTAAACCCCATTATAGAAATAAATTTTAAAAACAAAACGCTGAAACAATGAAAGAGAGAAAAATTCTTACAAAATTCGCTCAGGGGCTGTGATGCAACCTGGATTGACCACATATAAACCCACAGCTGGATAAGACATAAGGCTGGACACTTGGGGATGACAGGATTGGTGAGCTTTGGTGAGCAACTGCCGAAAGTTTAATGCAATACTTCATGCTACTCATTCCAAGGGTCCCAACACTCCAGGTTGAAGGGAATCTTCCTACAGCTAAACCATGCTTGGGAAACCCAGCGACTGGTATACCATATGATCGGGAAAGGTTTCTAAAACGCACCTCATTTTTCCTCTCCTGGGGCTCCGGATCGACATTCCAGCCACTTTACTAACAACATCCCCACACGGAGTCAATGCCTTTAAGTTCTGGTATCGCACAGTCTGCAGTTAGTGCAGAGGATGAATGGGAATAGGGGGAACCAGTGAGAAACTAGCTGTAGCGGTTTCAATGGGCACATGTCACTCTAATATCACATCAGTAAGAAGAATTAACCAAAGGCACAGCAAGGTGCCCCAGAAGAAAAATAGGGCTTCAAGGAATCCTGTGGTTATGGGGCAAGACCACAAAAATAAGAGCTAAAAAATGGAGCTAAGGGCCACTGCAATTCAAAAACCTGCAGAGTTATAAAGGCCAACTATTTTTAAAAAATATATTGAGGTAAGGCTATGAAGAGGCATTGAAAGCAAGGCAGAATTGCAGGAAACCGATTTCAGGAGGTAGACTGGAATTGCATTGAAAGCATAGGAAAAGAGGCAGAACGTCCACAATGATGCACTTGGCCAAAAAGGGCGTATGCGTTTTTTCCTGAATATATTCAGGAAAAAACGCATACGCCCTTTTTGGCCAACCAAGCAAGCTTGCAAAGGAAATCTGCACTACAATGAAGTCTCACTTCCACCTGGTCAAAAGGGCCATCTGAAAAAAGTGTAAAATCCATAAAGGCACGACAGGCCATGGAGAACTGGGAGCCTTCTTATGCTGATGGGCGGGATGTAAATTGCCAACAGACACTCTGGAGAAGTGTATGGTGTTTCCTGAAACATCTAAAAAACAAAGCAACAGAGCCTAGGGCACTTCCACTTATGGTCCTATAGCTTAGGGAAATTAAAATCAAAAAGACACAGCCACCCAAAGTTTGGGACGCCTCTGTTTACAAGAACCTCGTGTACGGTACAAGTTCAATATCGAAGAAAGTGAAAAATGGATAAAGAACTTGTGGTACTTACGTACAATGCAATATCACTCAGCAATGAAATCTATGTCATCAGGCCCGTAGCAGCATAATGAGTGGATTCAGGTATGATGATTCGAACTGAAATAAGTCACACAGAAAAGAAACATCATAAGGTATCACTAATACACAGAATGTGAACTTGGCTACACATGAACTGAATTACAAAACAGAAGAGTGTCTCAAGTTTAGAAAACCAACTTATGCTTGCTTAAGGGGGAAGGTGAGTTGGGGTCCTGCATAAAACCAGAGATTAAAATGAGCACAGATAAAGTTCCTTAAGCCAAATATGGAATAGACAAGAGCTACTCCTTGCTCAACGAAATGGACTCAACACCCCATATTAAACGCCTAAGAATGTACCTGACTAGTAAGTATCTTAAAACCTATCGATTGCTATGTCTCCAAAAGAGAATCAAGCGTGTGTACAGGGCCATAAACGCAGCAGTGATAGGATTGGAGAGGTTCGGTGAGCAAATGAAGACCCTTTGAAGTCATATTGCATGGTACCCATTACACGGGTCTCAACTCTCCAGGTTTAAGGTATTCTTCCTTCAGCTAAAACATGCATGTGGAACCCAGAGTATGATCAACCGTGTGAACGGGAGACGTGTTCAAATATGTCTCAGTTTTCGTACCCTGGTACTCGGGTGCAACATTCCAGACGCTTTACTAACACTCTCCCCACTTGGAGAGTCAGCACCTTTAACCTCCTGTTTGGCCCCGTTTGCAATTTCTGCGGAAGATGAACAGGAATAGGGAGAACCAATGAGAGACTAGCTGGAGGTGTCTGAACGGGCAAATTTAACTCTCATTTCCCACCAGAAAGAGGAAATAACCAAAGGCTCAGCATGCCGTGCCGGAACCAGATTAGGGCCTGAAGCCATCCAGCGGTGTTGCAGCCAGGTCACAAGAAAGCGAGTTGAAGAAAGGAGCTCAGGGGCACTGTAATTCACAAACCTGCAGAGTTATAAATGACAGCTATCGTCCAAAAATAGACTGAAGTAAGGCTGCGAAGAGGACTTGAAAGCGGGACAGAATTGCAGGAAACCGATTTCAGGAGGTAGACTGGAATTGCATTGAAAGCATAGGAAAAGAGGCAGAACGTCCACAATGATGCACTTGGCCAAAAAGGGCGTATGCGTTTTTTCCTGAATATATTCAGGAAAAAACGCATACGCCCTTTTTGGCCAACCAAGCAAGCTTGCAAAGGAAATCTGCACTACAATGAAGTCTCACTTCCCCCCGGTCAAAAGGGCCATCTGAAAAAAGTGTAAAATCCAGAAAGGCAGGACAGGCCATGGAGAACTGGGAGCCTTGTTATGCTGATGGGCGAGATGTAAATTGCCAACAACCACTCAGGAGAAGTGTATGGTGTTTCCTGAAACATCTAAAAAACAACGCAACAGAACCTAGGGCACTTCCACTTATGGTCCTATAGCTTAGGGAAATTAAAATAAAAAAGACACAGCCACCCCAAAGTTTGGAACGGCTCTGTTTACAAGAACCTCGTTTACAGTACAAATTCAACATCGCAGAAAGTGAAAAATGGATAAAGAAGTTGTGGTATTTACTTACAAAGCAATATCACTCAGCAATGAAATCTGTGTCATCAGGCCCTTAGCAGCACAATGAGTGGATTCAGGTACGATGATTCTAACTGAAATAAGTCACACAGAAAAAGAAACATCATAAGATATCACTAATACACGGAATGTAAACTTGGCTACACAGGAACTGCGTTCCAAAACAGAACAGGGTCTCAAATTTAGAAAACCAAGTTATGCTTGCTTAAGGGTAAAGGTGAGTTGGGGTGCTGCATAAAACCAGAGATTGAAATGAGCACAGATAAAGTTCCTTAAGCCAAATATGGAATAGACAAGAGCTACTCCTTGCTCAACGAAATGGACTCAACACCGCATATTAAACGCCTAAGAATGTACCTGACTAGTAAGTATCTTAAAACCTATGGATTGCTATGTCTCCGAAAGAGAATCAAGCATGTGTACAGGGGCATAAACGCAGCAGTGATAGGATTGGAGAGGTTTGGTGAGCAAATGAAGACCCTTTGAAGTCATATTGCATGGTATCCATTACACGGGTCTCAACTCTCCAGGTTTAAGGTATTCTTCCTTCAGCTAAAATATGCATGTGGAACTCAAATATGATCAACCATGTGAACGGGGGACGTGTTCAAATATGTCTCAGTTTTCCTCCCCTGGTACTAGGGTGCAACATTCCAGACGCTTTACTAACACTCTCCCGACTTGGAGAGTCAGTCCCTTTAAACTCCTGTTGGCCCAGTTTGCAATTTCTGCGGAAGATGAACAGGAATAGCGAGAACCAATGAGAGGCTAGCTGGAGGTGTCTGGACGGGCAAATTTAACTCTCATTTCCCACCAGGAAGAGGAATTAACCAAAGGCTCAGCATGCCGGGCCGGAACCAGATTAGGGCCTGAAGCCATCCTGCGGTGTTGCGGCCAGGTCACAAGAAAGCGAGTTGAAGAAAGGAGCTCAGGGGCACTGTAATTCACAAACCTGCAGAGTTATAAATGACAGCTATCGTCCAAAAATAGACTGAAGTAAGGCTGCCAAGAGGACTTGAAAGCGGGGCAGAATTGCAGGAAACCGATTTCAGGAGGTAGACTGGAATTGCATTGAAAGCATAGGAAAAGAGGCAGAACGTCCACAATGATGCACTTGGCCAAAAAGGGCGTATGCGTTTTTTCCTGAATATATTCAAGAAAAAACGCATACGCACTTTTTGGCCAACCAAGCAAGCTTGCAAAGGAAATCTGCACTACAATGAAGTCTCACTTCCCCCCGGTCAAAAGGGCCATCTGAAAAAAGTGTAAAATCCAGAAAGGCAACAGGTCATTGAGAACTGGGAGCCTTGTTATGCTGATGGGCGGGATGTAAATTGCCAATAGACACTTGGGAGAAGTGTATGGTGTTTCCTGAAACATCTAAAAAACAAAGCAACAGAGCCTAGGGCACTTCCACTTATGGTCCTATAGCTTAGGGAAATTAAAATCAAAAAGACACAGCCACCCCAAAGTTTGGAACAGCTCTGTTTACAAGAACCTCGTTTACAGTACAAGTTCAACATCGCAAAAAGTGAAAAATGGATAAAGAAGTTGTGGTATTCACTTACAAAGCAATATCACTCAGCAATGAAATCTGTGTCATCAGGCCCTTAGCAGCACAATGAGTGCATTCAGGTATGATGATTCTAACTGAAATAAGTCACACAGAAAAAGAAACATCATAAGATTTCAGTAATACACGGAATGTAAACTTGGCTACACAGGAACAGAATTACAGAACAGAACAGGGTCTCAAATTTAGAAAACCAACTTATGCTTGCTTAAGAGGAAAGGTGAGTTGGGGTGTTGCATAAAACCAGAGATTGAAATGAGCACAGATAAAGTTCCTTAAGCCAAATATGGAATAGACAAGAGCTACTCCTTGCTCAACGAAATGGACTCAACACCGCATATTAAACGCCTAAGAATGTACCTGACTAGTAAGTATCTTAAAACCTATGGATTGCTATGTCTCCGAAAGAGAATCAAGCATGTGTACAGGGGCATAAACGCAGCAGTGATAGGATTGGAGAGGTTCGGTGAGCAAATGAAGACCCTTTGAAGTCATATTGCATGGTACCCATTACACGGGTCTCAACTCTCCAGGTTTAAGGTATTCATCCTTCAGCTAAAACATGCATGTGGAACCCAAGTATGATCAACCATGTGAACGGGGGACGTGTTCAAATATGTCTCAGTTTTCCTCCCCTGGTACTCGGGTGCAACATTCCATATGCTTTACTAACACTCTCCCCACTTGGAGAGTCAGCGCCTTTAACCTCCTGTTTGGCCCAGTTTGCAATTTCTGCGGAAGATGAACAGGAATAGCGAGAACCAATGAGAGACTAGCTGGAGGTGTCTGGACGGGCAAATTTAACTCTCATTTCCCACCAGGAAGAGGAAATAAACAAAGGCTCAGCGTGCCGTGCTGGAACCAGATTAGGGCCTGAAGCCATCCTGCGGTGTTGCGGCCAGGTCACAAGAAAGCGAGTTGAAGAAAGGAACTCAGGGGCACTGTAATTCACAAACCTGCAGAGTTATAAATGACAGCTATCGTCCAAAAATAGACTGAAGTAAGGCTGCCAAGAGGACTTGAAAGTGGGGCAGAATTGCAGGAAACCGATTTCAGGAGGTAGACTGGAATTGCATTGAAAGCATAGGAAAAGAGGCAGAACTTCCACAATGATGCACTTGGCCAAAAAGGGCATATGCGTTTTTTCCTGAATATATTCAGGAAAAAACGCATACGCCCTTTTTGGCCAAC
This sequence comes from Delphinus delphis, assembly GCF_949987515.2. Lineage (NCBI taxonomy): Eukaryota > Metazoa > Chordata > Mammalia > Artiodactyla > Delphinidae > Delphinus > Delphinus delphis. Next base: position 4,867,818 of record NW_027192650.1, read on the forward strand.
CAAGCAAGCTTGCAAAGGAAATCTGCACTACAATGAAGTCTCACTTCCCCCCGGTCAAAAGGGCCATCTGAAAAAAGTGTAAAATCCAGAAAGGCAGGACAGGCCATGGAGAACTGGGAGCCTTGTTATGCTGATGGGCGGGATGTAAATTGCCAACAGACACTCAGGAGAAGTGTATGGTGTTTCCTGAAACATCTAAAAAACAAAGCAACAGAGCCTAGGGCACTTCCACTTATGGTCCTATAGCTTAGGGAAATTAAAATCAAAAAGACACAGCCACCCCAAAGTTTGGGACGCCTCCGTTTACAAGAACCTCGTTTACCGTACAAGTTCAATATCACAGAAAGTGAAAAAGAGATAAAGAACTTGTGGTACTTACGTACAATGCAGTATCACTCAGCAATGAAATCTATGTCATCAGGCCCATAGCAGCATAATGAGTGGATTCAGGTACGATGATTCTAACTGAAATAAGTCACACAGAAAAAGAAACATCATAAGATATCACTAATACACGGAATGTAAACTTGGCTACACAGGAACTGCATTCCAAAACAGAAAAGGGTCTCAAATTTAGAAAACCAACTTATGCTTGCTTAAGGGGAAAGGTGAGTTGGGGTGCTGCATAAAACCAGAGATTGAAATGAGCACAGATAAAGTTCCTTAAGCCAAATATGGAATAGACAAGAGCTACTCCTTGCTCAACGAAATGGACTCAACACCGCATATTAAACGCCTAAGAATGTACCTGACTAGTAAGTATCTTAAAACCTATGGATTGCTATGTCTCCGAAAGAGAATCAAGCATGTGTACAGGGGCATAAACGCAGCAGTGATAGGATTGGAGAGGTTCGGTGAGCAAATGAAGACCCTTTGAAGTCATATTGCATGGTACCCATTCCACGGGTTTCAACTACCCAGGTTTTAGGTATTCTTCCTTCAGCTAAAACATGCATGTGGAACCCAGAGTATGATGAACCATGTGATCGGGAGACGTGTTCAAATATGTCTCAGTTTTCCTCCCCTGGTACTCGGGTGCAACATTCCAGACGCTTTACTAACACTCTCCCCACTTGGAGAGTCAGCACCTTTAACCTCCTGTTTGGCCCAGTTTGCAATTTCTGCGGAAGATGAACAGGAATAGCGAGAACAAATGAGAGACTAGCTGGAGGTGTCTGGACGGGCAAATTTAACTCTCATTTCCCACCAGGAAGAGGAAATAACCAAAGGCTCAGCGTGCCGTGCCGGAACCAGATTAGGGCCTGAAGCCATCCTGCGGTGTTGCGGCCAGGTCACAGGAAAGCGAGTTGAAGAAAGGAGCTCAGGGGCACTGTAATTCACAAACCTGCAGAGTTATAAATGACAGCTATCGTCCAAAAATAGACTGAAGTAAGGCTGCCAAGAGGACTTGAAAGCGGGGCAGAATTGCAGGAAACCGATTTCAGGAGGTAGACTGGAATTGCATTGAAAGCATAGGAAAAGAGGCAGAACGTCCACAATGATGCACTTGGCCAAAAAGGGCGTATGCGTTTTTTCCTGAATATATTCAGGAAAAAACGCATACGCCCTTTTTGGCCAACCAAGCAAGCTTGCAAAGGAAATCTGCACTACAATGAAGTCTCACTTCCCCCCGGTCAAAAGGGCCATCTGAAAACAGTGTAAAATCCAGAAAGGCAGGACAGGCCATGGAGAACTGGGAGCCTGGTTATGCTGATGGGCGGGATGTAAATTGCCAACAACCACTCAGGAGAAGTGTATGGTGTTTCCTGAAACATCTAAAAAACAAAGCAACAGAACCTAGGGTACTTCCACTTATGGTCCTATAGCTTAGGGAAATTAAAATCAAAAAGACACAGCCACCCCAAAGTTTGGAACGGCTCTGTTTAAAAGAACCTCGTTTACAGTACAAGTTCAACATCGCAGAAAGTGAAAAATGGATAAAGAAGTTGTGGTATTTACTTACAAAGCAATATCACTCAGCAATGAAATCTATGTGATCAGGCCCTTAGCAGCACAATGAGTGGATTCAGGTATGATGATTCTAACTGAAATAAGTCACACAGAAAAAGAAACATCATAAGATATCAGTAATACACGGAATGTAAACTTGGCTACACAGGAACTGAATTACAGAACAGAACACGGTCTCAAATTTAGAAAACCAACTTATGCTTGCTTAAGGGTAAAAGTGAGTTGGGGTGCTGCATAAAACCAGAGATTGAAAGGAGCACAGATAAAGTTCCTTAAGCCAAATATGGAATAGACAAGAGCTACTCCTTGCTCAACGAATTGGACTCAACACCCCATATTAAACGCCTAAGAATGTACCTGACTAGTAAGTATCTTAAAACCTATGGATTGCTATGTCTCCGAAAGAGAATCAAGCATGTGTACAGGGGGATAAACGCAGCAGTGATAGGATTGGAGAGGTTCGGTGAGCAAATGAAGACCCTTTGAAGTCATATTGCATGGTACCCATTCCACGGGTTTCAACTACCCAGATTTTAGGTATTCTTCCTTCAGCTAAAACATGCATGTGGAACCTAGAGTATGATCAACCATGTGATCGGGAGACGTGTTCAAATATGTCTCAGTTTTCGTACCCTGGTACTCGGGTGCAACATTCCAGACGCTTTACTAACACTCTCCCCACTTGGAGAGTCAGTCCCTTTAACCTCCGGTTTGGCCCAGTTTGCAATTTCTGCGGAAGATGAACAGGAATAGCGAGAACCAATGAGAGGCTAGCTGGAGGTGTCTGGACGGGCAAATTTAACTCTCATTTCCCACCAGGAAGAGGAATTAACCAAAGGCTCAGCATGCCATGCCGGAACCAGATTAGGGCCTGAAGTCATCCTGCGGTGTTGCGGCCAGCTCAAAAGAAAGCGAGTTGAAGAAAGGAGCTCAGGGGCACTGTAATTCACAAACCTGCAGAGTTATAAATGACAGCTATCGTCCAAAAATAGACTGAAGTAAGGCTGCCAAGAGGACTTGAAAGCGGGGCAGAATTGCAGGAAACCGATTTCAGGAGGTAGACTGGAATTGCATTGAAAGCATAGGAAAAGAGGCAGAACGTCCACAATGATGCACTTGGCCAAAAAGGGCGTATGCGTTTTTTCCTGAATATATTCAGGAAAAAACGCATATGCCCTTTTTGGCCAACCAAGCAAGCTTGCAAAGGAAATCTGCACTACAATGAAGTCTCACTTCCCCCCGGTCAAAAGGGCCATCTGAAAAAAGTGTAAAATCCAGAAAGGCAGGACAGGCCATGGAGAACTGGGAGCCTTGTTATGCTGATGGGCGGGATGTAAATTGCCAACAGCCACTCGGGAGAAGTGTATGGTGTTTCCTGAAACATCTAAAAAACAAAGCAACAGAGCCTAGGGCACTTCCACTTATGGTCCTATAGCTTAGGGAAATTAAAATAAAAAAGACACAGCCACCCCAAAGTTTGGGACGCCTCTGTTTACAAGAACCTCCTTTACCGTACAAATTCAATATCACAGAAAGTGAAAAATGGATAAAGAACTTGTGGTACTTACGTACAATGCAGTATCACTCAGCAATGAAGTCTATGTCATCAGGCCCGTAGCAGCATAATGAGTGGATTCAGGTACGATGATTCTAACTGAAATAAGTCACACAGAAAAAGAAACATCATAAGATATCACAAATACACGGAATGTAAACTTGGCTACACAGGAACTGAATTCCAAAACAGAACAGGGTCTCAAATTTAGAAAACCAAGTTATGCTTGCTTAAGGGGAAAGGTGAGTTGGGGTGCTGCATAAAACCAGAGATTGAAATGAGCACAGATAAAGTTCCTTAAGCCAAATATGGAATAGACAAGAGCTACTCCTTGCTCAACGAAATGGACTCAACACCCCATATTAAACGCCTAAGAATGTACCTGACTAGTAAGTATCTTAAAACCTATGGATTGCTATGTCTCCAAAAGAGAATCAAGTGTGTGTAGAGGGGCATAAACGCAGCAGTGATAGGATTGGAGAGGTTCGGTGAACAAATGAAGACCCTTTGAAGTCATATTGCATGGTACCCATTACACGGGTCTCAACTCTCTAGGTTTAAGGTATTCTTCCTTCAGCTAAAACATGCATGTGGAACCCAGAGTATGATCAACCTTGTGAACGGGAGACGTGTTCAAATATGTCTCAGTTTTCCTCCCCTGGTACTCGGGTGCAACATTCCAGATGCTTTATTAACACTCTCCCTACTTGGAGAGTCAGTGCCTTTAACCTCCTGTTTACCCCAGTTTGCAATTTCTGCGGAAGATGAACAGGAATAGCGAGAACCAATGAGAGACAACCTGGAGGTGTCTGAACGGGCAAATTTAACTCTCATTTCCCACCAGGAAGAGGAATTAACCAAAGCCTCAGCGTGCCATGCCGGAACCACATTAGGGCCTGAAGACATCCTGCGGTGTTGTGGCCAGGTCACAAGAAAGCGAGTTGAAGAAAGGAGCTCAGGGGCACTGTAATTCACAAACCTGCAGAGTTATAAATGACAGCTATCGTCCAAAAATAGACTGAAGTAAGGCTGCCAAGAGGACTTGAAAGCGGGGCAGAATTGCAGGAAACCGATTTCAGGAGGTAGACTGGAATTGCATTTCAAGCATAGGAAAAGAGGCAGAACGTCCAAAGTGATGCACTTGGCCAAAAAGGGCGTATGCGTTTTTTCCTGAATATATTCAGGAAAAAACGCATACGCCCTTTTTGGCCAACCAAGCAAGCTTGCAAAGGAAATCTGCACTACAATGAAGTCTCACTTCCCCCCGGTCAAAAGGGCCATCTCAAAAAAGTGTAAAATCCAGAAAGGCAGGACAGGCCATGGAGAACTGGGAGCCTTGTTATGCTGATGGGCGGGATGTAAATTGCCAACAGCCACTCCGGAGAAGTGTATGGTGTTTCCTGAAACATCTAAAAAACAAAGCAACAGAGCCTAGGGCACTTCCACTTATGGTCCTATAGCTTAGGGAAATTAAAATCAAAAAGACACAGCCACCCCAAATTTTGGGACGCCTCTGTTTACAAGAACCTCGTTTACCGAACAAGTTCAATATCACAGAAAGTGAAAAATGGATAAAGAAGTTGTGGTACTCATGTTCAATGCAATATCACTCAGCAATGAAATCTATGTCACCAGGCCCATAGCAGCATAATGAGTGGATTCGGGTATGGTGATTCTAACTGAAATAAGTCACACAGAAAAAGAAACATCAAAAAATATCACTAATATATGGAATTTAAACTTGGCTACAGAGGAACTGCATTACAAAACACAACAGGGTCTGAAATTTAGAAAACCAACTTATGCTTGCTTAAGTGGAAAGGTGAGTTGGGGTGCTGCATAAAACCAGAGATGGAAATGAGCACAGATAAAGTTCCTTAAGCCAAATATGGAATAGACAAGAGCTACTCCTTGCTCAACGAAATGGACTCCACACCCCATATTAAACGTCTAAGAATATACCTGACTAGTAAGTATCTTAAAACCTGTGGATTGCTATGTCTCCAAAAGAGAATCAAGCATGTGTACAAGGGTCATAAACGCAGCAGTGATAGGATTGGAGAGATTCGGTGAGCAAATGAAGACCCTTTGAAGTCATATTGCATGGTACCCATTCCACGGGTCTCAACTCTCCAGGTTTAAGGTATTCTTCCTTCAGCTAAAACATGCATGTGGAACCCAGAGTATGATCAACCGTGTGATCGGGAGACGTGTTCAAATATGTCTCAGTTTTCGTCCCCTGGTACTTTGGTGCAACATTCCAGATGCTTTACTAACACTCTCCCCACTTGGAGAGTCAGTGCCTTTAACCTCCTGTTTGGCCCAGTTTGCAATTTCTGCGGAGGACGTACAGGAATAGGGAGAACCAATGAGAGACAAGCGGGAGGTGTCTGGACGGGCAAATTTAACTCTAATTTCCCACCAGGATGAAGAATTAACCAAAGGCTCAGCGTGCCGTGCCGGAACCAGATTAGGTCCTGAAGCCATCCTGCTGTGTTGCGGCCAGCTCACAAGAAAGCGAGTTGAAGAAAGGAGCTCAGGGGCACTGTAATTCACAAACCTGCAGAGTTATAAATGACAGCTATCGTCCAAAAATAGACTGAAGTAAGGCTGCCAAGAGGACTTGAAAGCGGGGCAGAATTGCAGGAAACCGATTTCAGGAGGTAGACTGGAATTGCATTGAAAGCATAGGAAAAGAGGCAGAACGTCCACAATGATGCACTTGGCCAAAAAGGGCGTATGCGTTTTTTCCTGCATATATTCAGGAAAAAACGCATACGCCCTTTTTGGCCAACCAAGCAAGCTTGCAAAGGAAATCTGCACTACAATGAAGTCTCACTTCCCCCCCGGTCAAAAGGGCCATCTGAAAAAAGTGTAAAATCCAGAAAGGCAGGACAGGCCATGGAGAACTGGGAGCCTTGTTATGCTGATGGGCGGGATGTAAATTGCCAACAGACACTTGGGAGAAGTGTATGGTGTTTCCTGAAACATCTAAAAAACAAAGCAACAGAAGCTAGGGCACTTCCACTTATGGTCCTATAGCTTAGGGAAATTAAAATCAAAAAGACACAGCCACCCCAAAGTTTGGGACGCCTCTGTTTACAAGAACCTCGTTTACCGTACAAGTTCAATATCACAGAAAGTGAAAAATGGATAAAGAACTTGTGGTACTTACGTACAATGCAGTATCACTCAGCAATGAAATCTATGTCATCAGGCCCGTAGCAGCATAATGAGTGGATTCAGGTATGATGATTCTAACTGAAATAAGTCACACAGAAAAAGAAACATCAAAAGATATCACTAATACATGGAATGTAAACTTGGCTACACAGGAACTGAATTCCAAAACAGAACAGGGTCTCAAATTTAGAAAACCATCTTATGCTTGCTTAAGGGGAAAGGTGAGTTGGGTTGCTGCATAAAACCAGAGATTGAAATGAGCACAGATAAAGTTCCTTAAGCCAAATATGGAACAGACAAGAGCTACTCCTTGCTCAACGAAATGGACTCAACACCCCATATTAAACGCCTAAGAATGTACCTGACTAGTAAGTATCTTAAAACCTAGGGATTGCTATGTCTCCGAAAGAGAGTCAAGCATGTGTACTGGGGCATAAATGCAGCAGTGATAGGATTGGAGAGGTTTGGTGAGCAAATGAAGACCCTTTGAAGTCATATTGCATGGTACCCATTCCACGGGTCTCAACTCTCCAGGTTTAAGGTATTCTTCCTTCAGCTAAAACATGCATGTGGAACCCAGAGTATGATCAACCGTGTGATCGGGAGACGTGTTCAAATATGTCTCAGTTTTCATACCCTGGTACTCGGGTGCAACATTCCAGACGCTTTACTAACACTCTCCCGACTTGGACAGTCAGTGCCTTTAAACTCCTGTTTGGCCCAGTTTGCAATTTCTGCGGAAGATGAACAGGAATAGGGAGAACCAATGAGAGACTAGCTGGAGGTGTCTGAACGGGCAAATTTAACTCTCATTTCCCACTAGGAAGAGGAATTAACCAAAGGCTCAGCGTGCCGTGCCGGAGACAGATTAGGGCCTGAAGCCATCCTGCGGTGTTGCGGCCAGCTCACAAGAAAGTGAGTTGAAGAAAGGAGCTCAGGGGCTCTGTAATTCACAAACCTGCAGAGTTATAAATGACAGCTATCGTCCAAAAATAGACTGAAGTAAGGCTGCCAAGAGGACTTGAAAGCCGGGCAGAATTGCAGGATACCGATTTCAGGAGGTAGACTGGAATTGCATTGAAAGCGTAGGAAAAGAGGCAGAACGTCCACAATGATGCACTTGGCCAAAAAGGGCGTATGCGTTTTTTCCTGAATATATTCAGGAAAAAACGCATACGCCCTTTTTGGCCAACCAAGCAAGCTTGCAAAGGAAATCTGCACTACAATGAAGTCTCACTTCCCCCCGGTCAAAAGGGCCATCTGAAAAAAGTGTAAAATCCAGAAAGGCAGGACAGGCCATGGAGAACTGGGAGCCTTGTTATGCTGATGGGAGTGATGTAAATTACCAACAACCACTTGGGAGAAGTGTATGGTGTTTCCTGAAACATCTAAAAAACAAAGCAACAGAGCCTAGGGCACTTCCACTTATGGCCCTATAGCTTAGGGAAATTAAAATCAAAAAGACACAGCCACCCCAAAGTTTGGGACGCCTCTGTTTACAAAAACCTCGTTTACCGTACAAATTCAATATCACAGAAAGTGAAAAATGGATAAAGAACTTGTGGTACTTACGTACAATGCAGTATCACTCAGCAATGAAATCTATGTCATCAGGCCCGTAGCAGCACAATGAGTGGATTCAGGTACGATGATTCTAACTGAAATAAGTCACACAGAAAAAGAAACATCATAAGATATCACTAATACACGGAATGTAAACTTGGCTACAGAGGAACTGAATTCCAAAACAGAACAGGGTCTCAAATTTAGAAAACCAAGTTATGCTTGCTTAAGGGGAAAGGTGAGTTGGGGTGCTGCATAAAACCAGAGATTGAAATGAGCACAGATAAAGTTCCTTAAGCCAAATATAGAATAGACTAGAGCTACTCCTTGCTCAACGAAATGGACTCAACACCACATATTAAACGCCTAAGAATGTACCTGACTAGTAAGTATCTTAAAACCTATGGATTGCTATGTCTCCAAAAGAGAATCAAGCGTGTGTACAGGGGCATAAACGCAGCAGTGATAGGATTGGAGAGGTTCGGTGAACAAATGAAGACCCTTTGAAGTCATATTGCACGGTACCCATTCCACGGGTCTCAACTCTCCAGGTTTAAGGTATTCTTCCTTCAGCTAAAACATGCATGTGGAACCCAGAGTATGATCAACCGTGTGAACGGGAGACGTGTTCAAATATGTCTCAGTTTTCCTCCCCTGGTACTCGGGTGCAACATTCCAGATGCTTTACTAACACTCTCCCTACTTGGAGAGTCAGTGCCTTTAACCTCCTGTTTACCCCAGTTTGCAATTTCTGCGGAAGATGAACAGGAATAGCGAGAACCAATGAGAGACTACCTGGAGGTGTCTGAACGGGCAAATTTAACTCTCATTTCCCACCAGGAAGAGGAATTAACCAAAGCCTCAGCGTGCCATGCCGGAACCACATTAGGGCCTGAAGACATCCTGCGGTGTTGCGGCCAGGTCACAAGAAAGCGAGTTGAAGAAAGGAGCTCAGGGGCACTGTGATTCACAAACCTGCAGAGTTATAAATGACAGCTATTGTCCAAAAATATACTGAAGTAAGGCTGCCAAGAGGACTTGAAAGCGGGACAGAATTGCAGGAAACCGATTTCAGGAGGTAGACAGGAATTGCATTTCAAGCATAGGAAAAGAGGCAGAACGTCCACAATGATGCACTTGGCCAAAAAGGGCGTATGCGTTTTTTCCTGAATATATTCAGGAAAAAACGCATACGCCCTTTTTGGCCAACCAAGCAAGCTTGCAAAGGAAATCTGCACTACAATGAAGTCTCACTTCCCCCCGGTCAAAAGGGCCATCTCAAAAAAGTGTAAAATCCAGAAAGGCAGGACAGGACATGGAGAAATGGGAGCCTTGTTATGCTGATGGGCGGGATGTAAATTGCCAACAGCCACTCCGGAGAAGTGTATGGTGTTTCCTGAAACATCTAAAAAACAAAGCAACAGAGCCTAGTGCACTTCCACTTATGGTCCTATAGCTTAGGGAAATTAAAATCAAAAAGACACAGCCACCCCAAATTTTGGGACGCCTCTGTTTATAAGAACCTCGTTTACCGTACAAGTTCAATATCACAGAAAGTGAAAAATGGATAAAGAAGTTGTGGTACTCATGTACAATGCAATATCACTCAGCAATGAAATCTATGTCACCAGGCCCATAGCAGCATAATGAGTGGATTCGGGTATGGTGATTCTAACTGAAATAAGTCACACAGAAAAAGAAACATCAGAAAATATCACTAATACATGGAATTTAAACTTGGCTACAGAGGAACTGCATTACAAAACAGAACAGGGTCTCAAATTTAGAAAACCAACTTATGCTTGCTTAAGTGGAAAGGTGTGTTGGGGTGCTGCATAAAACCAGAGATTGAAATGAGCACAGATAAAGTTCCTTAAGCCAAATATGGAATAGACAAGAGCTACTCCTTGCTCAACGAAATGGACTCCACACCCCATATTAAATGCCTAAGAATATACCTGACTAGTAAGTATCTTAAAACCTGTGGATTGCTATGTCTCCAAAAGAGAATCAAGCATGTGTACAAGGGTAATAAACGCAGCAGTGATAGGATTGGAGAGATTCGGTGAGCAAATGAAGACCCTTTGAAGTCATATTGCATGGTACCCATTCCACGGGTCTCAACTCTCCATGTTTAAGGTATTCTTCCTTCAGCTAAAACATGCATGTGGAACCCAGAGTATGATCAACTGTGTGATCGGGAGACGTGTTCAAATATGTCTCAGTTTTCGTCCCCTGGTACTTCGGTGCAACATTCCAGACGCTTTACTAACACTCTCCCCACTTGGAGAGTCAGTGCCTTTAACCTCCTGTTTGGCCCAGTTTGCAATTTCTGCGGAAGATGTACAGGAATAGGGAGAACCAATGAGAGACAAGCAGGAGGTGTCTGGACGGGCAAATTTAACTCTAATTTCCCACCAGGATGAAGAATTAACCAAAGGCTCAGCGTGCCGTGCCGGAACCAGATTAGGGCCTGAAGCCATCCTGCGGTGTTGCGGCCAGGTCACAAGAAAGCGAGTTGAAGAAAGGAGCTCAGGAGCACTGTAATTCACAAACCTGCAGAGTTATAAATGACAGCTATCGTCCAAAAATAGACTGAAGTAAGGCTGCCAAGAGGACTTGAAAGCGGGGCAGAATTGCAGGAAACCGATTTCAGGAGGTATACTGGAATTGCATTGAAAGCATAGGAAAAGAGGCAGAACGTCCACAATGATGCACTTGGCCAAAAAGGGCGTATGCGTTTTTTCCTGAATATATTCAGGAAAAAACGCATACGCCCTTTTTGTCCAACCAAGCAAGCTTGCAAAGGAAATCTGCACTACAATGAAGTCTCACTTCCCCCCGTTCAAAAGGGCCATCTGAAAAAAGTGTAAAATCCAGAAAGGCAGGACAGGCCATGGAGAACTGGGAGCCTTGTTATGCTGATGGGCGGGATGTAAATTGCCAACAGACACTTGGGAGAAGTGTATGGTGTTTCCTGAAACATCTAAAAAACAAAGCAACAGAGCCTAGGGCACTTCCACTTATGGTCCTATAGCTTAGGGAAATTAAAATCAAAAAGACACAGCCACCCCAAAGTTTGGGACGCCTCTGTTTACAAGAACCTCGTTTACCGTACAAGTTCAATATCACAGAAAGTGAAAAATGAATAAAGAACTTGTGGTACTTACGTACAATGCAGTATCACTCAGCAATGAAATCTATGTCATCAGGCCCGTAGCAGCATAATGAGTGGATTCAGGTATGATGATTCTAACTGAAATAAGTCACACAGAAAAAGAAACATCTAAAGATATCACTAATACACGGAATGTAAACTTGGCTACACAGGAACTGAATTCCAAAACAGAACAGGGTCTCAAATTTAGAAAACCAACTTATGCTTGCTTAAGGGGAAAGGTGAGTTGGGGTGCTGCATAAAACCAGAGATTGAAATGAGCACAGATAAAGTTCCTTAAGCCAAATATGGAACAGACAAGAGCTACTCCTTGCTCAACGAAATGGACTCAACACCCCATATTAAACGCCTAAGAATGTACCTGACTAGTAAGTATCTTAAAACCTAGGGATTGCTATGTCTCCGAAAGAGAAACAAGCATGTGTACTGGGGCATAAATGCAGCAGTGATAGGATTGGAGAGGTTCGGTGAGCAAATGAAGACCCTTTGAAGTCATATTGCATGGTACCCATTCCACGGGTCTCAACTCTCCAGGTTTAAGGTATTCTTCCTTCAGCTAAAACATGCATGTGGAACCCAGAGTATGATCAACCGTGTGATCGGGAGACGTGTTCAAATATGTCTCAGTTTTCATACCCTGGTACTCGGGTGCAACATTCCAGACGCTTTACTAACACTCTCCCCACTTGGACAGTCAGTGCCTTTAACCTCCTGTTTGGCCCAGTTTGCAATTTCTGCGGAAGATGAACAGGAATAGGGAGAACCAATGAGAGACTAGCTGGAGGTGTCTGAACGGGCAAATTTAACTCTCATTTCCCACTAGGAAGAGGAATTAACCAAAGGCTCAGCGTGCCGTGCTGGAGACAGATTAGGGCCTGAAGCCATCCTGCGGTGTTGCGGCCAGCTCACAAGAAAGTGAGTTGAAGAAAGGAGCTCAAGGGCTCTGTAATTCACAAACCTGCAGAGTTATAAATGACAGCTATCGTCCAAAAATAGACTGAAGTAAGGCTGCCAAGAGGACTTGAAAACGGGGCAGAATTGCAGGATACCGATTTCAGGAGGTAGACTGGAATTGCATTGAAAGCGTAGGAAAAGAGGCAGAACGTCCACAATGATGCACTTTGCCAAAAGGGCATATGCGTTTTTTCCTGAATATATTCAGGAAAAAACGCATACGCCCTTTTTAGCCAACCAAGCAAGCTAGCAAAGGAAATCTGCACTACAATGAAGTCTCACTTCCCCCCGGTCAAAAGGGCCATCAGAATAAAGTGTAAAATCCAGAAAGGCAGGACAGGCCATGGAGAACTGGGAGCCTTGTTATGCTGATGGGCGGGATGTAAATTGCCAACAGACACTCGCGAGAAGTGTATGGTGTTTCCTAAAACATCTAAAAAACAAAGCAACAGAGCCTAGGGCACTTCCACTTATGGTCCTATAGCTTAGGGAAATTAAAATCAAAAAGACACAGCCACCCCAAAGCTTGGGACGCCTCTGTTTACAAAAACCTCGTTTACCGTACAAATTCAATATCACAGAAAGTGAAAAATGGATAAAGAACTTGTGGTACTTACGTACAATGCAGTATCACTCAGCAATGAAATCTATGTCATCAGGCCCGTAGCAGCACAATGAGTGGATTCAGGTTCGATGATTCTAACTGAAATAAGTCACACAGAAAAAGAAACATCATAATATATCACTAATACACGGAATGTAAACTTGGCTACACAGGAACTGAATTCCAAAACAGAACAGGGTCTCAAATTTAGAAAACCAACTTATGCTTCCATAGGGGAAAGGTGAGTTGGGGTGCTGCATAAAACCAGAGATTGCAATGAGCACAGATAAAGTTCCTTAAGCCAAATATGGAATAGACAAGAGCTACTCCTTGCTCAACGAAATGGACTCAACACCGCATATTAAACGCCTAAGAATGTACCTGACTAGTAAGTATCTTAAAACCTATGGATTGCTATGTCTCCAAAAGAGAATCAAGCATGTGTACAGGGGCATAAACGCAGCAGTGATACGATTGGAGAGGTTCGGTGAGCATATGAAGACCCTTTGAAGTCGTATTGCATGGTACCCATTCCAAGGGTCTCAACCCTGCAGGTTTAAGGTATTCTTCCTTCAGGTAAAACATGCATGTGGAACCCAGAGTATGATCAACCGTGTGAACGGGAGATGTGTTCAAATATGTCTCAGTTTTCCTCCCCTGGTACTCGGGTGCAACATTCCAGACGCTTTACTAACACTCTCCCCACTTGGAGAGTCAGTGCCTTTAACCTCCTGTTTGGCCCAGTTTGCAATTTCTGCGGAAGATGTACAGGAATAGGGAGAACCAATGAGAGACTAGCTGGAGGTGTCTGGAGGGGCAAATTTAACTCTCATTTCCCACCAGGAAGAGGAATTAACCAAAGGCTCAGCGTGCCGTGCCGGAACCAGATTAGGGCCTGAAGCCATCCTGCGGTGTTGCGGCAGGTCACAAGAAAGCGAGTTGAAGAAAGGAGCTCAGGGGCACTGTAATTCACAAACCTGCAGAGTTATAAATGACAGCTATCGTCCAAAAATAGACTGAAGTAAGGCTGCCAAGAGGACTTGAAAGCGGGGCAGAATTGCAGGAAACCGATTTCAGGAGGTAGACTGGAATTGCATTGAAAGCATAGGAAAAGAGGCAGAACGTCCACAATGATGCACTTGGCCAAAAAGGGCGTATGCGTTTTTTCCTGAATATATTCAGGAAAAAACGCATACGCCCTTTTTGGCCAACCAAGCAAGCTTGCAAAGGAAATCTGCACTACAATGAAGTCTCACTTCCCCCCGGTCAAAAGGGCCACCTGAAAAAAGTGTAAAATCCAGAAAGGCAGGACAGGCCATGGAGAACTGGGAGCCTTGTTATGCTGATGGGCTGGATGTAAGTTGCCAACAGACACTCGGGAGAAGTGTATGGTGTTTCCTGAAACATCTAGAAAACAAAGCAACAGAGCCTAGGGCACTTCCACTTATGGTCCTATAGCTTAGGGAAATTAAAATCAAAAAGACACAGCTACCCCAAAGTTTGGGACGCCTCTGTTTACAAGAACCTCATTTACCGTACAAGTTCAATATCACAGAAAGTGAAAAATGGATAAAGAACTTGTGGTACTTACGTACAATGCAGTATCACTCAGCAATGAAATCTATGTCATCAGGCCCGTAGCAGCATGAGTGGATTCAGGTACGATGATTCTAACTGAAATAAGTCACACAGAAAAAGAAACATCATAAGATATCACTAATACACAGAATGTAAACTTGGCTACACAGGAACTGAATTCCAAAACAAAACAGGGTCTCAAATTTAGAAAAGCAACTTATGCTTGCTTAAGCGGAAAGGTGAGTTGGGGTGCTGCATAAAACCAGAGATTGCAATGATCACAGATAAAGTTCCTTAAGCCAAATATGGAATAGACAAGAGCTACTCCTTGCTCAACGAAATGGACTCAACACCCCATATTAAACGCCTAAGAATGTACCTGACTAGTAAGTATCTTAAAACCTATAGATTGCTATGTCTCCAAAAGAGAATCAAGCGTGTGTACAGGGGCGTAAATGCAGCAGTGATAGGATTGGAGAGGTTCGGTGAGCAAATGAAGACCCTTTGACGTCATATTGCATGGTACCCATTCCACGGGTCTCAACTATGCAGGTTTAAAGTATTCTTCCTTCAGCTAAACATGCATGTGGAACCCAGAGTATGATCAACCGTGTGAATGGGAGACGTGTTCAAATATGTCTCAGTTTTTCTCCCCTGGTACTCGGGTGCAACATTCCAGACACTTTACTAACACTCTCCCCACTTGGAGAGTCAGCACCTTTAACCTCCTGTTTGGCCCAGTTTGCAATTTCTGCGGAAGATGAACAGGAATAGCGAGAACCAATGAGAGACTAGCTGGAGGTGTCTGGACGGGCAAATTTAACTCTCATTTCCCACTAGGAAGAGGAATTAACCAAAGGCTCAGCGTGCCATGCTGGAAGCAGATTAGGGTCTGAAGCCATCCTGCGGTGTTGCGGCCAGCTCAAAAGAAAGCGAGTTGAAGAAAGGAGCTCAGGGGCACTGTAATTCACAAACCTGCAGAGTTATAAATGACAGCTATCGTCCAAAAATAGACTGAAGTAAGGCTGCCAAGAGGACTTGAAAGCGGGGCAGAATTGCAGGAAACCGATTTCAGGAGGTAGACTGGAATTGCATTGAAAACATAGGAAAAGAGGCAGAACGTCCACAATGATGCACTTGGCCAAAAAGGGCGTATGCGTTTTTTCCTGAATAAATTCAGGAAAAAATGCATACGCTCTTTTTGGCCAACCAAGCAAACTTGCAAAGGAAATCGGCACTACAATGAAGTCTCACTTCCCCCCGGTCAAAAGGGCCATCTGAAAAAAGTGTAAAATCCAGAAAGGCAGGACAGGCCATGGAGAACTTGGAGCCTTGTTATGCATATGGGCGGGATGTAAATTGCCAACAACCACTCGGGAGAAGTGTATGGTGTTTCCTGAAACATCTAAAAAACAAAGCAACAGAGCCTAGGGCACTTCCACTTATGGTCCTATAGCTTAGGGAAATTAAAATCAAAATGACACAGCCACCCCAAAGTTTGGGACGCCGCTGTTTACAAGAACCTCGTTTACCGTACAAGTTCAATATCACAGAAAGTGAAAAATGGATAAAGAACTTGTGGTACTTACGTACAATGCAGTATCACTCAGCAATGAAATCTATGTCATCAGGCCCGTAGCAGCATAATGAGTGGATTCAGGTACGATGATTCTAACTGAAATAAGTCACACAGAAAAAGAAACATCATAAGATATCAGTAATACACGGAATGTAAACTTGGCTACACAGGAACTGAATTCCAAAACAGAACAGGGTCTCAAATTTAGAAAACCAACTTATGCTTGCTTAAGGGGAAAGGTGAGTTGGGGTGCTGCATAAAACCAGAGATTGAAATGAGCACAGATAAAGTTCCTTAAGCCAAATATGGAATAGACAAGAACTACTCCTTGCTCAACGAAATGGACTCAACACCCCATATTAAACGCCTAAGAATGTACCTGACTAGTAAGTATCTTAAAACCTATGGATTGCTATGTCTCCAAAAGAGAATCAAGCATGTGTACAGGGGTATAAACGCAGCAGTGATAGGATTAGAGAGGTTCGGTGAGCAAATGAAGACCCTTTGAAGTCATATTACATGGTACCGATTCCACGGGTTTCAACTACCCAGGTTTAAGGTATTCTTCCTTCAGCTAAAACATGCATGTGGAACCCAGAGTATGATCAATCATGTGAACAGGAGACGTGTTCAAATATGTCTCAGTTTTCCTCCCCTGGTACTCGGGTGCAACATTCCAGATGCTTTACTAACACTCTCCCTACTTGGAGAGTCAGTGCCTTTAACCTCCTGTTTGCCCCAGTTTGCAATTTCTGCGGAAGATGAACAGGAATAACGAGAACCAATGAGAGACTAGCTGGAGGTGTCTGAACGGGCAAATTTAACTCTCATTTCCCACCAGGAAGAGGAATTAACCAAACGCTCAGCATGCCATGCCGGAACCACATTAGGGCCTGAAGACATCCTTCGGTGTTGCGGCCAGGTCACAAGAAAGCGAGTTGAAGAAAGGAGCTCAGGGGCACTGTAATTCACAAACCTGCAGAGTTATAAATGACAGCTATCGTCCAAAAATAGACTGAAGTAAGGCTGCCAAGAGGACTTGAAAGCGGGGCAGAATTGCAGGAAACCGATTTCAGGAGGTAGACTGGAATTGCATTGAAAGCATAGGAAAAGAGGCAGAACGTCCACAATGATGCACTTGGCCAAAAAGGGCGTATGCGTTTTTTCCTGAATATATTCAGGAAAAAACGCATACGCCCTTTTTGGCCAACCAAGCAAACTTGCAAAGGAAATCTGCACTACAATGAAGTCTCACTTCTCCCCGGTCAAAAGGGTCATCTGAAAAAAGTGTAAAATCCAGAAAGGCAGGACAGGCCATGGAGAACTTGGAGCCTTGTTATGCTGATGGGCGGGATGTAAATTGCCAACAGACATTCGGGAGAGGTGTATGGTGTTTCCTGAAACATCTAAAAAACAAAGCAACAGAACCTAGGGCACTTCCACTTATGGTCCTATAGCTTAGGGAAATTAAAATAAAAAAGACACAGCCACCCCAAAGTTTGGGATGCCTCTGTTTACAAGAACCTCGATTACCGTACAAGTTCAATATCACAGAAAGTGAAAAATGGATAAAGAAGTTGTGGTACTCATGTACAATGCAGTATCACTCAGCAATGAAATCTATGTCATCAGGCCTGTAGCAGCATAATGAGTGGATTCAGGTACGATGATTCTAACTGAAATAAGTCACACAGAAATAGAAACATCATAAGATATCACTAATACACGGAATGTAAACTTGGCTACACAGGAACTGCATTCCAAAACAGAACAGGGTCTCAAATTTAGAAAACCAACTCATGCTTGCTTAAGGGGAAAGGTGAGTTGGGGTGCTGCATAAAACCAGAGATTGAAATGAGCACAGATAAAGTTCCTTAAGCCAAATATGGAATAGACAAGAGCTACTCCTTACTCAACGAAATGGACTCAACACCACATATTAAACGCCTAAGAATGTACCTGACTAGTAAGTATCTTAAAACCTACGGATTGCTATGTCTCCAAAAGAGGATCAAGCGTGTGTACAGGGGCATAAACGCAGCAGTGATAGGATTGGAGAGGTTCGGTGAGCAAATGAAGACCCTTTGAAGTCATATTGCATGGTACCCATTCCACGGGTCTCAACTCTCCAGGTTTAAGGTATTCTTCCTTCAGCTAAAACATGCATGTGGAACCCAGAGTATGATCAACCATGTGAACGGGAGACGTGTTCAAATATGTCTCAGTTTTCCTCCCCTGGTACTCGGGTGCAACATTCCAGACGCTTTACTAACACCCTCCCGACTTGGAGAGTCAGTCCCTTTAACCTCCTGTTTGTCCCAGTTTGCAATTTCTGCGGAAGATGAACAGGAATAGTGAGAACCAATGAGAGGATAGCTGGAGGTGTCTGGACGGGCAAATTTAACTCTCATTTCCCACTAGGGAGAGGAATTAACCAAAGGCTCCGCAAGCCGGGCCGGAACCAGATTAGGGCCTGAAGCCATCCTGCGGTGTTGCGGCCAGGTCACAAGAAAGCGAGTTGAAGAAAGGAGCTCAGGGGCACTGTAATTCACAAACCTGCAGAGTTATAAATGACACCTATCGTCCAAAAATAGACTGAAGTAAGGCTGCCAAGAAGACTTGAAAGCGGGGCAGAATTGCAGGAAACCGATTTCAGGAGGTAGACTGGAATTGCATTGAAAGCATAGGAAAAGAGGCAGAACGTCCACAATGATGCACTTGGCCAAAAAGGGCGTATGCGTTTTTTCCTGAATATATTCAGGAAAAAACGCATACGCCCTTTTTGGCCAACCAAGCAAGCTTGCAAAGGAAATCTGCACTACAATGAAGTCTCACTTCCCCCCGGTCAAATGGGCCATCTGAAAAAAGTGTAAAATCCAGAAAGGCAACAGTCCATTGAGAACTGGGAGCCTTGTTATGCTGATGGGCGGGATGTAAATTGCCAACAGACACTTGGGATATGTGTATGGTGTTTCCTGAAACATCTAAAAAACAAAGCAACAGAGCCTAGGGCACTTCCACTTATGATCCTATAGCTTAGGGAAATTAAAATCAAAAAGACACAGCCACCCCAAAGTTTGGAACGGCTCTGTTTACAAGAACCTCGTTTACAGTACAAGTTCAACATCGCAGAAAGTGAAAAATGGATAAAGAAGTTGTGGTATTCACTTACAAAGCAATATCACTCAGCAGTGAAATCTATGTCATCATGCCCTTAGCAGCACAATGAGTGGATTCATGTATGATGATTCTAACTGAAATAAGTCACACAGAAAAAGAAACATCATAAGATATCAGTAATACACGGAATGGAAACTTGGCTACACAGGAACTGAATTACAGAACAGAACAGGGTCTCAAATTTAGAAAACCAACTTATGCTTGCTTAAGAGGAAAGGTGAGTTGGGGTGCTGCATAAAACCAGAGATTGAAATGAGCACAGATAAAGTTCCTTAAGCCAAATATGGAATAGACAAGAGCTACTCCTTGCTCAACGAAATGGACTCAACACCGCATATTAAACGCCTAAGAATGTACCTGACTAGTAAGTATCTTAAAACCTATGGATTGCTATGTCTCCGAAAGAGAATCAAGCATGTGTACAGGGGCATAAACGCAGCAGTGATAGGATTGGAGAGGTTCGGTGAGCAAATGAAGACCCTTTGAAATCATATTGCATGGTACCCATTCCACGGCTTTCAACTACCCAGGTTTAAGGTATTCTTCCTTCAGCTAAAACATGCATGTGGAACCTAGAGTATGATCAACCATGTGATCGGGAGATGTGTTCAAATATGTCTCAGTTTTCGTACCCTGGTACTCGGGTGCAACATTCCAGACGCTTTACTAACACTCTCCCGACTTGGAGAGTCAGTCCCTTTAACCTCCTGCTTGGCCCAGTTTGCAATTTCTGCGGAAGATGAACAGGAATAGCGAGAACCAATGAGAGACTAGCTGGAGGTGTCTGAACGGGCAAATTTAACTCTCATTTCCCACCAGGAAGAGGAATTAACCAAAGGCTCAGCGTGCCGTGCCAGAACCAGACTAGGGCCTGAAGCCATCCTGCGGTGTTGCGGCCAGCTCACAAGAAAGAGAGTTGAAGAAAGGAGCTCAGGGGCACTGTAATTCACAAACCTGCAGAGTTATAAATGACAGCTATCGTCCAAAAATAGACTGAAGTAAGGCTGCCAAGAGGACTTGAAACGGGGCAGAATTGCAGGAAACCGATTTCAGGAGGTAGACTGGAATTGCATTGAAAGCATAGGAAAAGAGGCAGAACGTCCACAATGATGCACTTGGCCAAAAAGGGCGTATGCGTTTTTTCCTGAATATATTCAGGAAAAAACGCATACGCCCTTTTTGGCCAACCAAGCAAGCTTGCAAAGGAAATCTGCACTACAATGAAGTCTCACTTCCCCCCGGTCAAAAGGGCCATCTGAAAAAAGTGTAAAATCCAGAAAGGCAGGACAGGCCATGGAGAATTGGGAGCCTTGTTATGCTGATGGGCGGGATGTAAATTGCCAACAGACACTCGGGAGAAGTGTATGGTGTTTCCTGAAACATCTAAAAAACAAAGCAACAGAGCCTAAGGCACTTCCACTAATGGTCCTATAGCTTAGGGAAATTAAAATCAAAAAGACACAGCCACCCCAAAGTTTGGGAGGCCTCTGTTTACAAGAACCTCGTTTACCATACAAGTTCAATATCACAGAAAGTGAAAAATGGATAAAGAACTTGTGGTACTTACGTACAATGCAGTATCACTCAGCAATGAAATCTATGTCATCAGGCCCGTAGCAGCATAATGAGTGGATTCAGGTACGATGATTCTAACTGAAATAAGTCACACAGAAAAAGAAACATCATAAGATATCAGTAATACACGGAATGTAAACTTGGCTACACAGGAACTGAATTCCAAAACAGAACAGGGTCTCAAATTTAGAAAAGCAACTTATGCTTGCTTAAGGGGAAAGGTGAGTTGGGTTGCTGCATAAAACCAGAGATTGAAATGAGCACAGATAAAGTTCCTTAAGCCAAATATGGAACAGACAAGAGCTATTCCTTGCTCAACGAAATGGACTCAACACCGCATATTAAACGCCTAAGAACGTACCTGACTAGTAAGTATCTTAAAACCTATAGATTGCTATGTCTCCGAAAGAGAATCAAGCATGTGTACAGGGGCATAAACGCAGCAGTGATAGGATTGGAGAGGTTCGGTGAGCAAATGAAGACCCTTTGAAGTCATATTGCATGGTACCCATTCCACGGGTTTCAACTACCCAGTTTTAAGGTATTCTTCCTTCAGCTAAAACATGCATGTGGAACCTAGAGTATGATCAACCATGTGATCGGGAGACGTGTTCAAATATGTCTCAGTTTTCGTACCCTGGTACTCGGGTGCAACATTCCAGACGCTTTACTAACACTCTCCCGACTTGGAGAGTCAGTCCCTTTAACCTCCTGTTTGGCCCAGTTTGCAATTTCTGCGGAAGATGAACAGGAATAGCGAGAACCAATGAGAGGCTAGCTGGAGGTGTCTGGACGGGCAAATTTAACTCTCATTTCCCACCAGGAAGAGGAAATAACCAAAGGCTCAGCGTGCCGTGCCGGAACCAGATTAGGGCCTGAAGCCATCCTGCGGTGTTGCGGCCAGGTCACAAGAAAGCGAGTTGAAGAAAGGAGCTCAGGGGCACTGTAATTCACAAACCTGCAGAGTTATAAATGACAGCTAACGTCCAAAAATATACTGAAGTAAGGCTGCCAAGAGGACTTGAAACAGGGCAGAATTGCAGGAAACCGATTTCAGGAGGTAGACTGGAATTGCATTGAAAGAATAGGAAAAGAGGCAGAACGTCCACAATGATGCACTTGGCCAAAAAGGGCGTATGCGTTTTTTCCTGAATATATTCAGGAAAAAACGCATACGCCCTTTTTGGCCAACCAAGCAAGCTTGCAAAGGAAATCTGCACTACAATGAAGTCTCACTTCCCCCCGGTCAAAAGGGCCATCTGAAAAAAGTGTAAAATCCAGAAAGGCAGGACAGGCCATGGAGAACTGGGAGCCTTGTTATGCTGATGGGCGGGATGTAAATTGCCAACAGACATTCGGGAGAAGTGTATGTTGTTTCCTGAAACATCTAAAAAACAAAGCAACAGAGCCTAAGGCACTTCCACTTATGGTCCTATAGCTTAGGGAAATTAAAATCAAAAAGACACAGCCACCCCAAAGTTTGGAATGGCTCTGTTTACAAGAACCTCGTTTACAGTACAAGTTCAACATCGCAGAAAGTGAAAAATGGATAAAGAAGTTGTGGTATTTACTTACAAAGCAATATCACTCAGCAATGAAATCTGTGTCATCAGGCCCTTAGCAGCACAATGAGTGGATTCAGGTATGATGATTCTAACTGAAATAAGTCACACAGAAAAAGAAACATCATAAGATATCAGTAATACACGGAATGTAAACTTGGCTACACAGGAACTGAATTACAGAACAGAACAGGGTCTCAAATTTGAAAACCAACTTATGCTTGCTTAAGGGGAAAGGTGAGTTGGGGTGCTGCATGAAACCAGAGATTGAAATGAGCACAGATAAAGTTCCTTAAGCCAAATATGGAATAGACAAGAGCTACTCCTTGCTCAACGAAATGGACTCAACACCGCATATTAAACGCCTAAGAAAGTACCTGACTAGTAAGTATCTTAAAACCTATAGATTGCTATGTCTCCGAAAGAGAATCAAGCATGTGTACAGGGGCATAAACGCAGGAGTGATAGGATTGGAGAGGTTCGGTCAGCAAATGAAGACCCTTTGAAGTCATATTGCATGGTACCCATTCCACGGGTTTCAACTACCCAGGTTTTAGGTATTCTTCCTTCAGCTAAAACATGCATGTGGAACCCAGAGTATGATCAACCATGTGTTCGGGAGACGTGTTCAAATATGTCTCAGTTTTCCTCCCCTGGTACTCGGGTGCAACATTCCAGACGCTTTACTAACACTCTCCCCACTTGGAGAGTCAGCGCCTTTAACCTCCTGTTTGACACAGTTTGCAATTTCTGCGGAAGATGAACAGGAATAGCGAGAACCAATGAGAGGCTAGCTGGATGTGTCTGGACGGGCAAATTTAACTCTCATTTCCCACCAGGAAGAGGAAATAACCAAAGGCTCAGCGTGCCGTGCCGGAACCAGATTAGGGCCTGAAGCCATCCTGCGGTGTTGCAGCCAGCTCAAAAGAAAGCGAGTTGAAGAAAGGAGCTCAGGGGCACTGTAATTCACAAACCTGCAGAGTTATAAATGACAGCTATCGTCCAAAAATATACTGAAGTAAGGCTGCCAAGAGGACTTGAAAGCGGGGCAGCATTGCAGGAAACCGATTTCAGGAGGTAGACAGGAATTGCATTTCAAGCAAATGAAAAGAGGCAGAACGTCCACAGTGATGCACTTGGCCAAAAAGGGCATATGCGTTTTTTCCTGAATATATTCAGGAAAAAACGCATACGCCCTTTTTGGCCAACCAAGCAAGCTTGCAAAGGAAATCTGCACTACAATGAAGTCTCACTTCCCCCCGGTCAAAAGGGCCATCTGAAAAAAGTGTAAAATCCAGAAAGGCAGGACAGGACATGGAGAACTGGGAGCCTTGTTATGCTGATGGGCGGGATGTAAATTGCCAATAGCCACTCCGGAGAAGTGTATGGTGTTTCCTGAAACATCTAAAAAAAAAACCAACAGAGCCTAGTGCACTTCCACTTATGGTCCTATAGCTTAGGGAAATTAAAATCAAAAAGACACAGCCACCCCAAAGTTTGGGACGCCTCTGTTTACAAGAACCTCGTTTACCGTACAAGTTCAATATCACAGAAAGTGAAAAATGGATAAAGAAGTTGTGGTACTCATGTACAATGCAGTATCACTCACAATGAAATCAATGTCATCAGGCCCTTAGCAGCATAATGAGTGGATTCAGGTACGATGATTCTAACTGAAATAAGTCACACAGAAAAAGAAACATCATAAGATATCAGTAATACACAGAATGGTAACTTGGCTACACAGGAACTGAATTAGAAAACAGAACAGGGTCTCAAATTTAGAAAACCAACTTATGCTTGCTTAAGGGTAAAGGTGAGTTGGGGTGCTGCATAAAACCAGAGATTGAAATGAGCACAGATAAACTTCCTTAAGCCAAATATGGAATAGACAAGAGCTACTCCTTGCTCAATGAAATGGACTCAACACCGCATATTAAACGCCTAAGAATGTACCTGACTAGTAAGTATCTTAAAACCTATGGATTGCTATGTCTCCGAAAGAGAATCAAGCATGTGTACAGGTGCATAAACGCAGCAGTGATAGGATTGGAGAGGTTCGGTGAGCAAATGAAGACCCTTTGAAGTCATATTGCATGGTACCCATTCCACGGTTTTCAACTACCCAGGTTTAAGGTATTCTTCCTTCAGCTAAAACATGCATGTGGAACCTAGAGTATGATCAACCATGTGATCGGGAGACGTGTTCAAATATGTCTCAGTTTTCCTCCCCTGGTACTCGGGTGCAACATTCCAGACGCTTTACTAACACTCTCCCGACTTGGAGAGTCAGTCCCTTTAACCTCCT
Source organism: Delphinus delphis (assembly GCF_949987515.2). Classification (NCBI taxonomy): domain Eukaryota; kingdom Metazoa; phylum Chordata; class Mammalia; order Artiodactyla; family Delphinidae; genus Delphinus; species Delphinus delphis. Next base: position 4,892,608 of record NW_027192650.1, read on the forward strand.
GTTTGGCCCAGTTTGCAATTTCTGCGGAAGATGAACAGGAATAGCGAGAACCAATGAGAGGCTAGCTGGAGGTGTCTGGACGGGCAAATTTAACTCTCATTTCCCACCAGGAAGAGGAAATAACCAAAGGCTCAGTGTGCCGTACCGGAACCAGATTAGGGCCTGAAGCCATCCTGCGGTGTTGCGGCCAGCTCAAAAGAAAGCGAGTTGAAGAAAGGAGCTCAGGGGCACTGTAATTCACAAACCTGCAGAGTTATAAATGACAGCTATCGTCCAAAAATATACTGAAGTAAGGCTGCCAAGAGGACTTGAAAGCGGGGCAGAATTGCAGGAAACCGATTTCAGGAGGTAGACTGGAATTGCATTGAAAGCATAGGAAAAGAGGCAGAACGTCCACAATGATGCACTTGGCCAAAAAGGGCGTATGCGTTTTTTCCTGAATATATTCAGGAAAAAACGCATACGCCCTTTTTGGCCAACCAAGCAAGCTTGCAAAGGAAATCTGCACTACAATGAAGTCTCACTTCCCACCGGTCAAAAGGGCCATCTGAAAAAAGTGTTAAATCCAGAAAAGCAGGACAGGCCATGGAGAACTGGGAGCCTTGTTATGCTGAAGGGCGGGATGTAAATTGCCAACAACCACTCGGGAGAAGTGTATGGTGTTTCCTGAAACAACTAAAAACCAAAGCAACAGAACCTAGGGCACTTCCACTTATGGTCCTATAGCTTAGGGAAATTAAAATCAAAAAGACACAGCCACCCCAAAGTTTGGAACGCCTCTGTTTACAAGAACCTCGTTTACAATACAAGTTCAACATCGCAGAAAGTGAAAAATGGATAAAGAAGTTGTGGTATTTACTTACAAAGCAATATCACTCAGCAATGAAATCTGTGTCATCAGGCCCTTAGCAGCACAATGAGTGGATTCAGGTATGATGATTCTAACTGAAATAAGTCACACAGAAAAAGAAACATCATAAGATATCAGTAATACACGAAATGTAAACTTTGCTACACAGGAACTGAATTACAGAACAGAACAGGGTCTCAAATTTAGAAAACCAACTTATTCTTGCTTAAGGGTAAAGGTGAGTTGGGTTGCTGCATAAAACCAGAGATTGAAATGAGCACAGATAAAGTTCCTTAAGCCAAATATGGAATAGACAAGAGCTACTCCTTGCTCAACGAAATGGACTCAACACCCCATATTAAACGCCTAAGAATGTACCTGACTAGTAAGTATCTTAAAACCTATGGATTGCTATGTCTCCAAAAGAGAATCAAGCATGTGTACAGGGGCATAAACGCAGCAGTGATAGGATTGGAGAGGTTCGGTGAGCAAATGAAGACCCTTTGAAGTCATATTGCATGGTACCCATTCCACGGGTTTCAACTACCCAGGTTTTAGGTATTCTTCCTTCAGCTAAAACATGCACGTGGAACCCAAGTATGATCAACCATGTGAACGGGAGACGTGTTCAAATATGTCTCAGTTTTCCTCCCCTGGTACTCGGTTGCAACATTCCAGATGCTTTACTAACACTCTCCCCACTTGGAGAGTCAGCGCCTTTAACCTCCTGTTTGGCCCAGTTTGCAATTTCTGTGGAAGATGAACAGGAATAGTGAGAACCAATGAGAGACTAGCTGGAGGTGTCTGGATGGGCAAATTTAACTCTCATTTCCCACCAAGAAGAGGAATTAACCAAAGGCTCAGCGTGCCGTGCCAGAACCAGATTAGGGCCTGAAGACATCCTGTGGTGTTGCGGCCAGGTCACAAGAAAGCGAGTTGAAGAAAGGAGCTCAGGGGCACTGTAATTCACAAACCTGCAGAGTTATAAATGACAGCTATCGTCCAAAAATAGACTGAAGTAAGGCTGCCAAGAGCACTTGAAAGCGGGGCAGAATTGCAGGAAACCGATTTCAGGAGGTAGACTGGAATTGCATTGAAAGCATAGGAAAAGAGGCAGAACGTCCACAATGATGCACTTGGCCAAAAAGGGCGTATGCGTTTTTTCCTGAATATATTCAGGAAAAAACGCATACGCCCTTTTTGGCCAACCAAGCAAGCTTGCAAAGGAAATCTGCACTACAATGAAGTCTCACTTCCCCCCGGTCAAAAGGGCCATCTGAAAAAAGTGTAAAATCCAGAAAGGCAGGACAGGCCATGGAGAACTGGGAGCCTTGTTATGCTGAAGGGCGGGATGTAAATTGCCAACAACCACTCGGGAGAAGTGTATGGTGTTTCCTGAAACATCTAAAAAACAAAGCAACAGAGCCTAGGGCACTGCCACTTATGGTCCTATAGCTTAGGGAAATTAAAATCAAAAAGACACAGCCACCCCAAAGTTTGGAACGGCTCTGTTTACAAGAACCTCGTTTACAGTACAAGTTCAACATCGCAGAAAGTGAAAAATGGATAAAGAAGTTGTGGTATTTACTTACAAAGCAATATCACTCACCAATGAAATCTGTGTCATCAGGCCCTTAGCAGCACAATGAGTGGATTCAGGGATGATGATTCTAACTGAAATAAGTCACACAGAAAAAGAAACATCATAAGATATCAGTAATACATGGAATGTAAACTTGGCTACACAGGAACTGAATTACAGAACAGAACAGTGTCTCAAATTTAGAAAACCAACTTATGCTTGCTTAAGGGTAAAGGTGAGTTGGGGTGCTGCATAAAACCAGAGATTGAAATGAGCACAGATAAAGTTCCTTAAGTCAAATATGGAATAGACAAGAGCTACTCCTTGCTCAAAGAAATGGACTCAACACCGCATATTAAACGCCAAAGAATGTACATGACTAGTAAGTATCGTAAAACCTATGGATTGCTATGTCTCCAAAAGAGAATCAAGCATGTGTACAGGGGCATAAACGCAGCAGTGATAGGATTGGAGAGGTTCGGTGAGCAAATGAAGACCCTTTGAAATCATATTGCATGGTACCCGTTACACGGGTCTCAACTCTCCACGTTTAAGGTATTCTTCCTTCAGCTAAAACATGCATGTGGAACCCAAGTATGATCAACCATGTGAACGGGAGACGTGTTCAAATATGTCTCAGTTTTCCTCCCCTGGTACTCGGGTGCAACATTCCAGACGCTTTACTAACACTCTCCCCACTTGGAGAGTCAGTCCCTTTAACCTCCTGTTTGGCCCAGTTTGCAATTTCTGCGGAAGATGAACAGGAATAGCGAGAACCAATGAGAGGCTAGCTGGAGGTGTCTGGACGGGCAAATTTAACTCTCATTTCCCACCAGGAAGAGGAAATAACCAAAGGCTCAGCGTGCCGTACCGGAACCAGATTAGGGCCTGAAGCCATCCTGCGATGTTGCGGCCAGCTCACAAGAAAGCGAGTTGAAGAAAGGAGCTCAGGGGCACTGTAATTCACAAACCTGCAGAGTTATAAATGACAGCTATCGTCCAAAAATAGACTGAAGTAAGGCTGCCTAGAGGACTTGAAAGTGGGGCAGAATTGCAGGAAACCGATTTCAGGAGGTAGACTAGAATTGCATTGAAAGCATAGGAAAAGAGGCAGAACGTCCACAATGATGCACTTGGCCAAAAAGGGCGTATGCGTTTTTTCCTGAATATATTCAGGAAAAAACGCATACGCCCTTTTTGGCCAACCAAGCAAGCTTGCAAAGGAAATCTGCACTACAATGAAGTCTCACTTCCCCCCGGTCAAAAGGGCCATCTGAAAAAAGTGTAAAATCCAAAAAGGCAACAGGCCATTGAGAACTGGGAGCCTTGTTATGCTGATGGGCGGGATGTAAATTGCCAACAGACACTTGGGAGAAGTGTATGGTGTTTCCTGAATGATCTTAAAAACAAAGCAACAGAGCCTAGGGCACTTCCACTTACGGTCCTATAGCTTAGGGAAATTAAAATCAAAAAGACACAGCCACCCCAAAGTTTGCAACGGCTCTGTTTACAAGAACCTCGTTTACAGTACAAGTTCAACATCGCAGAAAGTGAAAAATGGATAAAGAAGTTGTGGTATTCACTTACAAAGCAATATCACTCAGCAATGAAATCTGTGTCATCAGGCCCTTAGCAGCACAATGAGTGGATTCAGGTATGATGATTCTAACTGAAATAAGTCACACAGAAAAAGAAACATCATAAGATATCAGTAATATACGGAATGGAAACTTGGCTACACAGGAACTGAATTACAGAACAGAACAGGGTCTCAAATTTAGAAAACCAACTTATGCTTGCTTAAGGGTAAAGGTGAGTTGGGGTGCTGCATAAAACCAGAGATTGAAATGAGCACAGATAAAGTTCCTTAAGCCAAAATATGGAATAGACAAGAGCTACTCCTTGCTCAACGAAATGGACTCAACACCCCATATTAAACGCCTAAGAATGTACCTGACTAGTAAGTATCTTAAAACCTATGGATTGCTATGTCTCCAAAAGAGAATCAAGCATGTGTACAGGGGCATAAACGCAGCAGTGATAGGATTGGAGAGGTTCGGTGAGCAAATGAAGACCCTTTGAAGTCATATTGCATGGTACCCATTCCACGGGTTTCAACTACCCAGGTTTAAGGTATTCTTCCTTCAGCTAAAACATGCATGTGGAACCTAGAGTATGATCAACCATTTGATCGGGAGACGTGTTCAAATATGTCTCAGTTTTCCTCCCCTGGTACTCGGGTGCAACATTCCAGACACTTTACTAACACCCTCCCGACTTGGAGAGTCAGTCCCTTTAACCTCCTGTTTGGCCCAGTTTGCAATTTCTGCGGAAGATGAACAGGAATAGCGAGAACCAATGAGAGACTAGCTGGAGGTGTCTGAACGGGCAAATTTAACTCTCATTTCCCACCAGGAAGAGGAAATAACCAAAGGCTCAGCGTGCCGTGCCGGAACCAGATTAGGGCCTGAAGCCATCCTGCGGTGTTGCGGCCAGGTCACAAGAAAGCGAGTTGAAGAAAGGAGCTCAGTGGCACTGTAATTCACAAACCTGCAGAGTTATAAATGACAGCTATCGTCCAAAAATAGACTGAAGTAAGGCTGCCAAGAGGACTTGAAAGTGGGGCAGAATTGCAGGAAACCGATTTCAGGAGGTAGACTGGAATTGCATTGAAAGCATAGGAAAAGAGGCAGAACGTCCACAATGATGCACTTGGCCAGAAAGGGCGTATGCGTTTTTTCCTGAATATATTCAGGAAAAAACGCATACGCCCTTTTTGGCCAACCAAGCAAGCTTGCAAAGCAAATCTGCACTACAATGAAGTCTCACTTCCCCCGGTCAAAAGGGCCATCTGAAAAAAGTGTAATATCCAGAAAGGCAGGACAGGCCATGGAGAACTGGGAGCCTTGTTATGCTGATGGGCGGGATGTAAATTGCCAACAGACACTTGGGAGAAGTGTATGGTGTTTCCAGAAACATCTAAAAAACAAAGCAACAGAGCCTAGGGCACTGCCACTTATGGTCCTATAGCTTAGGGAAATTAAAATCAAAAAGACACAGCCACCCCAAAGTTTGGGATGCCTCTGTTTAGAAGAACCTCGTTTACAGTACAAGTTCAACATCGCAGAAAGTGAAAAATGGATAAAGAAGTTGTGGTATTTACTTACAAAGCAATATCACTCAGCAATGAAATCTATGTCATCAGGCCCTTAGCAGCACAATGAGTGGATTCAGGTATGATGATTCTAACTGAAATAAGTCACACAGAAAAAGAAACATCATAAGATATCAGTAATACACGGAATGTAAACTTGGCTACACAGGAACTGAATTACAGAACAGAACAGGGTCTCAAATTTAGAAAACCAACTTATGCTTGCTTAAGGGTAAAGGTGAGTTGGGGTGCTGCATAAAACCAGAGATTGAAATGAGCACAGATAAAGTTCCTTAAGCCAAATATGGAATAGACAAGAGCTACTCCTTGCTCAACAAAATGGACTCAACACCGCATATTAAACGCCAAAGAATGTACCTGACTAGTAAGTATCTCAAAACCTATAGATTGCTATGTCTCCGAAAGAGAATCAAGCATGTGTACAGGGGCATAAACGCAGCAGTGATAGGATTGGAGAGGTTCGGTGAGCAAATGAAGACCCTTTGAAGTCATATTGCATGGTACCCATTCCACGGGTTTCAACTACCCAGGTTTTAGGTATTCTGCCTTCAGCTAAAACATGCATGTGGAACCCAGAGTATGATCAACCATGTGATCGGGAGACGTGTTCAAATATGTCTCAGGTTTCCTCCCCTGGTACTCGGGTGCAACATTCCAGACGCTTTACTAACACTCTCCCCACTTGGAGAGTCAGCGCCTTTAACCTCCTGTTTGGCACAGTTTGCAATTTCTGCGGAAGATGAACAGGAATAGCGAGAACCAATGAGAGGCTAGCTGGAGGTGTCTGGATGGGCAAATTTAACTCTCATTTCCCACCAGGAAGAGGAAATAACCAAAAGCTCAGTGTGCCGTACCGGAACCAGATTAGGGCCTGAAGCCATTCTGCGGTGTTGCGGCCAGCTCAAAAGAAAGCGAGTTGAAGAAAGGAGCTCAGGGGCACTGTAATTCACAAACCTGCAGAGTTATAAATGACAGTTATCATCCAAAAATAGACTGAAGTAAGGCTGCCAAGAGGACTTAAATGCGGGGCAGAATTGCAGGAAACCGATTTCAGGAGGTAGACTGGAATTGCATTGAAAGCATAGGAAAAGAGGCAGAACGTCCACAATGATGCACTTGGCCAAAAAGGGCGTATGCGTTTTTTCCTGAATATATTCAGGAAAAAACGCATACGCCCTTTTTGGCCAACCAACCAAGCTTGCAAAGGAAATCTGCACTACAATGAAGTCTCACTTCCCCCCGGTCAAAAGGGCCATCTGAAAAAAGTGTAAAATCCAGAAAGGCAGGACAGGCCATGGAGAACTGGGAGCCTTGTTATGCTGATGGGCGGGATGTAAATTGCCAACAACCACTCGGGAGAAGTGTATGGTGTTTCCTGAAACATCTAAAAAACAAAGCAACAGAGCCTAGGGCACTTCCACTTATGGTCCTATAGCTTAGGGAAATTAAAATCAAAAAGACACAGCCACCCCAAAGTTTGGGACGCCTCCGTTTACAAGAACCTCGTTTACAGTACAAGTTCAATATCACAGAAAGTGAAAAATGGATAAAGAACTTGTGGTACTTACGTACAATGCAGTATCACACAGCAATGAAATCTATGTCATCAGGCCCGTAGCAGCATAATGAGTGGATTCAGGTATGATGATTCTAACTGAAATAAGTCACACAGAAAAAGAAACATCATAAGATATCACTAATACACGGAATGTAAACTTGGCTACACAGGAACTGCATTCCAAAACAAAACAGGGTCTCAAATTTAGAAAACCAACTTAAGCTTGCTTAAGGAGAAAGGTGAGTTGGGGTGCTGCATAAAACCAGAGATTGAAATGAGCACAGATAAAGTTCCTTAAGCCAAATATGGAATAGACAAGAGCTACACCTTGCTCAACGAAATGGACTCAAAACCCCATATTAAACGCCTAAGAATGTACCTGACTAGGAAGTATCTTAAAACCTATGGATTGCTATGTCTCCAAAAGAGAATCAAGCGTGTGTACAGGGGCATAAACGCAGCAGTGATAGGATTGGAGAGGTTCGGTGAGCAAATGAAGACCCTTTGAAGTCATATTGCATGGTACCCATTACACGGGTCTCAACTCTCCAGGTTTAAGGTATTCTTCCTTCAGCTGAAACATGCATGTGGAACCCAGAGTATGATCAACCATGTGAACGGGAGACGTGTTCAAATATGTCTCAGTTTTCCTCCCCTGGTACTCGGGTGCAACATTCCAGACACTTTACTAACACTCTCCCTACTTGGAGAGTCAGTCCCTTCAACCTCCTGTTTGGCCCAGTTTTCAATTTCTGCAGAAGATGAACAGGAATAGCGAGAACCAATGAGAGGCTAGCTGGAGGTGTCTGGACGGGCAAATTTAACTCTCATTTCCCACCAGGAAGAGGAATTAACCAAAGGCTCAGCATGCCGGGCCGTAACCAGATTAGGGCCTGAAGCCATCCTGCGGTGTTGCGGCCAGGTCACAAGAAAGCGAGTTGAAGAAAGGAGCTCAGGGGCACTGTAATTCACAAACCTGCAGAGTTATAAATGACAGCTATCGTCCAAAAATAGACTGAAGTAAGGCTGCCAAGAGGACTTGAAAGCGGGGCAGAATTGCAGGAAACCGATTTCAGGAGGTAGACTGGAATTGCATTGAAAGCATAGGAAAAGAGGCAGAACGTCCACAATGATGCACTTGGCCAAAAAGGGCGTATGCGTGTTTTCCTGAATATATTCAGGAAAACACGCATACGCCCTTTTTGGCCAACCAAGCAAGCTTGCAAAGGAAATCTGCACTACAATGAAGTCTCACTTCCCCCCGGTCAAAAGGGCCATCTGAAAAAAGTGTAAAATCCAGAAAGGCAACAGGCCATGGAGAACTGGGAGCCTTGTTATGCTGATGGGCGGGATGTAAATTGCCAACAGCCACTCTGGAGAAGTGTATGGTGTTTCCTGAAACATCTAAAAAACAAAGCAACAGAGCCTAGGGCACTTCCACTTATGCTCCTATAGCTTAGGGAAATTAAAATCAAAAAGACACAGCCACCTCAAAGTTTGGGACGCCTCTGTTTACAAGAACCTCGTTTACTGTACAAGTTCAATATCACAGAAAGTGAAAAATGGATAAAGAACTTGTGGTACTTACGTACAATGCAGTATCACTCAGCAATGAAATCTATGTCATCAGGCCCATATCAGCATAATGAGTGGATTCAGGTACGATGATTCTAACTGAAATAAGTCACACAGAAAAAGAAACATCATAAGATATCACTAATAAACGGAATGTAAACTTGGCTACACAGGAACTGAATTCCAAAACAGAACAGGGTCTCAAATTTAGAAAACCAACTTATGCTTGCTTAAGGGTAAAGGTGAGTTGGGGTGCTGCATAAAACCAGAGATTGAAATGAGCACAGATAAAGTTCCTTAAGCCAAATATGGAATAGACAAGAGCTACTCCTTGCTCAACGAAATGGACTCAACACCGCATATTAAACGCCTAAGAATGTACCTGACTAGTAAGTATCTTAAAACCTATGGATTGCTATGTCTCCGAAAGAGAATCAAGCATGTGTACAGGGGCATAAACGCAGCAGTGATAGGATTGGAGAGGTTCGGTGAGCAAATGAAGACCCTTTGAAGTCATATTGCATGGTACCCATTCCACGGCTTTCAACTACCCAGGTTTAAGGTATTCTTCCTTCAGCTAAAACATGCATGTGGAACCTAGAGTATGATCAACCATGTGATTGGGAGACGTGTTCAAATATGTCTCAGTTTTCGTACCCTGGTACTCGGGTGCAACATTCCAGACGCTTTACTAACACTCTCCCGACTTGGAGAGTCAGCGCCTTTAACCTCCTGTTTGGCCCAGTTTGCAATTTCTGCGGAAGATGAACAGGAATAGCGAGAACCAATGAGAGACTAGCTGGAGGTTTCTGGACGGGCAAATTTAACTCTCATTTCCCACCAGAAAGAGGAAATAACCAAAGGCTCAGCATGCCGTGCCGGAACCAGATTAGGGCCTGAAGCCATCCTGCGGTGTTGCGGCCAGGTCACAAGAAAGCGAATTGAAGAAAGGAGCTCAGGGGCACTGTAATTCACAAACCTGCAGAGTTATAAATGACAGCTATCGTCCAAAAATATACTGAAGTAAGGCTGCCAAGAGGACTTGAAAGCGGGGCAGAATTGCAGGAAACCGATTTCAGGAGGTAGACTGGAATTGCATTGAAAGCATAGGAAAAGAGGCAGAACGTCCACAATGATGCACTTGGCCAAAAAGGGCGTATGCGTTTTTTCCTGAATATATTCAGGAAAACACGCATACGCCCTTTTTGGCCAACCAAGCAAGCTTGCAAAGGAAATCTGCACTACAATGAAGTCTCACTTCCCCCCGGTCAAAAGGGCCATCTGAAAAAAGTGTAAAATCCAGAAAGGCAGGACAGGCCATGGAGAACTGGGAGCCTTGTTATGCTGATGGGCGGGATGTAAATTGCCAACAACCACTTGGGAGAAGTGTATGGTGTTTCGTGAAACATCTAAAAAACAAAGCAACAGAACCTAGGGCACTTCCACTTATGGTCCTATAGCTTAGGGAAATTAAAATCAAAAAGACACAGCAACCCCAAAGATTGGAACGGCTCTGTTTACAAGAACCTCGTTTACAATACAAGTTCAACATCGCAGAAAGTGAAAAATGGATAAAGAAGTTGTGGTATTTACTTACAAAGCAATATCACTCAGCAATGAAATCTGTGTCATCAGGACTTTAGCAGCACAATGAGTGGATTCAGGTATGATGATTCTAACTGAAATAAGTCACACAGAAAAAGAAACATCATAAGATATCTGTAATACACGGAATGTAAACTTGGCTACACAGGAACTGAATTACAGAACAGAACAGGGTCTCAAATTTAGAAAACCAACTTATGCTTGCTTAACAGGAAAGGTGAGTTGGGGTGCTGCATAAAACCAGAGATTGAAATGAGCACAGATAAAGTTCCTTAAGCCAAATATGGAATAGACAAGAGCTACTCCTTGCTCAACGAAATGGACTCAACACCACATATTAAACGCCTAAGAATGTACCTGACTAGTAAGTATCTTAAAACCTATAGATTGCTATGTCTCCGAAAGAGAATCAAGCATGTGTACAGGGGCATAAACGCAGCAGTGATAGGATTGGAGAGGTTTGGTGAGCAAATGTAGACCCTTTGAAGTCATATTGCATGGTACCCATTACACGGGTTTCACTACCCAGGTTTTAGGTATTCTTCCTTCAGCTAAAACATGCATGTGGAACCCAGAGTATGATCAACCATGTGAACGGGAGACGTGTTCCAATATGTCTCAGTTTTCCTCCCCTGGTACTCGGGTGCAACATTCCAGACGCTTTACTAACACTCTCCCCACTTGGAGAGTCAGTGCCTTTAACCTCCTGTTTGGCCCAGTTTGCCATTCTGCGGAAGATGTACAGGAATAGGGAGAACCAATGAGAGACAAGCGGGAGGTGTCTGGACGGGCAAATTTAACTCTAATTTCCCACCAGGATGAGGAATTAACCAAAGGCTCAGCGTGCCGTGCCGGAACCAGATTAGGGCCTGAAGCCATCCTGCGGTGTTGCGGCCAGGTCACAAGAAAGCGAGTTGAAGAAAGGAGCTCAGGGGCACTGTAATTCACAAACCTGCAGAGTTATAAATGACAGCTATCGTCCAAAAATAGACTGAAGTAAGGCTGCCAAGAGGCCTTGAAAGCGGGGCAGAATTGCAGGAAACCGATTTCAGGAGGTAGACTGGAATTGCATTGAAAGCATAGGAAAAGAGGCAGAACGTCCACAATGATGCACTTGGCCAAAAAGGGCGTATGCGTTTTTTCCTGAATATATTCAGGAAAAAACGCATACGCCCTTTTTGGCCAACCAAGCAAGCTTGCAAAGGAAATCTGCACTACAATGAAGTCTCACTTCCCCCGGGTCAAAAGGGCCATCTGAAAAAATTGTAAAATCCAGAAAGGCAGGACAGGCCATGGAGAACTGGGAGCCTTGTTATGCTGATGGGCGGGATGTAAATTGCCAACAGCCACTCTGGAGAAGTGTATGGTGTTTCCTGAAACATCTAAAAAACAAAGCAACAGAGCCTAGGGCACTTCCACTTATGGTTCTATAGCTTAGGGAAATTAAAATCAAAAAGACACAGCCACCCCAAAGTTTGGGACGCCTCTGTTTACAAGAACCTCGTTTACCGTACAAATTCAATATCACAGAAAGTGAAAAATGGATAAAGAACTTGTGGTACTTACGTACAATGCAGTATCACTCAGCCATGAAATCTATGTCATCAGGCCCGTAGCAGCATAATGAGTGGATTCAGGTACGATGATTCTAACTGAAATAAGTCACACAAAAAAAGAAACATCAAAAGATATCACTAATGCACGGAATGTAAACTTGGCTACACTGGAACTGAATTCCAAAACAGAACAGGGTCTCACATTTAGAAAACCAACTTATGCTTGCTTAAGGGGAAAGGTGAGTTGGGGTGCTGCATAAAACCAGAGATTGAAATGAGCACAGATAAAGTTCCTTAAGCCAAATATGGAACAGACAAGAGCTACTCCTTGCTCAACGAAATGGACTCAACACCCCATATTAAACGCCTAAGAATGTACCTGACTAGTAAGTATCTTAAAACCTAGGGATTGCTATGTCTCCGAAAGAGAATCAAGCGTGTGTACTGGGGCATAAATGCAGCAGTGATAGGATTGGAGAGGTTCGGTGAGCAAATGAAGACCCTTTGAAGTCATATTGCATGGTACACATTCCACGGGTCTCAACTGTCCAGGTTTAAGGTATTCTTCCTTCAGCTAAAACATGCATGTGGAACCCAGAGTATGATCAACCGTGTGCTCGGGAGACGTGTTCAAATATGTCTCAGTTTTCATACCCTGGTACTCGGGTGCAACATTCCAGATGCTTTACTAACACTCTCCCGACTTGGACAGTCAGTGCCTTTAACCTCCTGTTTGGCACAGTTTGCAATTTCTGCGGAAGATGAACAGGAATAGTGAGAACCAATGAGAGACTAGCTGGAGGTGTCTGAACGGGCAAATTTAACTCTCATTTCCCACCAGGAAGAGGAATTAACCAAAGGCTCAGCGTGCCGTGCCGGAACCAGATTAGGGCCTGAAGCCATCCTGCGGTGTTGCGGCCAGGTCACAAGAAAGCGAGTTGAAGAAAGGAGCTCAGGGGCACTGTAATTCACAAACCTGCAGAGTTATAAATGACAGCTATCGTCCAAAAATAGACTGAAGTAAGGCTGCCAAGAGGACTTGAAAGCGGGGCAGAATTGCAGGAAACCGATTTCAGGAGGTAGACTGGAATTGCATTGAAAGCATAGGAAAAGAGGCAGAACGTCCACAATGATGCACTTGGCCAAAAAGGGCGTATGCGTTTTTTCCTGAATATATTCAGGAAAAAACGCATACGCCCTTTTTGGCCAACCAAGCAAGCTTGCAAAGGAAATCTGCACTACAATGAAGTCTCACTTCCCCCGGGTCAAAAGGGCCATCTGAAAAAAGTGTAAAATCCAGAAAGGCAGGACAGGCCATGGAGAACTGGGAGCCTTGTTATGCTGGTGAGCGGGATGTAAATTGCCAACAGACACTCGGGAGAAGTGTATGGTGTTTCCTGAAACATCTAAAAAACAAAGCAACAGAGCCTAGGGCACTTCCACTTATGGTCCTATAGCTTAGGGAAATTAAAATCAAAAAGACACAGCCACCCCAAAGTTTGGGACGCCTCTGTTTACAAGAACCTCGTTTACCGTACAAGTTCAATATCACAGAAAGTGAAAAATGGATAAAGAACTTGTGGTACTTACGTACAATGCAGTATCACTCAGCAATGAAATCTATGTCATCAGGCCCGTAGCAGCATAATGAGTGGATTCAGGTACGATGATTCTAACTGAAATAAGTCACACAGAAAAAGAAACATCAAAAGATATCACTAATACACGGAATGTAAACTTGGCTACACTGGAACTGAATTCCAAAACAGAACAGGGTCTCAAATTTAGAAAACCAACTTATGCTTGCTTAAGGGGAAAGGTGAGTTCGGGTGCTGCATAAAACCAGAGATTGAAATGAGCACAGATAAAGTTCCTTAAGCCAAATATGGAACAGACAAGAGCTACTCCTTGCTCAACGAAATGGACTCAACACCCCATATTAAACGCCTAAGAATGTACCTGACTAGTAAGTATCTTAAAACCTAGGGATTGCTATGTCTCCGAAAGAGAATCAAGCGTGTGTACTGGGGCATAAATGCAGCAGTGATAGGATTGGAGAGGTTCGGAGAGCAAATGAAGACCCTTTGAAGTCATATTGCATGGTACCCGTTCCACGGGTCTCAACTCTCCAGGTTTAAGGTATTCTTCCTTCAGCTAAAACATGCATGTGGAACCCAGAGTATGATCAACCGTGTGATCGGGAGACGTGTTCAAATATGTCTCAGTTTTCCTCCCCTGGTACTCGGATGCAACATTCCAGACGCTTTACTAACACTCTCCCGACTTGGAGAGTCAGTCCCTTTAACCTCCTGTTTGGCCCAGTTTGCAATTTCTGCGGAAGATGAACAGGAATAGCGAGAACCAATGAGAGACTAGCTGGAGGTGTCTGGACGGGCAAATTTAACTCTCATTTCCCACCAGTAAGAAGAATTAACCAAAGGCTCAGCATGCCGGGCCAGAACCAGATTAGGGCCTGAAGCCATCCTGCGGTGTTGCGGCCAGGTCACAAGAAAGCGAGTTGAAGAAAGGAGCTCAGGGGCACTGTAATTCACAAACCTGCAGAGTTATAAATGACAGCTATCGTCCAAAAATAGACTGAAGTAAGGCTGCCAAGAGGACTTGAAAGCGGGGCAGAATTGCAGGAAACCAATTTCAGGAGGTAGACTGGAATTGCATTGAAAACATAGCAAAAGAGGCAGAACGTCCACAATGATGCACTTGGCCAAAAAGGGCGTATGCGTTTTTTCCTGAATATATTCAGGAAAAAACGCATACGCCCTTTTTGGACAACCAAGCAAGCTTGCAAAGGAAATCTGCACTACAATGAAGTCTCACTTCCCCCCGGTCAAAAGGGCCATCTGAAAAAAGTGTAAAATCCAGAAAGGCAGGACAGGCCATGGAGAACTGGGAGCCTTTTTATGCTGATGGGCGGGATGTAAATTGCCAACAGACATTCGGGAGAGGTGTATGGTGTTTCCTGAAACATCTAAAAAACAAAGCAACAGAACCTAGGGCACTTCCACTTATGGTCCTATAGATTAGGGAATTTAAAATCAAAAAGACACAGCCACCCCAAAGTTTCGAACAGCTCTGTTTACAAGAACCTCGTTTACAGTACAAGTTCAACATCGCAGAAAGTGAAAAATGGATAAAGAAGTTGTGGTATTTACTTACAAAGCAATATCACTCAGCAATGAAATCTATGTCATCAGGCCCTTAGCATCACAATGAGTGGATTCAGGTATGATGATTCTAACTGAAATAAGTCACACAGAAAAAGAAACATCATAAGATATCAATAATACACGGAATGTAAACTTGGCTACACAGGAACTGAATTACAGAACAGAACAGGGTCTCAAATTTAGAAAACCAACTTATGCTTGCTTAAGGCTAAAGGTGAGTTGGGGTGCTGCATAAAACCAGAGATTGAAATGAGCACAGATAAAGTTCCTTAAGTCAAATATGGAATAGAGAAGAGCTACTCCTTGGTCAACAAAATGGACTCAACACCGCATATTAAACGCCTAACTATGTACCTGACTAGTAAGTATCTTAAAACCTATGGATTGCTATGTCTCCGAAAGAGAATCAAGCATGTGTACAGGGGCATAAACGCAGCAGTGATAGGATTGGAGAGGTTCGGTGAGCAAATGAAGACCCTTTGAAGTCATATTGCATGGTACCCATTACACGGGTCTCAACTCTCCAGGTTTAAGGTATTCTTCCTTCAGCTAAAACATGCATGTGGAACCCAAGTATGATCAACCATGTGAACGGGAGACGTGTTCAAATATGTCTCAGTTTTCCTCCCCTGGTACTCGGGTGCAACATTCCAGACGCTTTACTAACACTCTCCCCACTTGGAGAGTCAGCGCCTTTAACCTCCTGTTTGGCCCTGTTTGCAATTTCTGCGGAAGGTGAACAGGAATAGCGAGAACCAATGAGAGACTAGCTGGAGGTGTCTGGACGGGCAAATTTAACTCTCATTTCCCACCAGGAAGAGGAATTAACCAAAGGCTCAGCGTGCCGTGCCGGAACCAGATTAGGGCCTGAAGCCATCCTGCGGTGTTGCGGCCAGGTCACAAGAAAGCGAGTTGAAGAAAGGAGCTCAGGGACACTGTAATTCACAAACCTGCAGAGTTATAAATGACAGCTATCGTCCAAAAATAGACTGAAGTAAGGCTGCCAAGAGGACTTGAAAGCGGGGCAGAATTGCAGGAAACCGATTTCAGGAGGTAGACTGGAATTGCATTGAAAGCATAGGAAAAGAGGCAGAACGTCCATAATGATGCACTTGGCCAAAAAGGGCGTATGCGTTTTTTCCTGAATATATTCAGGAAAAAACGCATACGCCCTTTTTGGCCAACCAAGCAAGCTTGCAAAGGAAATCTGCACTACAATGAAGTCTCACTTCCCCCCGGTCAAAAGGGCCATCTGCAAAAAGTGTAAAATCCAGAAAGGCAGGACAGGCCATGGAGAACTGGGAGCCTTGTTATGCTGATGGGCGGGATGTAAATTGGCAACAGACACTCGGGAGAAGTGTATGGTGTTTCCTGAAACATATAAAAAGCAAAGCAACAGAGCCTAGGGCACTGCCACATATGGTCCTATAGCTTAGGGAAATTAAAATAAAAAAGACACAGCAACCCCAAAGTTTGGGACGCCTCTGTTTACAAGAACCTCGTTTACAGTACAAGTTCAACATCGCAGAAAGTGAAAAATGGATAAAGAACTTGTGGTACTTACGTACAATGCAGTATCACTCAGCAATGAAATCTATGTCATCAGGCCCGTAGCAGCATAATGAGTGGATTCAGGTACGATGATTCTAACTGAAATAAGTCACACAGAAAAAGAAACATCATAAGATATCACTAATACACGGAATGTAAACTTGGCTACACAGGAACTGCATTCCAAAACAGAACAGGGTCTCAAATTTAGAAAACCAACTTATGCTTGCTTAAGGGGAAAGGTGAGTTGGGGTGCTGCATAAAACCAGAGATTGAAATGAGCACAGATAAAGTTCCTTAAGCCAAATATGGAATAGACAAGAGCTACTCCTTGGTCAACGAAATGGACTCAAAACCCCATATTAAACCCCTAAGAATGTACCTGACTAGTAAGTATCTTAAAACCTATGGATTGCTATGTCTCCAAAAGAGAATCAAGCGTGTGTACAGGGGAATGAACGCAGCAGTGATAGGATTGGAGAGGTTCGGTGAGCAAATGAAGACCCTTTGAAGTCATATTGCATGGTACCCATTACACGGGTCTCAACTCTCCAGGTTTAAGGTATTCTTCCTTCAGCTAAAACATGCATGAGGAACCCAAGTATGATCAACCATGTGAATGGGAGACGTGTTCAAATATGTCTCAGTTCTCCTCCCCTGGTACTCGGGTGTAACATTCCAGACGCTTTACTAACACTCTCCCCACTTGGAGAGTCAGCGCCTTTAACCTCCTGTTTGGCCCAGTTTGCAATTTCTGAGGAAGATGAACAGGAATAGCGAGAACCAATGAGAGACTAGCTGGAGGTGTCTGGACGGGCAAATTTAACTCTCATTTCCCACCAGGAAGAGGAAATAACCAAAGGCTCAGCGTGCCGTACCGGAACCAGATTAGGGCCTGAAGCCATCCTGCGGTGTTGCGGCCAGGTCACAAGAAAGCGAGTTGAAGAAAGGAGCTCAGGGGCACTGTAATTCACAAACCTGCAGAGTTATAAATGACAGCTATCGTCCAAAAATAGACTGAAGTAAGTCTGCCAAGAGGACTTGAAAGCGGGGCAGAATTGCAGGAAACCGATTTCAGGAGGTAGACTGGAATTGCATTGAAAGCATAGGAAAAGAGGCAGAACGTCCACAATGATGCACTTGGCCAAAAAGGGCGTATGCGTTTTTTCCTGAATATATTCAGGAAAAAACGCATACGCCCATTTTGGCCAACCAAGCAAGCTTGCAAAGGAAATCTGCACTACAATGAAGTCTCACTTCCCCCGGTCAAAAGGGGTATCTGAAAAAAGTGTAAAATCCAGAAAGGCAGGACAGGCCCTGGAGAACTGGGAGCCTTGTTATGCTGATGGGCGGGATGTAAATTGCCAACAGACACTCCGGACAAGTGTATGGTGTTTCCTGAAACATCTAAAAAACAAAGCAACAGAGCCTAGGGCACTTCCACTTATGGTCCTATAGCTTAGGGAAATTAAAATCGAAAAGACACAGCCACCCCAAAGTTTGGGACGCCTCTGTTTACAAGAACCTCGTTTACAGTACAAGTTCAACATTGCAGAAAGTGAAAAATGGATAAAGAAGTTTTGGTATTTACGTACAATGCAGTATCACTCAGCAATGAAATCTATGTCATCAGGCCCGTAGCAGCATAATGAGTGGATTCAGGTACGATGATTCTAACTTGAATAAGTCACACAGAAAAAGAAAC
The DNA here is from genome assembly GCF_949987515.2 of Delphinus delphis. Lineage (NCBI taxonomy): Eukaryota > Metazoa > Chordata > Mammalia > Artiodactyla > Delphinidae > Delphinus > Delphinus delphis. Next base: position 4,910,950 of record NW_027192650.1, read on the forward strand.
ATCATAAGATATCAGTAATACACGGAATGTAAACTAGGCTACACAGGAACTGAATTACAGAACAGAACAGGGTCTCAAATTTAGAAAACCAACTTATGCTTGCTCAAGGGTAAAGGTGAGTTGGGGCGCTGCATAAAACCAGAGATTGAAATGACCACAGATAAAGTTCCTTAATTCAAATATGGAATAGACAAGAGCTACTCCTTGCTCAACGAAATGGACTCAACACCGCATATTAAACGCCTAAGAGTGTACCTGACTAGTAAGTATCGTAAAACCTATGCATTGCTATGTCTCCAAAAGAGAATCAAGCGTGTGTACAGGGGCATAAACGCAGCAGTGATAGGATTGGAGAGGTTCGGTGAGCAAGTGAAGACCCTTTGAAGTCATATTGCATGGTACCCATTACACAGGTCTCAACTCTCCAGGTTTAAGGTATTCTTCCTTCAGCTAAAACATGCATGTGGAACCCAAGTATGATCAACCATGTGAACGGGAGACGTGTTCAAATATGTCTCAGTTTTCCTCCCCTGGTACTCGGGTGCAACATTCCAGACACTTTACTAACACTCTCCCCACTTGGAGAGTCAGCGCCTTTAACATCCTGTTTGGCTCAGTTTGCAATTTCTGCGGAAGATGAACAGGAATAGCGAGAACCAATGAGAGGCTAGCTGGAGGTGTCTGGACGGGCAAATTTAACTCTCATTTCCCACCAGGAAGAGGAAATAACCAAAGGCTCAGCGTGCCGTGCCGGAACCAGATTAGGGCCTGAAGCCATCCTGCGGTGTTGCGGCCAGCTCAAAAGAAAGCGAGTTGAAGAAAGGAGCTCAGGGGCACTGTAATTCACAAACCTGCAGAGTTATAAATGACAGCTATCGTACAAAAATAGACTGAAGTAAGGCTGCCAAGAGGACTTGAAAGCGGGGCAGAATTGCAGGAAACCGATTTCAGGAGGTAGACTGGAATTGCATTGAAAGCATAGGAAAAGAGGCAGAACGTCCACAATGATGCACTTGGCCAAAAAGGGCGTATGCGTTTTTTCCTGAATATATTCAGGAAAAAACGCATACGCCCTTTTTGGCCAACCAAGCAAGCTTGCAAAGGAAATCTGCTCTACAGTGAAGTCTCACTACCCCCCAGTCAAAAGGGGCATCTGCAAAAAGTGTAAAATCCAGAAAGGCAGGGCAGGCCATGGAGAACTGGGAGCCTTGTTATGCTGAAGGGTGGGATGTAAATTGCCAACAACCACTCGGGAGATGTGTATGGTGTTTCCTGAAACATCTAAAAAACAAAGCAACAGAGCCTAGGGCACTTCCACTTATGGTCCTATAGCTTAGGGAATTTAAAATCAAAAAGACACAGCCACCCCAAAGTTTCGAACAGCTCTGTTTACAAGAACCTCGTTTACAGTACAAGTTCAACATCGCAGAAAGTGAAAAATGGATAAAGAAGTTGTGGTATTTACTTACAAAGCAATATCAATCAGCAATGAAATCTGTGTCATCAGGCCCTTAGCAGCACAATGAGTGGATATAGGTATGATGATTCTAACTGAAATAAGTCACACAGAAAAAGAAACATCATAAGATATCAATAATACACGGAATGTAAACTTGGCTACACAGGAACTGAATTACAGAACAGAACAGGGTCTCAAATTTAGAAAACCAACTTATGCTTGCTTAAGGGTAAAGGTGAGTTGGGGTGCTGCATAAAACCAGAGATTGAAATGAGCACAGATAAAGTTCCTTAAGTCAAATATGGAATAGACAAGAGCTACTCCTTGCTCAACGAAATGGACTCAACACCGCATATTAAACGCCTAAGAATGTACCTGACTAGTAAGTATCTTAAAACCTGTGGATTGCTATGTCTCTGAAAGAGAATCAAGCATGTGTACAGGGGCATAAACGCAGCAGTGATAGGATTGGAGAGGTTCGGTGAGCAAATGAAGACCCTTTGAAGTCATATTGCATGGTACCCATTACATGGGTCTCAACTCTCCAGGTTTAAGGTATTCTTCCTTCAGCTAAAACATGCATGTGGAACCCAAGTATGATCAACCATGTGAACGGGAGACGTGTTCAAATATGTCTCAGTTTTCCTCCCCTGGTACTCGGGTGCAACATTCCAGACGCTTTACTAACACTCTCCCCACTTGGAGAGTCAGCGCCTTTAACCTCCTGTTTGGCCCAGTTTGCAATTTCTGCGGAAGGTGAACAGGAATAGCGAGAACCAATGAGAGACTACCTGGAGGTGTCTGGACGGGCAAATTTAACTCTCATTTCCCACCAGGAAGAGGAATTAACCAAAGGCTCAGCGTGCCGTGCCGGAACCAGATTAGGGACTGAAGCCATCCTGCGGTGTTGCGGCCAGGTCACAAGAAAGCGAGTTGAAGAAAGGAGCTCAGGGGCACTGTAATTCACAAACCTGCAGAGTTATAAATGACAGCTATCGTCCAAAAATAGACTGAAGTAAGGCTGCCAAGAGGACTTGAAAGCGGGGCAGAATTGCAGGAAACCGATTTCAGGAGGTAGACTGGAATTGCATTGAAAGCATAGGAAAAGAGGCAGAACGTCCACAATGATGCACTTGGCCAAAAAGGGCGTATGCGTTTTTTCCTGAATATATTCAGGAAAAAACGCATACGCCCTTTTTGGCCAACCAAGCAAGCTTGCAAAGGAAATCTGCACTACAATGAAGTCTCACTTCCCCCCGGTCAAAAGGGCCATCTGCAAAAAGTGTAAAATCCAGAAAGGCAACAGGACATTGAGAACTGGGAGCCTTGTTATGCTGATGGGCGGGATGTAAATTGCCAACAGACACTTGGGAGAAGTGTATGGTGTTTCCTGAAACATCTAAAAAACAAAGCAACAGAGCCTAGGGCACTTCCACTTATGGTCCTATAGCTTAGGGAAATTAAAATCAAAAAGACACAGCCACCCCAAAGTTTGGAACGGCTCTGTTTACAAGAACCTCGTTTACAGTACAAGTTCAACATCGCAGAAAGTGAAAAATGGATAAAGAACTTGTGGTACTTACGTACAATGCAGTATCACTCAGCAATGAAATCTATGTCATCAGGCCCGTAGCAGCATAATGAGTAGATTCAGGTACGATGATTCTAACTGAAATAAGTCACACAGAAAAAGAAACATCATAAGATATCACTAATACACGGAATGTAAACTTGACTACACAGGAACTGAATTCCAAAATAGAACAGGTTCTCAAATTTAGAAAACCAACTTAGCTTGCTTAAGGGGAAAGGTGAGTTGGGGTGCTGCATAAAACCAGAGATTGAAATGAGCACAGATAAAGTTCCTTAAGCCAAATATGGAATAGACAAGAGCTACTCCTTGCTCAACGAAATGGACTCAACACTGCATATTAAACGCCTAAGAATGTACCTGACTAGTAAGTATCTTAAAACCTATGGATTGCTATGTCTCCGAAAGAGAATCAAGCATGTGTACAGGGGCATAAACGCAGCAGTGATAGGATTGGAGAGGTTCGGTGAGCAAATGAAGACCCTTTGAAGTCATATTGCATGGTACCCATTCCACGGGTCTCAACTCTCCAGGTTTAAGGTATTCTTCCTTCAGCTAAAACATGCATGTGGAACCCAAGTATGATCAACCATGTGAACGGGAGACGTGTTGAAATATGTCTCAGTTTTCCTCCCCTGGTACTCGGGTGCAACATTCCAGACGCTTTACTAACACTCTCCCCACTTGGAGAGTCAGCGCCTTTAACCTCCTGTTTGGCCCAGTTTGCAATTTCTGCGGAAGATGAACAGGAATAGCGAGAACCAATGAGAGGCTAGCTGGAGGTGTCTGGACGGGCAAATTTAACTCTCATTTCCCACCAGGAAGAGGAAATAACCAAAGGCTCAGCGTGCCGTACCGGAACCAGATTAGGGCCTGAAGCCATCCTGCGGTGTTGCGGCCAGCTCAAAAGAAAGCGAGTTGAAGAAAGGAGCTCAGGGGCACTGTAATTCACAAACCTGCAGAGTTATAAATGACAGCTATCGTCCAAAAATAGACTGAAGTAAGGCTGCCAAGAGGACTTGAAAGCGGGGCAGAATTGCAGGAAACCGATTTCAGGAGGTAGACTGGAATTGCATTGAAAGCATAGGAAAAGAGGCAGAACGTCCACAATGATGCACTTGGCCAAAAAGGGCGTATGCGTTTTTTCCTGAATATATTCAGGAAAAAACGCATACGCCCTTTTTGGCCAACCAAGCAAGCTTGCAAAGGAAATCTGCACTACAATGAAGTCTCACTTCCCCCCGGTCAAAAGGGCCATCTGAAAAAAGTGTAAAATCCAGAAAGGCAGCACAGGCCATGGAGAAATGGGAGCCTTGTTATTCTGAAGGGCGGGATGTAAATTGCCAACAACCACTCGGGAGAAGTGTATGGTGTTTCCTGAAACATCTAAAAAACAAAGCAACAGAGCCTAGGGCACTTCCACTTATGGTCCTATAGCTTAGGGAAATTAAAATCAAAAAGACACAGCCACCCCAAAATTTGAAACGGCTCCGTTTACAAGAACCTCCTTTACAGTACAAGTTCAACATCGCAGAAAGTGAAAAATGGATAAAGAAGTTGTGGTATTTACTTACAAAGCAATATCACTCAGCAATGAAATCTGTGTCATCAGGCCCTTAGCACCACAGTGAGTGGATTCAGGTATGATGATTCTAACTGAAATAAGTCACACAGAAAAAGAAACATCATAAGATATCAGTAATACACAGAATGTAAACTTGGCTACACAGGAACTGAATTACAGAACAGAACAGGGTCTCAAATTTAGAAAACCAACTTATGCTTGCTTAAGGGTAAAGGTGAGTTGGGGTGCTGCATAAAACCAGAGATTGAAATGAGCACAGATAAAGTTCCTTAAGTCAAATATGGAATAGACAAGAGCTACTCCTTGCTCAACGAAATGGACTCAACACCGCATATTAAACGCCTAAGAAGGTACCTGACTAGTAAGTATCTTAAAACCTATGGATTGCTATGTCTCTGAAAGAGAATCAAGCATGTGTACAGGGGCATAAACGCAGCAGTGATAGGATTGGAGAGGTTCGTGAGCAAATGAAGACCCTTTGAAGTCATATTGCATGATACCCATTCCACGGGTTTCAACTACCCAGGTTTAAGGTATTCTTCCTTCAGCTAAAACATGCATGTGGAACCTAGAGTATGATCAACCATGTGATCGGGAGACGTGTTCAAATATGTCTCAGTTTTCGTACCCTGGTACTCGGGTGCAACATTCCAGACGCTTTACTAACACTCTCCCCACTTGGAGAGTCAGTCCCTTTAACCTCCTGTTTGGCCCAGTTTGCAATTTCTGCGGAAGATGAACAGGAATAGCGAGAACCAATGAGAGACTAGCTGGAGGTGTCTGGACGGGCAAATTTAACTCTCATTTCCCACCAGGAAGAGGAATTAACCAAAGGCTCAGCATGCCGGGCCAGAACCAGATTAGGGCCTGAAGCCATCCTGCGGTGTTGCGGCCAGCTCACAAGAAAGCGAGTTGAAGAAAGGAGCTCAGGGGCACTGTAATTCACAAACCTGCAGAGTTATAAATGACAGCTATCGTCCAAAAATAGACTGAAGTAAGGCTGCCAAGAGGACTTGAAAGCGGGGCAGAATTGCAGGAAACCGATTTCAGGAGGTAGACTGGAATTGCATTGAAAGCATAGGAAAAGAGGCAGAACGTCCACAATGATGCACTTGGCCAAAAAGGGCGTATGCGTTTTTTCCTGAATATATTCAGGAAAAAACGCATACGCCCTTTTTGGCCAACCAAGCAAGCTTGCAAAGGAAATCTGCACTACAATGAAGTCTCACTTCCCCCCGGTCAAAAGGGCCATCTGAAAAAAGTGTAAAATCCAGAAAGGCAGGACAGGCCATGGAGAACTGGGAGCCTTGTTATGCTGATGGGCGGGATGTAAATTGCCAACAGACACTCAGGAGAAGTGTATGGTGTTTCCTGAAATATCTAAAAAACAAAGCAACAGAGCCTAGGGCACTTCCACTTATGGTCCTATAGCTTAGGGAAATTAAAATCAAAAAGACACAGCCACCCCAAAGTTTGGGACGCCTCCGTTTACAAGAACCTCGTTTACCGTACAAGTTGAATATCACAGAAAGTGAAAAATGGATAAAGAACTTGTGGTACTTACGTACAATGCAGTATCACTCAGCAATGAAATCTATGTCATCAGGCCCGTAGCAGCATAATGAGTGGGTTCAGGTACGATGATTCTAACTGAAATAAGTCACACAGAAAAAGAAACATCATAAGATATCACTAATACACGGAATGTAAACTTGGCTACACAGGAACTGCATTCCAAAACAGAACAGGGTCTCAAATTTAGAAAACCAACTTATGCTTGCTTAAGGGGAAAGGTGAGTTGGGGTGCTGCATAAAACCAGAGATTGAAATGAGCACAGATAAAGTTTCTTAAGCCAAATATGGAATAGACAAGAGCTACTCCTTGCTCAACGAAATGGACTCAAAACCCCATATTAAACGCCTAAGAATGTACCTGACTAGTAAGTATCTTAAAACCTATGGATTGCTATGTCTCTGAAAGAGAATCAAGTGTGTGTACAGGGGCATAAACGCAGCAGTGATAGGATTGGAGAGGTTCGGTGAGCAAATGAAGACCCTTTGAAGTCATATTGCATGGTACCCATTACACGGGTCTCAACTCTCCAGGTTTAAGGTATTCTTCCTTCAGCTAAAACATGCATGTGGAACCCAGAGTATGATCAAACATGTGAACGGGAGACGTGTTCAAATATGTCTCAGTTTTCCTCCCCTGGTACTCGGGTGCAACATTCCAGACGCTTTACTAACACTCTCCCCACTTGGAGAGTCAGTCCCTTTAACCTCCTGTTTGTCCCAGTTTGCAATTTCTGTGGAAGATGAACAGGAATAGCGAGAACCAATGAGAGGCTATCTGGAGGTGTCTGGACGGGCAAATTTAACTCTCATTTCCCACCAGGAAGAGGAATTAACCAAAGGCTCAGCATGCCGGGCCGGAACCAGATTAGGGCCTGAAGCCATCCTGCGGTGTTGCGGCCAGGTCACAAGAAAGCGAGTTGAAGAAAGGAGCTCAGGGGCACTGTAATTCACAAACCTGCAGAGTTATAAATGACAGCTATCGTCCAAAAATAGACTGAAGTAAGGCTGCCAAGAGGACTTGAAAGCGGGGCAGAATTGCAGGAAACCGATTTCAGGAGGTAGACTGGAATTGCATTGAAAGCATAGGAAAAGAGGCAGAACGTCCACAATGATGCACTTGGCCAAAAAGGGCGTATGCGTTTTTTCCTGAATATATTCAAGAAAAAACGCATACGCCCTTTTTGGCCAACCAAGCAAGCTTGCAAAGGAAATCTGCACTACAATGAAGTCTCACTTCCCCCCGGTCAAAAGGGCCATCTGAAAAAAGTGTAAAATCCAGAAAGGCAGGACAGGCCATGGAGAACTGGGAGCCTTGTTATGCTGATGGGCGGGATGTAAATTGCCAACAGCCACTCCGGAGAAGTGTATGGTGTTTCCTGAAACATCTAAAAAACAAAGCAACAGAGCCTAGGGCACTTCCACTTATGGTCCTATAGCTTAGGGAAATTAAAATCAAAAAACACAGCCACCCCAAAGTTTGGAACGGCTCTGTTTACAAGAACCTCGTTTACAGTACAAGTTCAACATCGCAGAAAGTGAAAAATGGATAAAGAAGTTGTGGTATTTACTTACAAAGCAATATCACTCAGCAATGAAATCTGTCATCAGGCCCTTAGCAGCACAATGAGTGGATTCAGGTATGATGATTCTAACTGAAATAAGTCACACAGAAAAAGAAACATCATAAGATATCAGTAATACACGGAATGTAAACTTGGCTACACAGGAACTGAATTACAGAACAGAACAGGGTCTCAAATTTAGAAAACCAACTTATGCTTGCTTAAGGGTAAAGGTGAGTTGGGGTGCTGCATAAAACCAGAGATTGAAATGAGCACAGATAAAGTTCCTTAAGCCAAATATGGAATAGACAAGAGCTACTCATTGCTCAACGAAATGGACTCAACACCGCATATTAAACGCCTAAGAATGTACCTGACTGGTAAGTATCTTAAAACCTATGGACTGCTATGTCTCCGAAAGAGAATCAAGCATGTGTACAGGGGCATAAACGCACCAGTGATAGGATTGGAGAGGTTCGGTGAGCAAATGAAGACCCTTTGAAGTCATATTGCATGGTACCCATTACACGGGTCTCAACTCTCCAGGTTTAAGGTATTCTTCCTTCAGCTAAAACATGCATGTGGAACCCAAGTATGATCAACCATGTGAACGGGAGACGTGTTCAAATATGTCTCAGTTTTCCTCCCCTGGTACTCGGGTGCAACATTCCAGACGCTTTACTAACACTCTCCCCACTTGGAGAGTCAGTGCCTTTAACCTCCTGTTTGGCCCAGTTTGCAATTTCTGCGGAAGATGAACAGGAATAGCGAGAACCAATGAGAGACTAGCTGGAGGTGTCTGGACGGGCAAATTTAACTCTCATTTCCCACCAGGAAGAGGAAATAACCAAAGGCTCAGCGTGCCGTGCCGGAACCAGATTAGGGCCTGAAGCCATCCTGCGGTGTTGCGGCCAGCTCAAAAGAAAGCGAGTTGAAGAAAGGAGCTCAGGGGCACTGTAATTCACAAACCTGCAGAGTTATAAATGACAGCTATCGTCCAAAAATAGACTGAAGTAAGGCTGCCAAGAGGACTTGAAAGCGGGGCAGAATTGCAGGAAACCGATTTCAGGAGGTAGACTGGAATTGCATTGAAAGCATAGGAAAAGAGGCAGAACGTCCACAATGATGCACTTGGCCAAAAAGGGCGTATGCGTTTTTTCCTGAATATATTCAGGAAAAAACGCATACGCCCTTTTTGGCCAACCAAGCAAGCTTGCAAAGGAAATCTGCACTACAATGAAGTCTCACTTCCCCCCCGGTCAAAAGGGCCATCTGAAAAAAGTGTAAAATCCAGAAAGGCAGTACAGGCCATGGAGAAATGGGAGCCTTGTTATGCTGAAGGGCGGGATGTAAATTGCCAACAACCACTCGGGAGAAGTGTATGTTGTTTCCTGAAACATCTAAAAAACAAAGCAACAGAACCTAGGGCAATTCCACTTATGGTCCTATAGCTTAGGGCAATTAAAATCAAAAAGACACAGCCACCCCAAAATTTGAAACGGCTCCGTTTACAAGAACCTCCTTTACAGTACAAGTTCAACATCGCAGAAAGTGAAAAATGGATAAAGAAGTTGTGGTATTTACTTACAAAGCAATATCACTCAGCAATGAAATCTGTGTCATCAGGCCCTTAGCAGCACAATGAGTGGATTCAGGTATGATGATTCTAACTGAAATAAGTCACACAGAAAAAGAAACATCATAAGATATCAGTAATACACAGAATGTAAACTTGGCTACACAGGAACTGAATTACAGAACAGAACAGGGTCTCAAATTTAGAAAACCAACTTATGCTTGCTTAAGGGTAAAGGTGAGTTGGGGTGCTGCATAAAACCAGAGATTGAAATGAGCACAGATAAAGTTCCTTAAGTCAAATATGGAATAGACAAGAGCTACTCCTTGCTCAACGAAATGGACTCAACACCGCATATTAAACGCCTAAGAAGGTACCTGACTAGTAAGTATCTTAAAACCTATGGATTGCTATGTCTCTGAAAGAGAATCAAGCATGTGTACAGGGGCATAAACGCAGCAGTGATAGGATTGGAGAGGTTCGTGAGCAAATGAAGACCCTTTGAAGTCATATTGCATGGTACCCATTCCACGGGTTTCAACTACCCAGGTTTAAGGTATTCTTCCTTCAGCTAAAACATGCATGTGGAACCTAGAGTATGATCAACCATGTGATCGGGAGACGTGTTCAAATATGTCTCAGTTTTCGTACCCTGGTACTCGGGTGCAACATTCCAGACGCTTTACTAACACTCTCCCCACTTGGAGAGTCAGCGCCTTTAACCTCCTGTTTGGCCCAGTTTGCAATTTCTGCGGAAGATGAACAGGAATAGTGAGAACCAATGAGAGACTAGCTGGAGGTGTCTGGACGTGCAAATTTAACTCTCATTTCCCACCAGGAAGAGGAATTAACCAAAGGCTCAGCATGCCGGGCCAGAACCAGATTAGGGCCTGAAGCCATCCTGCGGTGTTGCGGCCAGCTCACAAGAAAGCGAGTTGAAGAAAGGAGCTCAGGGGCACTGTAATTCACAAACCTGCAGAGTTATAAATGACAGCTATCGTCCAAAAATAGACTGAAGTAAGGCTGCCAAGAGGACTTGAAAGCGGGGCAGACTTGCAGGAAACCGATTTCAGGAGGTAGACTGGAATTGCATTGAAAGCATAGGAAAAGAGGCAGAACGTCCACAATGATGCACTTGGCCAAAAAGGGCGTATGCGTTTTTTCCTGAATATATTCAGGAAAAAACGCATACGCCCTTTTTGGCCAACCAAGCAAGCTTGCAAAGGAAATCTGCACTACAATGAAGTCTCACTTCCCCCCGGTCCAAAGGGCCATCTGAAAAAAGTGTAAAATCCAGAAAGGCAGGACAGGCCATGGAGAACTGGGAGCCTTGTTATGCTGATGGGCGGGATGTAAATTGCCAACAGACACTCGGGAGAAGTGTATGGTGTTTCCTGAAACATCTAAAAAACAAAGCAACAGAGCCTAGGGCACTTCCACTTATGGTCCTATAGCTTAGGGAAATTAAAATCAAAAAGACACAGCCACCCCAAAGTTTGGAACGGCTCTGTTTACAAGAACCTCGTTTACAGTACAAGTTCAACATCGCAGAAAGTGAAAAATGGATAAAGAAGTTGTGGTATTTACTTACAAAGCAATATCACTCAGCAATGAAATCTGTCATCAGGCCCTTAGCAGCACAATGAGTGGATTCAGGTATGATGATTCTAACTGAAATAAGTCACACAGAAAAAGAAACATCATAAGATATCAGTAATACACGGAATGTAAACTTGGCTACACAGGAACTGAATTACAGAACAGAACAGGGTCTCAAATTTAGAAAACCAACTTATGCTTGCTTAAGGGTAAAGGTGAGTTGGGGTGCTGCATAAAACCAGAGATTGAAATGAGCACAGATAAAGTTCCTTAAGCCAAATATGGAATAGACAAGAGCTACTCATTGCTCAACGAAATGGACTCAACACCGCATATTAAACGCCTAAGAATGTACCTGACTGGTAAGTATCTTAAAACCTATGGACTGCTATGTCTCCGAAAGAGAATCAAGCATGTGTACAGGGGCATAAACGCACCAGTGATAGGATTGGAGAGGTTCGGTGAGCAAATGAAGACCCTTTGAAGTCATATTGCATGGTACCCATTACACGGGTCTTAACTCTCCAGGTTTAAGGTATTCTTCCTTCAGCTAAAACATGCATGTGGAACCCAAGTATGATCAACCATGTGAACGGGAGACGTGTTCAAATATGTCTCAGTTTTCCTCCCCTGGTACTCGGGTGCAACATTCCAGACGCTTTACTAACACTCTCCCCACTTGGAGAGTCAGCGCCTTTAACCTCCTGTTTGGCCCAGTTTGCAATTTCTGCGGAAGATGAACAGGAATAGCGAGAACCAATGAGAGGCTAGCTGGAGGTGTCTGGACGGGCAAATTTAACTCTCATTTCCCACCAGGAAGAGGAATTAACCAAAGGCTCAGCATGCCGGGCCGGAACCAGATTAGGGCCTGAAGCCATCCTGCGGTGTTGCGGCCAGGTCACAAGAAAGCGAGTTGAAGAAAGGAGCTCAGGGGCACTGTAATTCACAAACCTGCAGAGTTATAAATGACAGCTATCGTCCAAAAATAGACTGAAGTAAGGCTGCCAAGAGGACTTGAAAGCGGGGCAGAATTGCAGGAAACCGATTTCAGGAGGTAGACTGGAATTGCATTGAAAGCATAGGAAAAGAGGCAGAACGTCCACAATGATGCACTTGGCCAAAAAGGGCGTATGCGTTTTTTCCTGAATATATTCAGGAGAAAACGCATACGCCCTTTTTGGCCAACCAAGCAAGCTTGCAAAGGAAATCTGCACTACAATGAAGTCTCACTTCCCCCCGGTCAAAAGGGCCATCTGAAAAAAGTGTAAAATCCAGAAAGGCAGGACAGGCCATGGAGAACTGGGAGCCTTGTTATGCTGATGGGCGGGATGTAAATTGCCAACAACCACTCAGGAGAAGTGTATGGTGTTTCCTGAAACATCTAAAAAACAAAGCAACAGAACCTAGGGCACTTCCACTTATGGTCCTATAGCTTAGGGAAATTAAAATCAAAAAGACACAGCCACCCCAAAGTTTGGAACGGCTCTGTTTACAAGAACCTCGTTTACAGTACAAGTTCAACATCGCAGAAAGTGAAAAATGGATAAAGAACTTGTGGTATTTACTTACAAAGCAATATCACTCAGCAATGAAATCTGTGTCATCAGGCCCTTAGCAGCACAATGAGTGGATTCAGGTATGATGATTCTAACTGAAATAAGTCACACAGAAAAAGAAACATCATAAGATATCAGTAATACACGGAATGTAAACTTGGCTACACAGGAACTGAATTACAGAACAGAACAGGGTCTCAAATTTAGAAAACCAACTTATGCTTGCTTAAGGGTAAAGGTGAGTTGGGGTGCTGCATAAAACCAGAGATTGAAATGAGCACAGATAAACTTCCTTAAGCCAAATATGGAATAGACAAGAGCTACTCCTTGCTCAACGAAATGGACTCAACACCGCATATTAAACACCTAAGAATGTACCTGACTAGTAAGTATGTTAAAACCTATGGATTGCTATGTCTCCGAAAGAGAATCAAGCATGTGTACAGGGGCATAAACGCAGCAGTGATAGGATTGGAGAGGTTCGGTGAGCAAATGAAGACCCTTTGAAGTCATATTGCATGGTACCCATTCACGGGTTTCAACTACCCAGGTTTTAGGTATTCTTCCTTCAGCTAAAACATGCATGTGGAACCCAGAGTATGATCAACCATGTGATCGGGAGACGTGTTCAAATATGTCTCAGTTTTCCTCCCCTGGTACTCGGGTGCAACATTCCAGACGCTTTACTAACAGTCTCCCCACTTGGAGAGTCAGCGCCTTTAACCTCCTGTTTGGCCCAATTTGCAATTTCTGCGGAAGATGAACAGGAATAGCGAGAACCAATGAGAGGCTAGCTGGAGGTGTCTGGACGGGCAAATTTAACTCTCATTTCCCACCAGGAAGAGGAAATAACCAAAGGCTCAGCGTGCCGTACCGGAACCAGATTAGGGCATGAAGCCATCCTGCGGTGTTGCGGCCAGCTCAAAAGAAAGCGAGTTGAAGAAAGGAGCTCAGGGGCACTGTAATTCACAAACCTGCAGAGTTATAAATGACAGCTATCGTCCAAAAATAGACTGAAGTAAGGCTGCCAAGAGGACTTGAAAGCGGGGCAGAATTGCAGGAAACCGATTTCAGGAGGTAGACTGGAATTGCATTGAAAGCATAGGAAAAGAGGCAGAACGTCCACAATGATGCACTTGGCCAAAAAGGGTGTATGCGTTTTTTCCTGAATATATTCAGGAAAAAACGCATACGCCCTTTTTGGCCAACCAAGCAAGCTTGCAAAGGAAATCTGCACTACAATGAAGTCTCACTTCACCCCGGTCAAAAGGGCCATCTGAAAAAAGTGTAAAATCCAGAAAGGCAGTACAGGCCATGGAGAAATGGGAGCCTTGTTATGCTGAAGGGCGGGATGTAAATTGCCAACAACCACTCGGGAGAAGTGTATGTTGTTTCCTGAAACATCTAAAAAACAAAGCAACAGAACCTAGGGCACTTCCACTTATGGTCCTATAGCTTAGGGCAATTAAAATCAAAAAGACACAGCCACCCCAAAATTTGAAACGGCTCCGTTTACAAGAACCTCCTTTACAGTACAAGTTCAACATCGCAGAAAGTGAAAAATGGATAAAGAAGTTGTGGTATTTACTTACAAAGCAATATCACTCAGCAATGAAATCTGTGTCATCAGGCCCTTAGCAGCACAATGAGTGGATTCAGGTATGATGATTCTAACTGAAATAAGTCACACAGAAAAAGAAACATCATAAGATATCAGTAATACACAGAATGTAAACTTGGCTACACAGGAACTGAATTACAGAACAGAACAGGGTCTCAAATTTAGAAAACCAACTTATGCTTGCTTAAGGGTAAAGGTGAGTTGGGGTGCTGCATAAAACCAGAGATTGAAATGAGCACAGATAAAGTTCCTTAAGTCAAATATGGAATAGACAAGAGCTACTCCTTGCTCAACGAAATGGACTCAACACCGCATATTAAACGCCTAAGAAGGTACCTGACTAGTAAGTATCTTAAAACCTATGGATTGCTATGTCTCTGAAAGAGAATCAAGCATGTGTACAGGGGCATAAACGCAGCAGTGATAGGATTGGAGAGGTTCGTGAGCAAATGAAGACCCTTTGAAGTCATATTGCATGGTACCCATTCCACGGGTTTCAACTACCCAGGTTTAAGGTATTCTTCCTTCAGCTAAAACATGCATGTGGAACCTAGAGTATGATCAACCATGTGATCGGGAGACGTGTTCAAATATGTCTCAGTTTTCGTACCCTGGTACTCGGGTGCAACATTCCAGATGCTTTACTAACTCTCTCCCCACTTGGAGAGTCAGTCCCTTTAACCTCCTGTTTGGCCCAGTTTGCAATTTCTGCGGAAGATGAACAGGAATAGCGAGAACCAATGAGAGACTAGCTGGAGGTGTCTGGACGGGCAAATTTAACTCTCATTTCCCACCAGGAAGAGGAATTAACCAAAGGCTCAGCATGCCGGGCCAGAACCAGATTAGGGCCTGAAGCCATCCTGCGGTGTTGCGGCCAGCTCACAAGAAAGCGAGTTGAAGAAAGGAGCTCAGGGGCACTGTAATTCACAAACCTGCAGAGTTATAAATGACAGCTATCGTCCAAAAATAGACTGAAGTAAGGCTGCCAAGAGGACTTGAAAGCAGGGCAGAATTGCAGGAAACCGATTTCAGGAGGTAGACTGGAATTGCATTGAAAGCATAGGAAAAGAGGCAGAACGTCCACAATGATGCACTTGGCCAAAAAGGGCGTATGCGTTTTTTCCTGAATATATTCAGGAAAAAACGCATACGCCCTTTTTGGCCAACCAAGCAAGCTTGCAAAGGAAATCTGCACTACAATGAAGTCTCACTTCCCCCCGGTCAAAAGGGCCATCTGAAAAAAGTGTAAAATCCAGAAAGGCAACAGGCCATTGAGAACTGGGAGCCTTGTTATGCTGATGGGCGGGATGTAAATTGCCAACAGACACTTGGGAGAAGTGTATGGTGTTTCCTGAAACATCTAAAAAACAAAGCAACAGAGCCTAGGGCACTTCCACTTATGGTCCTATAGCTTAGGGAAATTAAAATCAAAAAGACACAGCCACCCCAAAGTTTGGAACGGCTCTGTTTACAAGAACCTCGTTTACAGTACAAGTTCAACATCGCAGAAAGTGAAAAATGGATAAAGAAGTTGTGGTATTTACTTACAAAGCAATATCACTCAGCAATGAAATCTGTCATCAGGCCCTTAGCAGCACAATGAGTGGATTCAGGTATGATGATTCTAACTGAAATAAGTCACACAGAAAAAGAAACATCATAAGATATCAGTAATACACGGAATGTAAACTTGGCTACACAGGAACTGAATTACAGAACAGACAGGGTCTCAAATTTAGAAAACCAACTTATGCTTGCTTAAGGGTAAAGGTGAGTTGGGGTGCTGCATAAAACCAGAGATTGAAATGAGCACAGATAAAGTTCCTTAAGTCAAATATGGAATACACAAGAGCTACTCCTTGTTCAACGAAATGGACTCAAACCGCATATTAAACGCCTAAGAATGTACCTGACTAGTAAGTATCGTAAAACCTATGGATTGCTATGTCTCCAAAAGAGAATCAAGCATGTGTACAGGGGCATAAACGCAGCAGTGATAGGATTGGACAGGTTCGGTGAGCAAAGGAAGACCCTTTGAAGTCATATTGCATGGTACCCATTACACGGGTCTCAACTCTCCAGGTTTAAGGTATTCTTCCTTCAGCTAAAACATGCATGTGGAACCCAAGTATGATCAACCATGTGAACGGGAGACGTGTTCAAATATGTCTCAGTTTTCCTCCCCTGGTACTCGGGTGCAACATTCCAGACGCTTTACTAACACTCTCCCCACTTGGAGAGTCAGCGCCTTTAACCTCCTGTTTGGCCCAGTTTGCAATTTCTGCGGAAGATGAACAGGAATAGCGAGAACCAATGAGAGACTAGCTGGAGGTGTCTGGACGGGCAAATTTAACTCTCATTTCCCACCAGGAAGAGGAATTAACCAAAGGCTCAGCGTGCCGTGCCAGAAAAAGATTAGGGCCTGAAGCCATCCTGCGGTGTTGCGGCCAGGTCACAAGAAAGCGAGTTGAAGAAAGGAGCTCAGGGGCACTGTAATTCACAAACCTGCAGAGTTATAAATGACAGCTATCGTCCAAAAATAGACTGAAGTAAGGCTGCCAAGAGGACTTGAAAGCGGGACAGAATTGCAGGAAACCGATTTCAGGAGGTAGACTGGAATTGCATTGAAAGCATAGGAAAAGAGGCAGGACGTCCACAATGATGCACTTGGCCAAAAAGGGCGTATGCGTTTTTTCCTGAATATATTCAGGAAAAAACGCATACGCCCTTTTTGGCCAACCAATCAAGCTTGCAAAGGAAATCTGCACTACAATGAAGTCTCACTTCCCCCCGGTCAAAAGGGCCATCTGAAAAAAGTGTAAAATCCAGAAAGGCAGGACAGGCCATGGAGAACTGGCAGCCTTGTTATGCTGATGGGCGGGATGTAAATTGCCAACAACCACTCGGGAGAAGTGTATGGTGTTTCCTGAAACATCTAAAAAACAAAGCAACAGAACCTAGGGCACTTCCACTTATGGTCCTATAGCTTAGGGAAATTAAAATCAAAAAGACACAGCCACCCCAAAGTTTGGGATGGCTCTGTTTACAAGAACCTCGTTTACAGTACAAGTTCAACATCGCAGAAAGTGAAAAATGGATAAAGAAGTTGTGGTACTTACGTACAATGCAGTATCACTCAGCAATGAAATTGTGTCATCAGGCCCGTAGCAGCACAATGAGTGGATTCAGCTAAGATGATTCTAACTGAAATAAGTCACACAGAAAAAGAAACATCATAAGATATCACTAATACACGGAATGTAAACCTGGCTACACAGGAACTGCATTCCAAAACAGAACAGGGTCTCAAATTTAGAAAACCAACATATGCTTGCTTAAGGGGAAAGGTGAGTTGGGGTGCTGCATAAAACCAGAGATTGAAATGAGCACAGATAAAGTTCCTTAAGCCAAATATGGAATAGACAAGAGCTACTCCTTGCTCAACGAAATGGACTCAACACCGCATATTAAATGCCTAAGAATGTACCTGACTAGTAAGTATCTTAAAACCTATGGATTTTTGTGTATCCAAAAGAGAATCAAGCGTGTGTACAGGGGCATAAACACAGCAGTGATAGGATTGGAGAGGTTCGGTGAGCAAATGAAGACACTTTGAAGTCATATTGCATGGTACCCATTCCACGGGTCTCAACTCTCCAGGTTTAAGGTATTCTTCCTTCAGCTAAAACATGCATGTGGAACCCAGAGTATGATCAACCGTGTGAACGGGAGACGTGTTCAAATATGTCTCAGTTTTCCTCCCCTGGTACTCGGGTGCAACATTCCAGATGCTTTACTAACACTCTCCCTACTTGGAGAGTCAGTGCCTTTAACCTCCTGTTCGCCCCAGTTTGCAATTTCTGCGGAAGATGAACAGGAATAGCGAGAACCAATGAGAGACTACCTGGAGGTGTCTGAACGGGCAAATTTAACTCTCATTTCCCACCAGGAAGAGGAATTAACCAAAGGCTCAGCGTGACATACCAGAACCACATTAGGGCCTGAAGACATCCTTCGGTGTTGCGGTCACCTCACAAGAAAGCGAGTTGAAGAAAGGAGCTCAGGGGCACTGTAATTCACAAACCTGAAGAGTTATAAATGACAGCTATCGTCCAAAAATATACTGAAGTAAGGCTGCCAAGAGGACTTGAAAGAGGGGCAGAATTGCAGGAAACCGATTTCAGGAGGTAGACTGGAATTGCATTGAAAGCATAGGAAAAGAGGCAGAACGTCCACAATGATGCACTTGGCCAAAAAGGGCGTATGCGTTTTTTCCTGAATATATTCAGGAAAAAACGCATACGCCCTTTTTGGCCAACCAAGCAAACTTGCAAAGGAAATCTGCACTACAATGAAGTCTCACTTCTCCCCGGTCAAAAGGGCCATCTGAAAAAAGTGTAAAATCCAGAAAGGCAGGATAGGCCATGGAGAACTGGGAGCCTTGTTATGCTGATGGGCGGGATGTAAATTGCCAACAGACACTCAGGAGAAGTGTATGGTGTTTCCTGAAACATCTAAAAAACAAAGCAACAGAGCCTAGGGCACTTCCACTTATGGTCCTATAGCTTAGGGAAATTAAAATCACAAAGACACAGCCACCCCAAAGTTTGGGACGCCTCCGTTTACAAGAACCTCGTTTACCGTACAAGTTCAATATCCAGAAAGTGAAAAATGGATAAAGATCTTGTGGTACTTACGTACAATGCAGTATCACTCAGCAATGAAATGTATGTCATCAGGCCCGTAGCAGCATAATGAGTGGATTCAGGTACGATGATTCTAACTGAAATAAGTCACACAGAAAAAGAAACATCATAAGACATCACTAATACACGGAATGTAAACTTGGCTACACAGGAACTGAATTACAGAACAGAACATGGTCTCAAATTTAGAAAACCAACTTATGCTTGCTTAAGGGTAAAGGTGAGTTGGGGTGCTGCATAAAACAAGAGATTGAAATGAGCACAGATAAAGTTCCTTAAGCCAAATATGGAATAGACAAGAGCTACTACTTGCTCAACGAAATGGACTCAACACCGCATATTAAACGCCTAAGAATGTACCTGACTAGTAAGTATCTTAAAACCTATGGATTGCTGTGTATCCAAAAGAGAATCAAGCGTGTGTACAGGGGCATAAATGCAGCAGTGATAGGATTGGAGAGGTTCGGTGAGCAAATGAAGACCCTTTGAAGTCATATTCCATGGTACCCATTACACGGGTCTCAACTCTCCAGGTTTAAGGTATTCTTCCTTCAGCTAAAACATGCATGTGGAACCCAGAGTATGATCAACCGTGTGAACGGGAGACGTGTTCAAATATGTCTCAGTTTTCCTCCCCTGATACTCGGGTGCAACATTCCAGATGCTTTACTAACACTCTCCCTACTTGGAGAGTCAGTGCCTTTAACCTCCTGTTCGCCCCAGTTTGCAATTTCTGCGGAAGATGAACAGGAATAGCGAGAACCAATGAGAGACTACCTGGAGGTGTCTGAATGGGCAAATTTAACTCTCATTTCCCACCAGGAAGAGGAATTAACCAAAGGCTCAGCGTGCCATACCAGAACCACATTAGGGCCTGAAGACATCCTTCGGTGTTGCGGCCACCTCACAAGAAAGCGAGTTGTAGAAAGGAGCTCAGGGGCACTGTAATTCACAAACCTGCAGAGTTATAAATGACAGCTATCGTCCAAAAATATACTGAAGTAAGGCTGCCAAGAGGACTTGAAAGAGGGGCAGAATTGCAGGAAACCGATTTCAGGAGGTAGACTGGAATTGCATTGAAAGCATAGGAAAAGAGGCAGAACGTCCACAATGATGCACTTGGCCAAAAAGGGCGTATGCGTTTTTTCCTGAATATATTCAGGAAAAAACGCATACGCCCTTTTTGGCCAACCAAGCAAACTTGCAAAGGAAATCTGCACTACAATGAAGTCTCACTTCTCCCCGGTCAAAAGGGCCATCTGAAAAAAGTGTAAAATCCAGAAAGGCAGGATAGGCCATTGAGAACTGGGAGCCTTGTTAGGCTGATGGGCGGGATGTAAACTGCCAACAGACACTCAGGAGAAGTGTATGGTGTTTCCTGAAACATCTAAAAAACAAAGCAACAGAGCCTTGGGCACTTCCACTTATGGTCCTATAGCTTAGGGAAATTAAAATCAAAAAGACACAGCCACCCCAAAGTTTGGGACGCCTCCGTTTACAAGAACCTCGTTTACCGTACAAGTTCAATATCACAGAAAGTGAAAAATGGATAAAGAACTTGTGGTACTTACGTACAATGCAGTATCACTCAGCAATGAAATCTATGTCATCAGGCCCGTAGCAGCATAATGAGTGGATTCAGGTACGATGATTCTAACTGAAATAAGTCACACAGAAAAAGAAACATCATAAGATATCACTAATAGACGGAATGTAAACTTGGCTACACAGGAACTGAATTACAGAACAGAACAGGGTCTCAAATTTAGAAAACCAACTTATGCTTGTTTAAGGGTAAAGGTGAGTTGGGGTGCTGCATAAAACCAGAGATTGAAATGAGCACAGATAAAGTTCCTTAAGCCAAATATGGAATAGACAAGAGCTACTCCTTGCTCAACGAAATGGACTCAAAACCCCATATTAAACGCCTAAGAATGTACCTGACTAATAAGTATCTTAAAACCTATGGATTGCTATGTCTCCAAAAGAGAATCAAGCGTGTGTGCAGGGGCATAAACGCAGCAGTGATAGGATTGCAGACTTTCGGTGAGCAAATGAAGTCCCTTTGAAGTCATATTGCATGGTACCCATTCCACGGGTTTCAACTACCCAGGTTTAAGGTATTCTTCCTTCAGCTAAAACATGCATGTGGAACACAGAGTATGATCAACCGTGTGAACGGGAGACGTGTTCAAATATGTCTCAGTTTTCGGACCCTGGTACTCGGGTGCAACATTCCATATGCTTTACTAACACTCTCCCGACTTGGACAGTCAGTCCCTTTAACCTCCTGTTTGGCCCAGTTTGCAATTTCTGTGGAAGATGAACAGGAATAGCGAGAACCAATGAGAGACTAGCTGGAGGTGTCTGGATGGGCAAATTTAACTCTCATTTCCCACCAGGAAGAGGAATTAACCAAAGGCTCAGCGTGCCGTGCCAGAACCAGATTAGGGCCTGAAGACATCCTGCGGTGTTGCGGCCAGGTCACAAGAAAGCGAGTTGAAGAAAGGAGCTCAGGGGCACTGTAATTCACAAACCTGCAGAGTTATAAATGACAGCTATCGTCCAAAAGTAGACTGAAGTAAGGCTGCCAAGAGGACTTGAAAGCGGGGCAGAATTGCAGGAAACCGATTTCAGGAGGTAGACTGGAATTGCATTGAAAGCATAGGAAAAGAGGCAGAACGTCCACAATGATGCACTTGGCCAAAAAGGGCGTATGCGTTTTTTCCTGAATATATTCAGGAAAAAACGCATACGCCCTTTATGGCCAACCAAGCAAGCTTGCAAAGGAAATCTGCACTACAATGAAGTCTCACTTCCCCCCGGTCAAAAGGGCCATCTGAAAAAAGTGTAAAATCCAGAAAGGCAGGACAGGCCATGGAGAACTGGGAGCCTTGTTATGCTGATGGGCGGGATGTAAATTGCCAATAACCACTCCGGAGAAGTGTATGGTGTTTCCTGAAACATCTAAAAAACAAAGCAACAGAACCTATGGCACTTCCACTTATGGTCCTATAGCTTAGGGAAATTAAAATCAAAAAGACACAGCCACCCCAAAGTTTGGAACGGCTCTGTTTACAAGAACCTCGTTTACAGTACAAGTTCAACATCGCAGAAAGCGAAAAATGGATAAAGAAGTTGTGGTATTTACTTACAAAGCAATATCACTCAGCAATGAAATCTGTGTCATCAGGCCCTTAGCAGCACAATGAGTGGATTCAGGTATGATGATTCTAACTGAAATAAGTCACACAGAAAAAGAAACATCATAAGATATCAGTAATACACGGAATGTAAACTTGGCTACACAGGAACTGAATTATAGAACAGAACAGGGTCTCAAATTTAGAAAACCAACTTATGCTTGCTTAAGGGTAAAGGTGAGTTGGGGTGCTGCATAAAACCAGAGATTGAAATGAGCACAGATAAAGTTCCTTAAGCCAAATATGGAATAGACAAGAGCTACTCCTTGCTCAACGAAATGGACTCAACACCGCATATTAAACGCCTAAGAATGTACCTGACTAGTAAGTATCTTAAAACCTATGGATTGCTATGTCTCCGAAAGAGAATCAAGCATGTGTACAGGGGCATAAACGCAGCAGTGATAGGATTGGAGAGGTTCGGTGAGCAAATGAAGACCCTTTGAAGTCATATTGCATGGTACCCATTACACGGGTCTCAACTCTCCAGGTTTAAGGTATTCTTCCTTCAGCTAAAACCTGCATGTGGAACCCAGAGTATGATCAACCATGTGATCGGGAGACGTGTTCAAATATGTCTCAGTTTTCGTACCCTGGTACTCGGGTGCAACATTCCAGACGCTTTACTAACACTCTCCCGACTGGGAGAGTCAGTCCCTTTAACCTCCTGTTTGGCCCAGTTTGCAATTTCTGTGGAAGATGAACAGGAATAGCGAGAACCAATGAGAGGCTAGCTGGAGGTGTCTGGACGGGCAAATTTAACTCTCATTTCCCACCAGGAAGAGGAATTAACCAAAGGCTCAGCGTGCCATGCCATAACCAGATTAGGGCCTGAAGCCATCCTGCGGTGTTGCGGCCAGCTCACAAGAAAGAGAGTTGAAGAAAGGAGCTCAGGGGCACTGTAATTCACAAACCTGCAGAGTTATAAATGACAGCTATCGTCCAAAAATAGACTGAAGTAAGGCTGCCAAGAGGACTTGAAAGCGGGGCAGAATTGCAGGAAACCGATTTCAGGAGGTAGACTGGAATTGCATTGAAAGCATAGGAAAAGAGGCAGAACGTCCACAATGATGCACTTGGCCAAAAAGGGCGTATGCGTTTTTTCCTGAATATATTCAGGAAAAAACACATACGCCCTTTTTGGCCAACCAAGCAAGCTTGCAAAGGAAATCTGCACTACAATGAAGTCTCACTTCCCCCCGGTCAAAAGGGCCATCTGAAAAAAGTGTAAAATCCAGAAAGGCAGGACAGGCCATGGAGAACTGGGAGCCTTGTTATGCTGATGGGCGGGATGTAAATTGCCAACAGACACTCGGGAGAAGTGTATGGTGTTTCCTGAAACATCTAAAAAACAAAGCAACAGAGCCTAGGGCACTGCCACTTATGGTCCTATAGCTTAGGGAAATTAAAATCAAAAAGACACAGCCACCCCAATGTTTGGGACGCCTCTGTTTACAAGAACCTCGTTTACCCTACAAGTTCAATATCACAGAAAGTGAAAAATCGATAAAGAACTTGTGGTACTTACGTACAATGCAGTATCACTCAGCAATGAAATCTATGTCATCAGGCCCGTAGCAGCATAATGAGTGGATTCAGGTACGATGATTCTAACTGAAATAAGTCACACAGAAAAAGAAACATAATAAGATATCACTAATACATAGAATGTAAACTTGGCTACACAGGACCTGAATTCCAAAAGAGAACAGGGTCTCAAATTTAGAAAAGCAACTTATGCTTGCTTAAGGGGAAAGGTGAGTTGGGGTGCTGCATAAAACCAGAGATTGAAATGAGCACAGATAAAGTTCCTTAAGCCAAATATGGAATAGACAAGAGCTACTCCTTGCTCAACGAAATGGACACAACACCACATATTAAACGCCTAAGAATGTACCTGACTAGTAAGTATCTTAAAACCTATGGATTGCTATGTCTCCGAAAGAGAATCAAGCATGTGTACAGGGGCATAAACGCAGCAGTGATAGGATTGGAGAGGTTCGGTGAACAAATGAAGACCCTTTGAAGTCATATTTCATGGTACCCATTCCACGGGTTTCAACTACCCAGGTTTAAGGTATTCTTCCCTCAGCTAAAACATGCATGTGGAACCCAGAGTATGATCAACCATGTGATCAGGAGACGTGTTCAAATATGTCTCAGTTTTCCTCCCCTGGTACTCGGGTGCAACATTCCAGACGCTTTACTAACACTCTCCCCACTTGGAGAGTCAGCGCCTTTAACCTCCTGTTTGACACAGTTTGCAATTTCTGCGGAAGATGAACAGGAATAGCGAGAACCAATGAGAGGCTAGCTGGAGGTTCCTGGACGGGCAAATTTAACTCTCATTTCCCACCAGGAAGAGGAATTAACCAAAGGCTCAGCGTGCCGTACCGGAACCAGATTAGGGCCTGAACCCATCCTGCGGTGTTGCGGCCAGCTCAAAAGAAAGCGAGTTGAAGAAAGGAGCTCAGGGGCACTGTAATTCACAAACCTGCAGAGTTATAAATGACAGCTATCGTCCAAAAATAGACTGCAGTAAGGCTGCCAAGAGGACTTGAAAGCGGGGCAGAATTGCAGGAAACCGATTTCAGGAGGTAGACTGGAATTGCATTGAAAGCATAGGAAAAGAGGCAGAACGTCCACAATGATGCACTTGGCCAAAAAGGGCGTATGCGTTTTTTCCTGAATATATTCAGGAAAAAACGCATACGCCCTTTTTGGCCAACCAAGCAAGCTTGAAAAGGAAATCTGCACTACAATGAAGTCTCACTTCCCCCCGGTCAAAAGGGCCATCTGAAAAAAGTGTAAAATCCAGAAAAGCAGGACAGGCCATGGAGAAATGGGAGCCTTGTTATGCTGATGGGCGGGATGTAAATTGCCAACAACCACTCGGGAGAAGTGTATGGTGTTTCCTGAAACATCTAAAAAACAAAGCAACAGAACCTAGGGCACTTCCACTTATGGTCCTATAGCTTAGGGAAATTAAAATCAAAAAGACACAGCCACCCCAAAGTTTGGAACGGCTCTGTTTACAAGAACCTCGTTTACAGTACAAGTTCAACATCGCAGAAAGTGAAAAATGGATAAAGAAGTTGTGGTATTTACTTACAAAGCAATATCACTCAGCAATGAAATCTGTGTCATCAGGCCCTTAGCAGCACAATGAGTGGATTCAGGTATGATGATTCTAACTGAAATAAGTCACACAGAAAAAGAAACATCATAAGATATCAGTAATACACGGAATGTAAACTTGGCTACACAGGAACTGAATTACAGAACAGAACAGGGTCTCAAATTTAGAAAACCAACTTATGCTTGCTTAAGGGTAAAGGTGAGTTGGGGTGCTGCATAAAACCAGAGATTGAAATGAGCACAGATAAAGTTCCTTAAGCCAAATATGGAATACACAAGAGCTACTCCTTGCTCAATGAAATGGACTCAACACCGCATATTAAACGCCTAAGAATGTACCTGACTAGTAAGTATCTTAAAACCTATGGATTGCTATGTCTCCGAAAGAGAATCAAGCATGTGTACAGGGGCCTAAACGCAGCAGTGATAGGATTGGAGAGGTTCGGTGAGCAAATGAATACCCTTTGAAGTCATATTGCATGGTACCCATTCCACGGGTTTCAACTACCCATGTTTAAGGTATTCTTCCTTCAGCTAAAACTTGTATATGGAACCCAAGTATGATCGACCATGTGAACGGGAGACGTGTTCAAATATGTCTCAGTTTTCCTCCCCTGGTACTCGGGTGCAACATTCCAGACGCTTTACTAACACTCTCCCCACTTGGAGAGTCAGTCCCTTTAACCTCCTGTTTGGCCCAGTTTGCAATTTCTGCAGAAGATGAACAGGAATAGCGAGAACCAATGAGAGGCTAGCTGGAGGTGTCTGGACGGGCAAATTTAACTCTCATTTCCCACCAGGAAGAGGAAATAACCAAAGGCTCAGTGTGCCGTACCGGAACCAGATTAGGGCCTGAAGCCATCCTGCGGTGTTGCGGCCAGCTCAAAAGAAAGCGAGTTGAAGAAAGGAGCTCAGGGGCACTGTAATTCACAAACCTGCAGAGTTATAAATGACAGCTATCGTCCAAAAATATACTGAAGTAAGGCTGCCAAGAGGACTTGAAAGTGGGGCAGAATTGCAGGAAACCGATTTCAGGAGGTAGACTGGAATTGCATTGAAAGCATAGGAAAAGAGGCAGAACGTCCACAATGATGCACTTGGCCAGAAAGGGCGTATGCGTTTTTTCCTGAATATATTCAGGAAAAAACGCATACGCCCTTTTTGGCCAACCAAGCAAGCTTGCAAAGGAAATCTGCACTACAATGAAGTCTCACTTCCCCCCGGTCAAAAGGGCCATCTGAAAAAAGTGTAAAATCCAGAAAGGCAGGACAGGCCATGGAGAACTGGGAGCCTTGTTATGCTGATGGGTGGGATGTAAATTGCCAACAGACACTCGGGAGAAGTGTATGGTGTTTCCTGAAACATCTAAAAAACAAAGCAACAGAGCCTAGGGCACTTCCACTTATGGTCCTATAGCTTAGGGAAATTAAAATCAAAAAGACACAGCCACCCCAAAGTTTGGAACGGCTCTGTTTACAAGAACATCGTTTACAGTACAAGTTCAACATTGCAGAAAGTGAAAAATGGATAAAGAATTTGTGGTATTTACATACAGAGCAATATCACTCAGCAATGAAATCTGTGTCATCAGGCCCTTAGCAGCACAATGAGTGGATTCAGGTATGATGACTCTAACTGAAATAAGTCACACAGAAAAAGAAACATCATAAGATATCATTAATACACGGAATGTAAACTTGGTTACACAGGAAGTGAATTACAGAACAGATCAGGGTCTCAAATTTAGAAAACCAACTTATTCTTGCTTAAGGGGAAAGGTGAGTTGGGGTGCTGCATAAAACCAGAGATTGAAATGAGCACAGATAAAGTTCCTTAAGCCAAATATGGAATAGACAAGAGCTACTCCTTGCTCAACGAAATGGACTCAACACCGCATATTAAACGCCTAAGAATGTACCTGACTAGTAAGTATCTTAAAACCTATGGATTGCTATGTCTCCGAAAGAGAATCAAGCATGTATACAGGGGCATAAACGCAGCAGTGATAGGATTGGGGAGGTTTGGTGAGCAAATGAAGACCCTTTGAAGTCATATTGCATGGTACCCATTACACGGGTCTCAACTCTCCACGTTTAAGGTATTCTTCCTTCAGCTAAGACATGCATGTGGAACCCAAGTATGATCAACCATGTGATCGGGAGACGTGTTCAAATATGTCTCAGTTTTCCTCCCCTGGTACTCGGGTGCAACATTCCAGACGCTTTACTAACACTCTCCTCACTTGGAGAGTCAGTCCCTTTAACCTCCTGTTTGGCCCAGTTTGCAATTTCTGTGGAAGATGAACAGGAATAGCGAGAACCAATGAGAGGCTAGCTGGAGGTGTCTGGACGGGCAAATTTAACTGTCATTTCCCACCAGGAAGAGGAATTAACCAAAGGCTCAGCGTGCCGTACCAGAACCAGATTAGGGCCTGAAGCCATCCTGCGGTGTTGCGGCCAGCTCAAAAGAAAGCGAGTTGAAGAAAGGAGCTCAGGGGCACTGTAATTCACAAACCTGCAGAGTTATAAATGACAGCTATCGTCCAAAAATATACTGAAGTAAGGCTGCCAAGAGGACTTGAAAGCGGGGCAGAATTGCAGGAAACCGATTTCAGGAGGTAGACTGGAATGCACTGAAAGCATAGGAAAAGAGGCAGAACGTCCACAATGATGCACTTGGCCAAAAAGGGCGTATGCGTTTTTTCCTGAATATATTCAGGAAAAAACGCATACGCCCTTTTTGACCAACCAAGCAAGCTTGCAAAGGAAATCTGCACTACAATGAAGTCTCACTTCCCCCCGGTCAAAAGGGCCATCTGAAAAAAGTGTAAAATCCAGAAACGCAGGACAGGCCATGGAGAACTGGGAGCCTTGTTATGCTGATGGGCGGGATGTAAATTGCCAACAGACACTTGGGAGAAGTGTATGGTGTTTCCTGAAACATCTTAAAAACAAAGCAACAGAGCCTAGGGCACTTCCACTTATGGTCCTATAACTTAGGCAAATTAAAATCAAAAAGACACAGCCACCCCAAAGTTTGGAACGGCTCTGTTTACAAGAACCTCGTTTACAGAACAAGTTCAACATCGCAGAAAGTGAAAAATGGATAAAGAAGTTGTGGTATTCACTTACAAAGCAATATCACTCAGCAATGAAATCTATGTCATCAGGCCCTTAGCAGCACAATGAGTGGATTCAGGTATGATGATTCTAACTGAAAGAAGTCACACAGAAAAAGAAACATCATAAGATATCAGTAATACACGGAATGGAAACTTGGCTACACAGGAACTGAATTACAGAACAGAACAGGGTCTCAAATTTAGAAAACCAACTTATGCTTGCTTAAGGGTAAAGGTGAGTTGGGGTGCTGCATAAAACCAGAGATTGAAATGAGCACAGATAAAGTTCCTTAAGCCAAATATGGAATAGACAAGAGCTATTCCTTGCTCAACGAAATGGACTCAACACCGCATATTAAACGCCTAAGAATGTACCTGACTAGTAAGTATCTTAAAACCTATGGATTGCTATGTCTCCAAAAGAGAATCAAGCATGTGTACAGGGGCATAAACGCAGCAGTGATAGGATTGGAGAGGTTCGGTGAGCAAATGAAGACCCTTTGAAGTCATATTGCATGGTACCCATTCCACGGGTTTCAACTACCCAGGTTTAAGGTATTCTTCCTTCAGCTTAAACATGCATGGGGAACCTAGAGTTTGATCAACCATTTGATCGGGAGACGTGTTCAAATATGTCTCAGTTTTCCTCCCCTGGTACTCAGGTGCAACATTCCAGATGCTTTACTAACACCCACCCGACTTGGAGAGTCAGTCCCTTTAATCTCCTGTTTGGCCCAGTTTGCAATTTCTGCGGAAGATGAACAGGAATAGCGAGAACCAATGAGAGACTAGCTGGAGGTGTCTGAACGGGCAAATTTAACTCTCATTTCCCACCAGGAAGAGGAATTAACCAAAGGCTCAGCGTGCCGTGCCGGAACCAGATTAGGGCCTGAAGCCATCCTGCGGTGTTGCGGCCAGGTCACAAGAAAGCGAGTTGAAGAAAGGAGCTCAGGGGCACTGTAATTCACAAACCTGCAGAGTTATAAATGACAGCTATCGTCCAAAAATATACTGAAGTAAGGCTGCCAAGAGGACTTGAAAGTGGGGCAGAATTGCAGGAAACCGATTTCAGGAGGTAGACTGGAATTGCATTGAAAGCATAGGAAAAGAGGCAGAACGTCCACAATGATGCACTTGGCCAGAAAGGGCGTATGCGTTTTTTCCTGAATATATTCAGGAAAAAACGCATACGCCCTTTTTGGCCAACCAAGCAAGCTTGCAAAGGAAATCTGCACTACAATGAAGTCTCACTTCCCCCGGTCAAAAGGGCCATCTGAAAAAAGTGTAAAATCCAGAAAGGCAGGACAGGCCATGGAGAACTGGGAGCCTTGTTATGCTGATGGGTGGGATGTAAATTGCCAACAGACACTTGGGAGAAGTGTATGGTGTTTCCTGAAACATCTAAAAAACAAAGCAACAGAGCCTAGGGCACTTCCACTTATGGTCCTATAGCTTAGGGAAATTAAAATCAAAAAGACACAGCCACCCCAAAGTTTGGAACGGCTCTGTTTACAAGAACATCGTTTACAGTACAAGTTCAACATTGCAGAAAGTGAAAAATGGATAAAGAAGTTGTGGTATTTACATACAAAGCAATATCACTCAGCAATGAAATCTGTGTCATCAGGCCCTTAGCAGCACAATGAGTGGATTCAGGTATGATGATTCTAACTGAAATAAGTCACACAGAAAAAGAAACATCATAAGATATCAGTAATACACGGAATGGAAACTTGGCTACACAGGAACTGAATTACAGAACAGAACAGGGTCTCAAATTTAGAAAACCAACTTATTCTTGCTTAAGGGTAAAGGTGAGTTGGGGTGCTGCATAGAACCAGAGATTGAAATGAGCACAGATAAAGTTCCTTAAGCCAAATATGGAATAGACAAGAGCTACTCCTTGCTCAACGAAATGGACTCAACACCGCATATTAAACGCCTAAGAATCTACCTGACTAGTAAGTATCTTAAAACCTATGGATTGCTATGTCTCCGAAACAGAATCAAGCATGTGTACAGGGGCATAAACGCAGCAGTGATAGGATTGGAGAGGTTCGGTGAGCAAATGAAGACCCTTTGAAGTCATATTGCATGGTACCCATTCCACGGGTTTCAACTACCCAGGTTTAAGGTATTCTTCCTTCAGCTAAAACATGCATGTGGAACCTAGAGTATGATCAACCATGTGATCGGGAGACATGTTCAAATATGTCTCAGTGTTCGTACCCTGGTACTCGGGTGCAACATTCCAGACGCTTTACTAATACTCTCCCCACATGGAGAGTCAGCGCCTTTAACCTCCTGTTTGGCCCAGTTTGCAATTTCTGTGCAAGATGAACAGGAATAGCGAGAACCAATGAGAGACTAGCTAGAGGTGTCTGGATGGGCAAATTTAACTCTCATTTCCCACCAAGAAGAGGAATTAACCAAAGGCTCAGCGTGCCGTGCCGGAACCAGATTAGGGCCTGAAGACATCCTGCGGTGTTGCGAGCAGGTCACAAGAAAGCGAGTTGAAGAAAGGAGCTCAGGGGCACTGTAATTCACAAACCTGCAGAGTTATAAATGACAGCTATCGTCCAAAAATATACTGAAGTAAGGCTGCCAAGAGGACTTGAAAGTGGGGCAGAATTGCAGGAAACCGATTTCAGGAGGTAGACTGGAATTGCATTGAAAGCATAGGAAAAGAGGCAGAACGTCCACAATGATGCACTTGGCCAAAAAGGGCGTATGCGTTTTTTCCTGAATATATTCAGGAAAAAACGCATACGCCCTTTATGGCCAACAAAGCAAACTTGCAAAGGAAATCTGCACTACAATGAAGTCTCACTTCTCCCCGGTCAAAAGGGCCATCTGAAAAAAGTGTTAAATCCAGAAAGGCAGGACAGGCCATGGAGAACTGGGAGCCTTGTTATGCTGATGGGCGGGATGTAAATTGCCAACAGACACTCAGGAGAAGTGTATGGTGTTTCCTGAAACATCTAAAAAACAAAGCAACAGAGCCTAGGGCACTTCCACTTATGGTCCTATAGCTTAGGGAAATTAAAATCAAAAAGACACAGCCACCCCAAAGTTTGGGACGCCTCCGTTTACAAGAACCTCGTTTACCGTACAAGTTCAATATCACAGAAAGTGAAAAATGGATAAAGAACTTGTGGTACTTACGTACAATGCAGTATCACTCAGCAATGAAATCTATGTCATCAGGCCCGTAGCAGCACAATGAGTGGATTCAGGTACGATGATTCAAACTGAAATAAGTCACACAGAAAAAGAAACATCATAAGATATCACTAATACACGGAATGTAAACTTGGCTACACAGGAACTGCATTCCAAAACAGAACAGGGTCTCAAATTTAGAAAACCAACTTATGCTTGCTTAAGGGTAAAGGTGAGTTGGGGTGCTGCATAAAACCAGAGATTGAAATGAGCACAGATAAAGTTCCTTAAGCCAAATATGGAATAGACAAGAGCTACTCCTTGCTCAACGAAATGGACTCAACACCCCATATTAAACGCCTAAGAATGTACCTGACTAGTAAGTATCTTAAAACCTATGGATTGCTATGTCTCCAAAAGAGAATCAAGCGTGTGTAAAGGGGCATAAACGCAGCACTGATAGGATTGGAGAGGTTCGGTGAGCAAATGAAGACCCTTTGAAGTCATATTGCATGGTACCCATTACACGGGTCTCAACTCTCCAGGTTTAAGGTATTCTTCCTTCAGCTAAAACATGCATGTGGAACCCAGAGTATGATCAACCGTGTGAACGGGAGCCGTGTTCAAATATGTCTCAGTTTTCCTCCCCTGGTACTCGGGTGCAACATTCCAGATGCTTTACTAACACTCTCCCTACTTGGAGAGTCAGTGCCTTTAACCTCCTGTTTGCCCCAGTTTGCAATTTCTGCGGAAGATGAACAGGAATAGCGAGAACCAATGAGAGACTACCTGGAGGTGTCTGAACGGGCAAATTTAACTCTCATTTCCCACCAGGAAGAGGAATTAACCAAAGGCTCAGCGTGCCATGCCAGAACCACATTAGGGCCTGAAGACATCCTGCGGTGTTGCGGCCAGCTCACAAGAAAGCGAGTTGAAGAAAGGA
Organism: Delphinus delphis; assembly: GCF_949987515.2. Taxonomy (NCBI): domain Eukaryota; kingdom Metazoa; phylum Chordata; class Mammalia; order Artiodactyla; family Delphinidae; genus Delphinus; species Delphinus delphis. Next base: position 4,943,347 of record NW_027192650.1, read on the forward strand.
GCTCAGGGGCACTGTAATTCACAAACCTGCAGAGTTATAAATGACAGCTATCGTCCAAAAATATACTGAACTAAGGCTGCCAAGAGGACTTGAAAGCAGGGCAGAAATGCAGGAAACCAATTTCAGGAGGTAGACAGGAATTGCATTTCAAGCATAGGAAAAGAGGCAGAACGTCCACAGTGATGCACTTGGCCAAAAAGGGCATATGCGTTTTTTCCTGAATATATTCAGGAAAAAACGCATACGCCCTTTTTGGCCAACCAAGCAAGCTTGCAAAGGAAATCTGCACTACAATGAAGTCTCACTTCCCCCCCGGTCAAAAGGGCCATCTGAAAAAAGTGTAAAATCCAGAAAGGCAGGACAGGCCATGGAGAACTGGGAGCCTTGTTATGCTGATGGGCGGGATGTAAATTGCCAACAACCACTCGGGAGAAGTGTATGGTGTTTCCTGAAACATCTAAAAAACAAAGCAACAGAGCCTAGGGCACTGCCACTTATGGTCCTATAGCTTAGGGAAATTAAAATCAAAAAGACACAGCCACCCCAAAGTTTGGGACGCCTCTGTTTACAAGAACCTCGTTTACCGTACAAGTTCAATATCACAGAAAGTGAAAAATGGATAAAGAAGTTGTGGTACTCATGTACAATGCAATATCACTCAACAATGAAATCTATGTCACCAGGCCCGTAGCAGCATAATGAGTGGATTCGGGTATGGTGATTCTAACTGAAATAAGTCACACAGAAAAAGAAACATCAAAAAATATCACTAATACATGGAATTTAAACTTGGCTACAGAGGAACTGAATTACAGAACAGAACAGGGTCTCAAATTTAGAAAACCACCTTATGCTTGCTTAAGTGGAAAGATGAGTTGGGGTGCTGCATAAAACCAGAGATTGAAATGAGCACAGATAAAGTTCCTTAAGCCAAATATGGAATAGACAAGAGCTACTCCTTGCTCAACGAAATGGACTCAACACCCCATATTAAACGCCTAAGAATGTACCTGACTAGTAAGTATCTTAAAACCTATGGATTGCTATGTCTCCAAAAGAGAATCAAGCGTGTGTACAAGGGTCATAAACGCAGCAGTGATAGGATTTGAGAGATTCGGTGAGCAAATGAAGACCCTTTGAAGTCATATTGCATGGTACCCATTCCACTGGTCTCAACTCTCCAGGTTTAAGGTATTCTTTCTTCAGCTAAAACATGCATGTGGAACCCAGAGTATGATCAACCGTGTTATCGGGAGACGTGTTCAAATATGTCTCAGTTTTCGTCCCCTGGTACTTCGGTGCAACATTCCAGACGCTTTACTAACACTCTCCCCACTTGGAGAGTCAGTGCCTTTAATCTCCTGTTTGGCCCAGTTTGCAATTTCTGCGGAAGATGTACAGGAATAGGGAGAACCAATGAGAGACAAGCGCGAGGTGTCTGGACGGGCAAATTTAACTCTAATTTCCCACCAGGATGAGGAATTAACCAAAGGCTCAGCGTGCCGTGCCGGAACCAGTTTAGGGCCTGAAGCCATCCTGCGGTGTTGCGGCCAGGTCACAAGAAAGCGAGTTGAAGAAAGGAGCTCAGGGGCACTGTAATTCACAAACCTGCAGAGTTATAAATGACAGCTATCGTCCAAAAATATACTGAAGTAAGGCTGCCAAGAGGACTTGAAAGTGGGGCAGAATTGCAGGAAACCGATTTCAGGAGGTAGACTGGAATTGCATTGAAAGCGTAGGAAAAGAGGCAGAACGTCCACAATGATGCACTTGACCAAAAGGGCGTATGCGTTTTTTCCTGAATATATTCAGGAAAAAACACATACGCCCTTTTTGGCCAACCAAGCAAGCTTGCAAAGGAAATCTGCACTACAATGAAGTCTCACTTCCCCCCGGTCAAAAGGGCCATCAGAATAAAGTGTAAAATCCAGAAAGGCAGGACAGGCCATGGAGAACTGGGAGCCTTGTTATGCTGATGGGCGGGATGTAAATTGCCAACAGACACTTGGGACAAGTGTATGGTGTTTCCTGAAACATCTAAAAAACAAAGCAACAGAGCCTAGGGCACTTCCACTTATGGTCCTATAGCTTAGGGAAATTAATATCAAAAAGACACAGCCACCCCAAAGTTTGGGACGCCTCTGTTTACAAGAACCTCGTTTACCGTACAAGTTCAATATCACAGAAAGTGAAAAATGGATAAAGAACTAGTGGTACTTACGTACAATGCAGTATCACTCAGCAATGAAATCTATGTCATCAGGCCCGTAGCAGCATAATGAGTGGATTCAAGTACGATGATTCTAACTGAAATAATTCACACAGAAAAAGAAACATCAAAAGATATCACTAATACACGGAATGTAAACTTGGCTACACTGGAACTGCATTCCAAAACAGAACAGGGTCTCAAATTTAGAAAACCAACTTATGCTTGCTTAAGGGTAAAGGTGAGTTGGGGTGCTGCATAAAACCAGAGATTGAAATGAGCACAGATAAAGTTCCTTAAGCCAAATATGGAACAGACAAGAGCTACTCCTTGCTCAGTGAAATGGACTCAACACCCCATATTAAACGCCTAAGAATGTACCTGACTAGTAAGTATCTTAAAACCTAGGGATTGCTATGTCTCCAAAAGAGAATCAAGCGTGTGTACTGGGGCATAAATGCAGCAGTGATAGGATTGGAGAGGTTCGGTGAGCAAATGAAGACCCTTTGAAGTCATATTGCATGGTACCCATTCCACGGGTCTCAACTCTCCAGGTTTAAGGTATTCTTCCTTCAGCTAAAACATGCATGTGGAACCCAGAGTATGATCAACCGTGTGATCGGGAGACGTGTTCAAATATGTCTCAGTTTTCCTCCCCTGGTACTCGGGTGCAACATTCCAGACGCTTTACTAACACTCTCCGGACTTGGAGAGTCAGTCCCTTTAACCTCCTGTTTGGCCCAGTTTGCAATTTCTGCGGAAGATGAACAGGAATAGCGAGAACCAATGAGAGGCTAGCTGGAGGTGTCTGGACGGGCAAATTTAACTCTCATTTCCCACCAGGAAGAGGAATTAACCAAAGGCTCAGCATGCCGGGCCGGAACCAGATTAGGGCCTGAAGCCATCCTGCGGTGTTGCGGCCAGGTCACAAGAAAGCGAGTTGAAGAAAGGAGCTCAGGGGCACTGTAATTCACAAACCTGCAGAGTTATAAATGACAGCTATCGTCCAAAAATAGACTGAAGTAAGGCTGCCAAGAGGACTTGAAAGCGGGGCAGAATTGCAGGAAACCGATTTCAGGAGGTAGACTGGAATTGCATTGAAAGCATAGGAAAAGAGGCAGAACGTCCACAATGATGCACTTGGCCAAAAAGGGCGTATGCGTTTTTTCCTGAATATATTCAGGAGAAAACGCATACGCCCTTTTTGGCCAACCAAGCAAGCTTGCAAAGGAAATCTGCACTACAATGAAGTCTCACTTCCCCCCGGTCAAAAGGGCCATCTGAAAAAAGTGTAAAATCCAGAAAGGCAACAGGCCATTGAGAACTGGGAGCCTTGTTATGCTGATGGGCGGGATGTAAATTGACAACAGACACTTGGGAGAAGTGTATGGTGTTTCTTGAAACATCTAAAAAACAAAGCAACAGAGCCTAGGGCACTTCCACTTATGGTCCTATAGCTTAGGGAAATTAAAATCAAAAAGACACAGCAACCCCAAAGTTTGGAACGGCTCTGTTTACAAGAACCTCGTTTACAGTACAAGTTCAACATCGCAGAAAGTGAAAAATGGATAAAGAAGTTGTGGTATTTACTTACAAAGCAATATCACTCAGCAATGAAATCTGTGTCATCAGGCCCTTAGCAGCATAATGAGTGGATTCAGGTATGATGATTCTAACTGAAGTAGGTTACACAGAAAAAGAAACATCATAAGATATCAGTAATACACGGAATGTAAACTTGGCTACACAGGAACTGAATTACAGAACAGAACAGGGTCTCAAATTTAGAAAACCAACTATGCTTGCTTAAGGGTAAAGGCGAGTTGGGGTGCTGCATAAAACCAGAGATTGAAATGAGCACAGATAAAGTTCCTTAAGTCAAATATGGAATAGACAAGAGCTACTCCTTGCTCAACGAAATGGACTCAACACCGCAGATTAAACGCCTAAGAATGTGCCTGACTAGTAAGTATCTTAAAACCTATGGATTGCTATGTCTCCGAAAGAGAATCAAGCATGTGGACAGGGGCATAAACGCAGCAGTGATAGGATTGGAGAGGTTCAGTGAGCAAATGAAGACCCTTTGAAGTTATATTGCATGGTACCCATTCCACGGGTTTCAATTACCCAGATTTTAGGTATTCTTCCTTCAGCTAAAACATGCATGTGGAACCCAGAGTATGATCAACCATGTGATCGGGAGACGTGTTCAAATATGTCTCAGTTTTCCTCCCCTGGTACTCGGGTGCAACATTCCAGATGCTTTACTAACACTCTCCCCACTTGGAGAGTCAGCGCCTTTAACCTCCTGTTTGGCCCAGTTTGCAATTTCTGCGGAAGATGAACAGGAATAGCGAGAACCAATGAGAGGCTAGCTGGAGGTGTCTGGATGGGCAAATTTAACTCTCATTTCCCACCAGGAAGAGGAATTAACCAAAGGCTCAGCGTGCCGTGCCAGAACCAGATTAGGGCCTGAAGCCATCCTGCGGTGTTGCGGCCAGGTCACAAGAAAGCGAGTTGAAGAAAGGAGCTCAGGGGCACTGTAACTCACAAACCTGCAGAGTTATAAATGACAGCTATCGTCCAAAAATAGACTGAAGTAAGGCTGCCAAGAGGACTTGAATGCGGGGCAGAATTGCAGGAAACCGATTTCAGGAGGTAGACTGGAATTGCATTGAAAGCATAGGAAAAGAGGCAGAACGTCCACAATGATGCACTTGGCCAAAAAGGGCGTATGCGTTTTTTCCTGAATATATTCAGGAAAAAACGCATACGCCCTTTTTGGCCAACCAAGCAAGCTTGCAAAGGAAATCTGCACTACAATGAAGTCTCACTTCCCCCCGGTCAAAAGGGCCATCTGAAAAAAGTGTAAAATCCAGAAAGGCAGGACAGGCCATGGAGAACTGGGAGCCTTGTTATGCTGATGGGCGGGATGTAAATTGCCAACAGACACTCGGGAGAAGTGTATGGTGTTTCCTGAAACATCTAAAAAACAAAGCAACAGAACCTAGGGCACTTCCACTTATGGTCCTATAGCTTAGGTAAATTAAAATCAAAAAGACACAGCCACCCCAAAGTTTGGAACGGCTCTGTTTACAAGAACCTCGTTTACAGTACAAGTTCAACATCGCAGAAAGTGAAAAATGGATAAAGAAGTTGTGGTATTTACTTACAAAGCAATATCACTCAGCAATGAAATCTGTGTCATCAGGCCCCTAGCAGCATAATGAGTGGATTCAGGTATGATGATTCTAACTGAAGTAGGTCACACAGAAAAAGAAACATCATAAGATATCAGTAATACACGGAATGGAAACTTGGCTACACAGGAACTGAATTACAGAACAGAACAGGGTCTCAAATTAAGAAAACCAACTTATGCTTGCTTAAGGGTAAAGGTGAGTTGGGGTGCTGCATAAAACCAGAGATTGAAATGAGCACAGATAAAGTTCCTTAAGTCAAATATGGAATAGACAAGAGCTACTCCTTGCTCAACGAAATGGACTCAACACCGCATATTAAACGCCTAAGAATGTACCTGACTAGTAAGTATCTTAAAACCTATGGATTGCTATGTCTCCGAAAGAGAATCAAGCATGTGTACAGGGGCATAAACGCAGCAGTGATAGGATTGGAGAGGTTCGGTGAGCAAATGAAGACCCTTTGAAGTCATATTGCATGGTACCCATTCCACGGGTCTCAGCTCTCCAGGTTTAAGGTATTCTTCCTTCAGCTAAAACATGCATGTGGAACCCAAGTATGATCAACCATGTGAACGGGAGACGTGTTCAAATATGTCTCAGTTTTCCTCCCCTGGTACTCAGGTGCAACATTCCAGACGCTTTACTAACACTCTCCCCACTTGGAGAGTCAGCGCCTTTAACCTCCTGTTTGGCCCAGTTTGCAATTTCTGTGGAAGATGAACAGGAATAGCGAGAACCAATGAGAGGCTAGCTGGAGGTGTCTGGACGGGCAAATTTAACTCTCATTTCCCACCAGGAAGAGGAAATAACCAAAGGATCAGCGTGCCGTACCGGAACCAGATTAGGGCCTGAAGCCATCCTGCGGTGTTGCGGCCAGCTCAAAAGAAAGCGAGTTGAAGAAAGGAGCTCAGGGGCACTGTAATTCACAAACCTGCAGAGTTATAAATGACAGCTATCGTCCAAAAATAGACTGAAGTAAGGCTGCCAAGAGGACTTGAATGCGGGGCAGAATTGCAGGAAACCGATTTCAGGAGGTCGACTGGAATTGCATTGAAAGCATAGGAAAAGAGGCAGAACGTCCACAATGATGCACTTGGCCAAAAAGGGCGTATGCGTTTTTTCCTGAATATATTCAGGAAAAAACGCATACGCCCTTTTTGGCCAACCAAGCAAGCTTGCAAAGGAAATCTGCACTACAATGAAGTCTCACTTCTCCCCGGTCAAAAGGGCCATCTGAAAAAAGTGTAAAATCCAGAAAGGCAGGACAGGCCATGGAGAACTGGGAGACTTGTTATGCTGATGGGCGGGATGTAAATTGCCAACAGACACTCGGGAGAAGTGTATGGTGTTTCCTGAAACATCTAAAAAACAAAGCAACAGAGCCTAGGGCACTGCCACTTATGGTCCTATAGCTTAGGGAAATTAAAATCAAAAAGACACAGCCACCCCAAAGTTTGGGACGCCTCTGTTTACAAGAACCTCGTTTACAGTACAAGTTCAACATCGCAGAAAGTGAAAAATGGATAAAGAAGTTGTGGTATTTACTTACAAAGCAATATCACTCAGCAATGAAATCTATGTCATCAGGCCCTTAGCATCACAATGAGTGGATTCAGGTATGATGATTCTAACTGAAATAAGTCACACAGAAAAAGAAACATCATAAGATATCAGTAATACACGGAATGTAAACTTGGCTACACAGGAACTGAATTACAGAACAGAACAGGGTCTCAAATTTAGAAAACCAACTTATGCTTGCTTAAGGGGAAAGGTGAGTTGGGGTGCTGCATAAAACCAGAGATTGAAATGAGCACAGATAAAGTTCCTTAAGTCAAATATGGAATAGACAAGAGCTACTCCTTGCTCAACGAAATGGACTCAACACCGCATATTAAACGCCTAAGAATGTACCTGACTAGTAAGTATCGTAAAACCTATGGATTGCTATGTCTCCAAAAGAGAATCAAGCATGTGTACAGGGGCATAAACCCAGCAGTGATAGGATTGGAGAGGTTCGGTGAGCAAATGAAGACCCTTTGAAGTCATATTGCATGGTACCCATTAAACGGGTCTCAACTCTCCAGGTTTAAGGTATTCTTCCTTCAGCTAAAACATGCATGTGGAACTCAAGTATGATCAACCATGTGAACGGGAGACGTGTTCAAATATGTCTCAGTTTTCCTCCCCTGGTACTCGGGTGCAACATTCCAGACGCTTTACTAACACTCTCCCCACTTGGAGAGTCAGCGCCTTTAACCTCCTGTTTGGCCCAGTTTGCAATTTCTGCGGAAGATGAACAGGAATAGCGAGAACCAATGAGAGGCTAGCTGGAGGTGTCTGGATGGGCAAATTTAACTCTCATTTCCCACCAGGAAGAGGAAATAACCAAAGGCTCATCGTGCCGTACCGGAACCAGATTAGGGCCTGAAGCCATCCTGCGGTGTTGCGGCCAGCTCAAAAGAAAGCGAGTTGAAGAAAGGAGCTCAGGGGCACTGTAATTCACAAACCTGCAGAGTTATAAATGACAGCTATCGTCCAAAAATAGACTGAAGTAAGGCTGCCAAGAGGACTTGAAAGCGGGGTAGAATTGCAGGAAACCGATTTCAGGAGGTAGACTGGAATTGCATTGAAAGCATAGGAAAAGAGGCAGAACGTCCACAATGATGCACTTGGCCAAAAAGGGCGTATGCGTTTTTTCCTGAATATATTCAGGAAAAAACGCATACGCCCTTTTTGGCCAACCAAGCAAGCTTGCAAAGGAAATCTGCACTACAATGAAGTCTCACTTCCCCCCGGTCAAAAGGGCCATCTGAAAAAAGTGTAAAATCCAGAAAGGCAGGACAGGCCATGGAGAACAGGGAGCCTTGTTATGCTGATGGGCGGGATGTAAATTGCCAACAACCACTCGGGAGAAGTGTATGGTGTTTCCTGAAACATCTAAAAAACAAAGCAACAGAACCTAGGGCACTTCCACTTATGGTCCTATAGCTTAGGGAAATTAAAATCAAAAAGACACAGCCACCCCAAAGTTTGGGACGCCTCTGTTTACAAGAACCTCGTTTACAGTACAAGTTCAACATCACAGAAAGTGAAAAATGGATAAAGAAGTTGTGGTATTTACTTACAAAGCAATATCACTGAGCAATGAAATCTGTGTCATCAGGCCCTTAGCAGCACAATGAGTGGATTCAGGTATGATGATTCTAACTGAAGTAAGTCACACAGAAAAAGAAACATCATAAGATATCAGTAATACACGGAATGTAAACTTGGCTACACAGGAACTGAATTACAGAACAGAACATGGTCTCAAATTTAGAAAAACAACTTATGCTTGCTTAAGGGTAAAGGTGAGTTGGGGTGCTGCATAAAACCAGAGATTGAAATGAGCACAGATAAAGTTCCTTAAGTCAAATATGGAATAGACAAGAGCTACTCCTTGCTCAACGAAATGGACTCAACACCGCATATTAAACGCCTAAGAATGTACCTGACTTGTAAGTATCTTAAAACCTATGGATTGCTATGTCTCCGAAAGAGAATCAAGCATGTGTACAGGGGCATAAACGCAGCAGTGATAGGATTGGAGAGGTTCGTGAGCAAATGAAGACCCTTTGAAGTCATATTGCATGGTACCCATTACACGGGTCTTAACTCTCCAGGTTTAAGGTATTCTTCCTTCAGCTAAAACATGCATGTGGAACCCAAGTATGATCAACCATGTGAACGGGAGACGTTTTCAAATATGTCTCAGTTTTCCTCCCCTGGTACTCGGGTGCAACATTCCAGACGCTTTACTAACACTCTCCCCACTTGGAGAGTCAGCGCCTTTAACCTCCTGTTTGGCCCAGTTTGCAATTTCTGCGGAAGATGAACAGGAATAGCGAGAACCAATGAGAGACTAGCTGGAGGTGTCTGGACGGGCAAATTTAACTCTCATTTCCCACCAGGAAGAGGAAATAACCAAAGGCTCAGCGTGCCGTGCCGGAACCAGATTAGGGCCTGAAGCCATCCTGCGGTGTTGCGGCCAGGTCACAAGAAAGCGAGTTGAAGAAAGGAGCTCAGGGGCACTGTAATTCACAAACCTGCAGAGTTATAAATGACAGCTATCGTCCAAAAATAGACTGAAGTAAGGCTGCCAAGAGGACTTGAAAGCGGGGCAGAATTGCAGGAAACCGATTTCAGGAGGTAGACTGGAATTGCATTGAAAGCATAGGAAAAGAGGCAGAACGTCCACAATGATGCACTTGGCCAAAAAGGGCGTATGCGTTTTTTCCTGAATATATTCAGGAAAAAACGCATATGCCCTTTTTGGCCAACCAAGCAAGCTTGCAAAGGAAATCTGCACTACAATGAAGTCTCACTTCCCCCCGGTCAAAAGGGCCATCTGAAAAAAGTGTAAAATCCAGAAAGGCAGGACAGGCCATGGATTACTGGGAGCCTTGTTATGCTGATGGGCGGGATGTAAATTTCCAACAGACACTCGGGAGAAGTGTATGGTGTTTCCTGAAACATCTAAAAAACAAAGCAACAGAGCCTAGGGCACTTCCACTTATGGTCCTATAGCTTAGGGAAATTAATATCAAAAAGACACAGCCACCCCAAAGTTTGGGACGCCTCTGTTTACAAGAACCTCATTTACAGTACAAGTTCAACATCGCAGAAAGTGAAAAATGGATAAAGAAGTTGTGGTATTTACTTACAAAGCAATATCACTCAGCAATGAAATCTGTGTCATCAGGCCCTTAGCAGCACAATGAGTGGATTCAGGTATGATGATTGTAACTGAAGTAAGTCACACAGAAAAAGAAACATCATAAGATATCAGTAATACACGGAATGTAAACTTGGCTACACAGGAACTGAATTACAGAACAGAACATGGTCTCAAATTTAGAAAACCAACTTATGCTTGCTTAAGGGTAAAGGTGAGTTGGGGTGCTGCATAAAACCAGAGATTGAAATGAGCACAGATAAAGTTCCTTAAGTCAAATATGGAATAGACAAGAGCTACTCCTTGCTCAACGAAATGGACTCAACACCGCATATTAAACGCCTAAGAATGTACCTGACTAGTAAGTATGTTAAAACCTATGGATTGCTATGTCTCCGAAAGAGAATCAAGCATGTGTACAGGGGCATAAACACAACAGTGATAGGATTGGAGAGGTTCGGTGAGCAAATGAAGACCCTTTGAAGTCATATTGCATGGTACCCATTACACGGGTCTTAACTCTCCAGGTTTAAGGTATTCTTCCTTCAGCTAAAACATGCATGTGGAACCCAAGTATGATCAACCATGTGAACGGGAGACGTGTTCAAATATGTCTCAGTTTTCCTCCCCTGGTACTCGGGTGCAATATTCCAGACGCTTTACTAACACTCTCCCCACTTGGAGAGTCAGTCCCTTTAACCTCCTGTTTGGCCCAGTTTGCAATTTCTGCGGAAGATGAACAGGAATAGCGAGAACCAATGAGAGACTAGCTGGAGGTGTCTGGACGGGCAAATTTAACTCTCATTTCCCACCAGGAAGAGGAATTAACCAAAGGCTCAGCGTGCCGTGCCGGAACCAGATTAGGGCCTGAAACCATCCTGCGGTGTTGCGGTCAGCTCAAAAGAAAGCAAGTTGAAGAAAGGAGCTCAGGGGCACTGTAATTCACAAACCTGCAGAGTTATAAATGACAGCTATCGTCCAAAAATAGACTGAAGTAAGGCTGCCAAGAGGACTTGAAAGCGGGGCAGAATTGCAGGAAACCGATTTCAGGAGGTAGACTGGAATTGCATTGAAAGCATAGGAAAAGAGGCAGAACGTCCACAATGATGCACTTGGCCAAAAAGGGCGTATGCGTTTTTTCCTGCATATATTCAGGAAAAAACGCATACGCCCTTTTTGGCCAACCAAGCAAGCTTGCAAAGGAAATCTGCACTACAATGAAGTCTCACTTCCCCCCGGTCAAAAGGGCCATCTGAAAAAAGTGTAAAATCCAGAAAGGCAGGACAGGCCATGGAGAACTGGGAGCCTTGTTATGCTGATGGGCGGGATGTAAATTGCCAACAGACACTCGGGAGAAGTGTATGGTGTTTCCTGAAACATCTAAAAAACAAAGCAACAGAGCCTAGGGCACTTCCACTTATGGTCCTATAGCTTAGGGAAATTAAAATCAAAAAGACACAGCCACCCCAAAGTTTGGGACGCCTCTGTTTACAAGAACCTCGTTTACAGTACAAGTTCAACATCGCAGAAAGTGAAAAATGGATAAAGAAGTTGTGGTATTTACTTACAAAGCAATATCACTCAGCAATGAAATCTATGTCATCAGGCCCTTAGCAGCACAATGAGTGGATTCAGGTATGATGATTCTAACTGAAATAAGTCACACAGAAAAAGAAACATCATAAGATATCAGTAATACACGGAATGGAAACTTGGCTACACAGGAACTGAATTACAGAACAGAACAGGGTCTCAAATTTAGAAAACCAACTTATGCTTGCTTAAGGGTAAAGGTGAGTTGGGGTGCTGCATAAAACCAGAGATTGAAATGAGCACAGATAAAGTTCCTTAAGTCAAATATGGAATAGACAAGAGCTACTCCTTGCTCAACGAAATGGACTCAACACCGCATATTAAACGCCTAAGAATGTACCTGACTAGTAAGTATCTTAAACCTATGGATTGCTATGTCTCCGAAAGAGAATCAAGCATGTGTACAGGGGCATAAACGCAGCAGTGATAGGATTGGAGAGGTTCGGTGAGCAAATGAAGACCCTTTGAAGTCATATTGCATGGTACCCATTACACGGGTCTTAACTCTCCAGGTTTAAGGTATTCTTCCTTCAGCTAAAACATGCATGTGGAACCCAAGTATGATCAACCATGTGAACGGGAGACGTGTTCAAATATGTCTCAGTTTTCCTCCCCTGGTACTCGGGTGCAACATTCCAGACGCTTTACTAACACTCTCCCCACTTGGAGAGTCAGCGCCTTTAACCTCCTGTTTGGCCCAGTTTGCAATTTCTGCGGAAGATGAACAGGAATAGCGAGAACCAATGAGAGACTAGCTGGAGGTGTCTGGACGGGCAAATTTAACTCTCATTTCCCACCAGGAAGAGGAAATAACCAAAGGCTCAGCGTGCCGTGCCGGAACCAGATTAGGGCCTGAAGCCATCCTGCGGTGTTGCGGCCAGGTCACAAGAAAGCGAGTTGAAGAAAGGAGCTCAGGGGCACTGTAATTCACAAACCTGCAGAGTTATAAATGACAGCTATCGTCCAAAAATAGACTGAAGTAAGGCTGCCAAGAGGACTTGAAAGCGGGGCATAATTGCAGGAAACCGATTTCAGGAGGTAGACTGGAATTGCATTGAAAGCATAGGAAAAGAGGCAGAACGTCCACAATGATGCACTTGGCCAAAAAGGGCGTATGCGTTTTTTCCTGAATATATTCAGGAAAAAACGCATACGCCCTTTTTGGCCAACCAAGCAAGCTTGCAAAGGAAATCTGCACTACAATGAAGTCTCACTTCCCCCCGGTCAAAAGGGCCATCTGAAAAAAGTGTAAAATCCAGAAAGGCAGGACAGGCCATGGAGAACTGGGAGCCTTGTTATGCTGATGGGCGAGATGTAAGTTGCCAACAGACACTTGGGAGAAGTGTATGGTGTTTCCTGAAACATCTAAAAAACAAAGCAACAGAGCCTAGGGCACTTCCACTTATGGTCCTATAGCTTAGGGAAATTAAAATCAAAAAGACACAGCCACCCCAAAGTTTGGGACGCCTCCGTTTACAAGAACCTCGATTACCGTACAAGTTCAACATCGCAGAAAGTGAAAAATGGATAAAGAACTTGTGGTACTTACGTACAATGCAGTATCACTCAGCAATGAAATCTATGTCATCAGTCCCGTAGCAGCATAATGAGTGGATTCAGGTATGATGATTCTAACTGAAATAAGTCACACAGAAAAAGAAACATCATAAGATATCAGTAATACACGGAATGGAAACTTGGCTACACAGGAACTGAATTACAGAACAGAACAGGGTCTCAAATTTAGAAAAACAACTTATGCTTGCTTAAGGGTAAAGGTGAGTTGGGGTGCTGCATAAAACCAGAGATTGAAATGAGCACAGATAAAGTTCCTTAAGCCAAATATGGAATAGACAAGAGCTACTCCTTGCTCAACGAAATGGACTCAACACCGCATATTAAACGCCTAAGAATGTACCTGACTTGTAAGTATCTTAAAACCTATGGATTGCTATGTCTCCGAAAGAGAATCAAGCATGTGTACAGGGGCATAAACGCAGCAGTGATAGGATTGGAGAGGTTCGGTGAGCAAATGAAGACCCTTTGAAGTCATATTGCATGGTACCCATTCCACGGGTTTCAACTACCCAGGTTTAAGGTATTCTTCCTTCAGCTAAAACATGCATGTGGAACCTAGAGTATGATCAACCATGTGATCGGGAGACGTGTTCAAATATGTCTCAGTTTTCCTCCCCTGGTACTCGGGTGCAACATTCCAGATGCTTTACTAACACTCTCCCCACTTGGAGAGTCAGTCCCTTTAACCTCCTGTTTGGCCCAGTTTGCAATTTCTGCGGAAGATGAACAGGAATAGCGAGAACCAATGAGAGGCTAGCTGGAGGTGTCTGGACGGGCAAATTTAACTCTCATTTCCCACCAGGAAGAGGAATTAACCAAAGGCTCAGCATGCCGGGCCGGATCCAGATTAGGGCCTGAAGCCATCCTGCGGTGTTGCGGCCAGGTCACAAGAAAGCGAGTTGAAGAAAGGAGCTCAGGGGCACTGTAATTCACAAACCTGCAGAGTTATAAATGACAGCCATCGTCCAAAAATAGACTGAAGTAAGGCTGCCAAGAGGACTTGAAAGCGGGGCAGAATTGCAGGAAACCGATTTCAGGAGGTAGACTGGAATTGCATTGAAAGCATAGGAAAAGAGGCAGAACGTCCACAATGATGCACTTGGCCAAAAAGGGCGTATGCGTTTTTTCCTGAATATATTCAGGAAAAAACGCATACGCACTTTTTGGCCAACCAAGCAAGCTTACAAAGGAAATCTGCACTACAATGAAGTCTCACTTCCCCCCGGTCAAAAGGGCCATCTGAAAAAAGTGTAAAATCCACAAAGGCAGGACAGGCCATGGAGAACTGGGAGCCTTGTTATGCTGATGGGCGGGATGTAAATTGCCAACAGACACTCGGGAGAAGTGTATGGTGTTTCCTGAAACATCTAAAAAACAAAGCAACAGAGCCTAGGGCACTGCCACTTATGGTCCTATAGCTTAGGGAAATTAAAATCAAAAAGACACAGCCACCCCAAAGTTTGGGACGCCTCTGTTTACAAGAACCTCGGTTACAGTACAAGTTCAACATCGCAGAAAGTGAAAAATGGATAAAGAAGTTGTGGTATTCACTTACAAAGCAATATCACTCAGCAATGAAATCTGTGTCATCAGGCCCTTAGCAGCACAATGAGTGGATTCAGGTATGATGATTCTAACTGAAATAAGTCACACAGAAAAAGAAACATCATAAGATATCAGTAATACACGGAATGGAAACTTGGCTACACAGGAACTGAATTACAGAACAGAACAGGGTCTCAAATTTAGAAAAACAACTTATGCTTGCTTAAGGGTAAAGGTGAGTTGGGGTGCTGCATAAAACCAGAGATTGAAATGAGCACAGATAAAGTTCCTTAAGCCAAATATGGAATAGACAAGAGCTACTCCTTGCTCAACGAAATGGACTCAACACCGCATATTAAACGCCTAAGAATGTACCTGACTTGTAAGTATCTTAAAACCTATGGATTGCTATGTCTCCGAAAGAGAATCAAGCATGTGTACAGGGGCATAAACGCAGCAGTGATAGGATTGGAGAGGTTCGGTGAGCAAATGAAGACCCTTTGAAGTCATATTGCATGGTACCCATTCCACGGGTTTCAACTACCCAGGTTTAAGGTATTCTTCCTTCAGCTAAAACATGCATGTGGAACCCAAGTATGATCAACCATGTGAACGGGAGACGTGTTCAAATATGTCTCAGTTTTCCTCCCCTGGTACTCGGGTGCAACATTCCAGACGCTTTACTAACACTCTCCCCACTTGGAGAGTCAGTCCCTTTAACCTCCTGTTTGGCCCAGTTTGCAATTTCTGCGGAAGATGAACAGGAATAGCGAGAACCAATGAGAGGCTAGCTGGAGGTGTCTGGACGGGCAAATTTAACTCTCATTTCCCACCAGGAAGAGGAATTAACCAAAGGCTCAGCATGCCGGGCCGGAACCAGATTAGGGCCTGAAGCCATCCTGCGGTGTTGCGGCCAGGTCACAAGAAAGCGAGTTGAAGAAAGGAGCTCAGGGGCACTGTAATTCACAAACCTGCAGAGTTATAAATGACAGCTATCGTCCAAAAATAGACTGAAGTAAGGCTGCCAAGAGGACTTGAAAGCAGGGCAGAATTGCAGGAAACCGATTTCAGGAGGTAGACTGGAATTGCATTGAAAGCATAGGAAAAGAGGCAGAACGTCCACAATGATGCACTTGGCCAAAAAGGGCGTATGCGTTTTTTCCTGAATATATTCAGGAAAAAACGCATACGCCCTTTTTGGCCAACCAAGCAAGCTTGCAAAGGAAATCTGCACTACAATGAAGTCTCACTTCCCCCCGGTCAAAAGGGCCATCTGAAAAAAGTGTAAAATCCAGAAAGGCAGGACAGGCCATGGAGAACTGGGAGCCTTGTTATGCTGATGGGCGGGATGTAAATTGCCAACAGACACTCGGGAGAAGTGTATGGTGTTTCCTGAAACATCTAAAAAACAAAGCAACAGAGCCTAGGGCACTGCCACTTATGGTCCTATAACTTAGGGAAATTAAATCAAAAAGACACAGCCACCCCAAAGTTTGGGACGCCTCTGTTTACAAGAACCTCGTTTACAGTACAAGTTCAACATCGCAGAAAGTGAAAAATGGATAAAGAAGTTGTGGTATTCACTTACAAAGCAATATCACTCAGCAATGAAATCTATGTCATCAGGCCCTTAGCATCACAATGAGTGGATTCAGGTATGATGATTCTAACTGAAATAAGTCACACAGAAAAAGAAACATCATAAGATATCAGTAATACACGGAATGGAAACTTGGCTACACAGGAACTGAATTACAGAACAGAACAGGGTCTCAAATTTAGAAAAACAACTTATGCTTGCTTAATGGTAAAGGTGAGTTGGGGTGCTGCATAAAACCAGAGATTGAAATGAGCACAGATAAAGTTCCTTAAGCCAAATATGGAATAGACAAGAGCTACTCCTTGCTCAACGAAATGGACTCAACACCGCATATTAAACGCCTAAGAATGTACCTGACTTGTAAGTATCTTAAAACCTATGGATTGCTATGTCTCCGAAAGAGAATCAAGCATGTGTACAGGGGCATAAACGCAGCAGTGATAGGATTGGAGAGGTTCGGTGAGCAAATGAAGACCCTTTGAAGTCATATTGCATGGTACCCATTCCACGGGTTTCAACTACCCAGGTTTAAGGTATTCTTCCTTCAGCTAAAACATGCATGTGGAACCTAGAGTATGATCAACCATGTGATCGGGAGACGTGTTCAAATATGTCTCAGTTTTCCTCCCCTGGTACTCGGGTGCAACATTCCAGACGCTTTACTAACACTCTCCCCTCTTGGAGAGTCAGTCCCTTTAACCTCCTGTTTGGCCCAGTTTGCAATTTCTGCGGAAGATGAACAGGAATAGCGAGAACCAATGAGAGGCTAGCTGGAGGTGTCTGGACGGGCAAATTTAACTCTCATTTCCCACCAGGAAGAGGAATTAACCAAAGGCTCAGCATGCCGGGCCGGAACCAGATTAGGGCCTGAAGCCATCCTGCGGTGTTGCGGCCAGGTCACAAGAAAGCGAGTTGAAGAAAGGAGCTCAGGGGCACTGTAATTCACAAACCTGCAGAGTTATAAATGACAGCTATCGTCCAAAAATAGACTGAAGTAAGGCTGCCAAGAGGACTTGAAAGCGGGGCAGAATTGCAGGAAACCGATTTCAGGAGGTAGACTGGAATTGCATTGAAAGCATAGGAAAAGAGGCAGAACGTCCACAATGATGCACTTGGCCAAAAAGGGCGTATGCGTTTTTTCCTGAATATATTCAGGAAAAAACGCATACGCCCTTTTTGGCCAACCAAGCAAGCTTGCAAAGGAAATCTGCACTACAATGAAGTCTCACTTCCCCCCGGTCAAAAGGGCCATCTGAAAAAAGTGTAAAATCCAGAAAGGCAGGACAGGCCATGGAGAACTGGGAGCCTTGTTATGCTGATGGGCGGGATGTAAATTGCCAACAGACACTCGGGAGAAGTGTATGGTGTTTCCTGAAACATCTAAAAAACAAAGCAACAGAGCCTAGGGCACTGCCACTTATGGTCCTATAACTTAGGGAAATTAAATCAAAAAGACACAGCCACCCCAAAGTTTGGGACGCCTCTGTTTACAAGAACCTCGTTTACAGTACAAGTTCAACATCGCAGAAAGTGAAAAATGGATAAAGAAGTTGTGGTATTCACTTACAAAGCAATATCACTCAGCAATGAAATCTATGTCATCAGGCCCTTAGCAGCACAATGAGTGGATTCAGGTATGATGATTCTAACTGAAATAAGTCACACAGAAAAAGAAACATCATAAGATATCAGTAATACACGGAATGGAAACTTGGCTACACAGGAACTGAATTACAGAACAGAACAGGGTCTCAAATTTAGAAAAACAACTTATGCTTGCTTAATGGTAAAGGTGAGTTGGGGTGCTGCATAAAACCAGAGATTGAAATGAGCAGAGATAAAGTTCCTTAAGCCAAATATGGAATAGACAAGAGCTACTCCTTGCTCAACGAAATGGACTCAACACCGCATATTAAACGCCTAAGAATGTACCTGACTTGTAAGTATCTTAAAACCTATGGATTGCTATGTCTCCGAAAGAGAATCAAGCATGTGTACAGGGGCATAAACGCAGCAGTGATAGGATTGGAGAGGTTCGGTGAGCAAATGAAGACCCTTTGAAGTCATATTGCATGGTACCCATTCCACGGGTTTCAACTACCCAGGTTTAAGGTATTCTTCCTTCAGCTAAAACATGCATGTGGAACCTAGAGTATGATCAACCATGTGATCAGGAGACGTGTTCAAATATGTCTCAGTTTTCCTCCCCTGGTACTCGGGTGCAACATTCCAGACGCTTTACTAACACTCTCCCCACTTGGAGAGTCAGTCCCTTTAAACTCCTGTTTGGCCCAGTTTGCAATTTCTGCGGAAGATGAACAGGAATAGCGAGAACCAATGAGAGGCTAGCTGGAGGTGTCTGGACGGGCAAATTTAACTCTCATTTCCCACCAGGAAGAGGAATTAACCAAAGGCTCAGCATGCCGGGCCGGATCCAGATTAGGGCCTGAAGCCATCCTGCGGTGTTGCGGCCAGGTCACAAGAAAGCGAGTTGAAGAAAGGAGCTCAGGGGCACTGTAATTCACAAACCTGCAGAGTTATAAATGACAGCTATCGTCCAAAAATAGACTGAAGTAAGGCTGCCAAGAGGACTTGTAAGCGGGGCAGAATTGCAGGAAACCGATTTCAGGAGGTAGACTGGAATTGCATTGAAAGCATAGGAAAAGAGGCAGAACGTCCACAATGATGCACTTGGCCAAAAAGGGCGTATGCGTTTTTTCCTGAATATATTCAGGAAAAAACGCATACGCCCTTTTTGGCCAACCAAGCAAGCTTGCAAAGGAAATCTGCACTACAATGAAGTCTCACTTCCCCCCGGTCAAAAGGGCCATCTGAAAAAAGTGTAAAATCCAGAAAGGCAGGACAGGCCATGGAGAACTGGGAGCCTTGTTATGCTGATGGGCGGGATGTAAATTGCCAACAGACACTCGGGAGAAGTGTATGGTGTTTCCTGAAACATCTAAAAAACAAAGCAACAGAGCCTAGGGCACTGCCACTTATGGTCCTATAACTTAGGGAAATTAAATCAAAAAGACACAGCCACCCCAAAGTTTGGGACGCCTCTGTTTACAAGAACCTCGTTTACAGTACAAGTTCAACATCGCAGAAAGTGAAAAATGGATAAAGAAGTTGTGGTATTCACTTACAAAGCAATATCACTCAGCAATGAAATCTATGTCATCAGGCCCTTAGCAGCACAATGAGTGGATTCAGGTATGATGATTCTAACTGAAATAAGTCACACAGAAAAAGAAACATCATAAGATATCAGTAATACACGGAATGGAAACTTGGCTACACAGGAACTGAATTACAGAACAGAACAGGGTCTCAAATTTAGAAAAACAACTTATGCTTGCTTAATGGTAAAGGTGAGTTGGGGTGCTGCATAAAACCAGAGATTGAAATGAGCAGAGATAAAGTTCCTTAAGCCAAATATGGAATAGACAAGAGCTACTCCTTGCTCAACGAAATGGACTCAACACCGCATATTAAACGCCTAAGAATGTACCTGACTTGTAAGTATCTTAAAACCTATGGATTGCTATGTCTCCGAAAGAGAATCAAGCATGTGTACAGGGGCATAAACGCAGCAGTGATAGGATTGGAGAGGTTCGGTGAGCAAATGAAGACCCTTTGAAGTCATATTGCATGGTACCCATTCCACGGGTTTCAACTACCCAGGTTTAAGGTATTCTTCCTTCAGCTAAAACATGCATGTGGAACCTAGAGTATGATCAACCATGTGATCGGGAGACGTGTTCAAATATGTCTCAGTTTTCCTCCCCTGGTACTCGGGTGCAACATTCCAGACGCTTTACTAACACTCTCCCCACTTGGAGAGTCAGTCCCTTTAAACTCCTGTTTGGCCCAGTTTGCAATTTCTGCGGAAGATGAACAGGAATAGCGAGAACCAATGAGAGGCTAGCTGGAGGTGTCTGGACGGGCAAATTTAACTCTCATTTCCCACCAGGAAGAGGAATTAACCAAAGGCTCAGCATGCCGGGCCGGATCCAGATTAGGGCCTGAAGCCATCCTGCGGTGTTGCGGCCAGGTCACAAGAAAGCGAGTTGAAGAAAGGAGCTCAGGGGCACTGTAATTCACAAACCTGCAGAGTTATAAATGACAGCTATCGTCCAAAAATAGACTGAAGTAAGGCTGCCAAGAGGACTTGTAAGCGGGGCAGAATTGCAGGAAACCGATTTCAGGAGGTAGACTGGAATTGCATTGAAAGCATAGGAAAAGAGGCAGAACGTCCACAATGATGCACTTGGCCAAAAAGGGCGTATGCGTTTTTTCCTGAATATATTCAGGAAAAAACGCATACGCCCTTTTTGGCCAACCAAGCAAGCTTACAAAGGAAATCTGCACTACAATGAAGTCTCACTTCCCCCCGGTCAAAAGGGCCATCTGAAAAAAGTGTAAAATCCAGAAAGGCAGGACAGGCCATGGAGAACTGGGAGCCTTGTTATGCTGATGGGCGGGATGTAAATTGCCAACAGACACTCGGGAGAAGTGTATGGTGTTTCCTGAAACATCTAAAAAACAAAGCACCAGAGCCTAGGGCACTGCCACTTATGGTCCTATAGCTTAGGGAAATTAAAATCAAAAAGACACAGCCACCCCAAAATTTGGGACGCCTCTGTTTACAAGAACCTCGTTTACAGTACAAGTTCAACATCGCAGAAAGTGAAAAATGGATAAAGAAGTTGTGGTATTCACTTACAAAGCAATATCACTCAGCAATGAAATCTATGTCATCAGGCCCTTAGCAGCACAATGAGTGGATTCAGGTATGATGATTCTAACTGAAATAAGTCACACAGAAAAAGAAACATCATAAGATATCAGTAATACACGGAATGGAAACTTGGCTACACAGGAACTGAATTACAGAACAGAACAGGGTCTCAAATTTAGAAAAACAACTTATGCTTGCTTAAGGGTAAAGGTGAGTTGGGGTGCTGCATAAAACCAGAGATTGAAATGAGCACAGATAAAGTTCCTTAAGCCAAATATGGAATAGACAGGAGCTACTCCTTGCTCAACGAAATGGACTCAACACCGCATATTAAACGCCTAAGAATGTACCTGACTTGTAAGTATCTTAAAACCTATGGATTGCTATGTCTCCGAAAGAGAATCAAGCATGTGTACAGGGGCATAAACGCAGCAGTGATAGGATTGGAGAGGTTCGGTGAGCAAATGAAGACCCTTTGAAGTCATATTGCATGGTACCCATTCCACGGGTTTCAACTACCCAGGTTTAAGGTATTCTTCCTTCAGCTAAAACATGCATGTGGAACCTAGAGTATGATCAACCATGTGATCGGGAGACGTGTTCAAATATGTCTCAGTTTTCCTCCCCTGGTACTCGGGTGCAACATTCCAGACGCTTTACTAACACTCTCCCCACTTGGAGAGTCAGTCCCTTTAACCTCCTGTTTGGCCCAGTTTGCAATTTCTGCGGAAGATGAACAGGAATAGCGAGAACCAATGAGAGGCTAGCTGGAGGTGTCTGGACGGGCAAATTTAACTCTCATTTCCCACCAGGAAGAGGAATTAACCAAAGGCTCAGCATGCCGGGCCGGATCCAGATTAGGGCCTGAAGCCATCCTGCGGTGTTGCGGCCAGGTCACAAGAAAGCGAGTTGAAGAAAGGAGCTCAGGGGCACTGTAATTCACAAACCTGCAGAGTTATAAATGACAGCTCTCATCCAAAAATAGACTGAAGTAAGGCTGCCAAGAGGACTTGAAAGCGGGGCAGAATTGCAGGAAACCGATTTCAGGAGGTAGACTGGAATTGCATTGAAAGCATAGGAAAAGAGGCAGAACGTCCACAATGATGCACTTGGCCAAAAAGGGCGTATGCGTTTTTTCCTGAATATATTCAGGAAAAAACGCATACGCCCTTTTTGGCCAACCAAGCAAGCTTACAAAGGAAATCTGCACTACAATGAAGTCTCACTTCCCCCCGGTCAAAAGGGCCATCTGAAAAAAGTGTAAAATCCACAAAGGCAGGACAGGCCATGGAGAACTGGGAGCCTTGTTATGCTGATGGGCGGGATGTAAATTGCCAACAGACACTCGGGAGAAGTGTATGGTGTTTCCTGAAACATCTAAAAAACAAAGCAACAGAGCCTAGGGCACTGCCACTTATGGTCCTATAGCTTAGGGAAATTAAAATCAAAAAGACACAGCCACCCCAAAGTTTGGGACGCCTCTGTTTACAAGAACCTCGTTTACAGTACAAGTACAACATCGCAGAAAGTGAAAAATGGATAAAGAAGTTGTGGTATTTACTTACAAAGCAATATCACTCAGCAATGAAATCTATGTCATCAGGCCCTTAGCATCACAATGAGTGGATTCAGGTATGATGATTCTAACTGAAATAAGTCACACAGAAAAAGAAACATCATAAGATATCACTAATACACGGAATGGAAACTTGGCTACACAGGAACTGAATTCCAA
Source organism: Delphinus delphis (assembly GCF_949987515.2). Classification (NCBI taxonomy): domain Eukaryota; kingdom Metazoa; phylum Chordata; class Mammalia; order Artiodactyla; family Delphinidae; genus Delphinus; species Delphinus delphis. The sequence continues at coordinate 4,966,268 of NW_027192650.1, forward strand.
AACAGAACAGGTTCTCAAATTTAGAAAACCAACTTATGCTTGCTTAAGGGGAAAGGTGAGTTGGGGTGCTGCATAAAACCAGAGATTGAAATGAGCACAGATAAAGTTCCTTAAGTCAAATATGGAATAGACAAGAGCTACTCCTTGCTCAACGAAATGGACTCAACACCGCATATTAAACGCCTAAGAATGTACCTGACTAGTAAGTATCTTAAAACCTATGGATTGCTATGTCTCCAAAAGAGAATCAAGCATGTGTACAGGGGCATAAACGCAGCAGTGATAGGATTGGAGAGGTTCGGTGAGCAAATGAAGACCCTTTGAATTCATATTGCATGGTACCCATTACACGGGTCTTAACTCTCCAGGTTTAAGGTATTCTTCCTTCAGCTAAAACATGCATGTGGAACCCAAGTATGATCAACCATGTGAACGGGAGACGTGTTCAAATATGTCTCAGTTTTCCTCCCCTGGTACTCGGGTGCAACATTCCAGACGCTTTACTAACACTCTCCCGACTTGGAGAGTCAGTCCCTTTAAACTCCTGTTTGGCCCAGTTTGCAATTTCTGCGGAAGATGAACAGGAATAGCGAGAACCAATGAGAGACTAGCTGGAGGTGTCTGGACGGGCAAATTTAACTCTCATTTCCCACCAGGAAGAGGAATTAACCAAAGGCTCAGCGTGCCGTGCCGGAACCAGATTAGGGCCTGAAGCCATCATGCGGTGTTGCGGCCAGCTCAAAAGAAAGCGAGTTGTAGAAAGGAGCTCAGGGGCACTGTAATTCACAAACCTGCAGAGTTATAAATGACAGCTATCGTCCAAAAATAGACTGAAGTAAGGCTGCCAAGAGGACTTGAAAGCGGGGCAGAATTGCAGGAAACCGATTTCAGGAGGTAGACTGGAATTGCATTGAAAGCATAGGAAAAGAGGCAGAACGTCCACAATGATGCACTTGGCCAAAAAGGGCGTATGCGTTTTTTCCTGAATATATTCAGGAAAAAACGCATACGCCCTTTTTGGCCAACCAAGCAAGCTTGCAAAGGAAATCTGCACTACAATGAAGTCTCACTTCCCCCTGGTCAAAAGGGCCATCTGAAAAAAGTGTAAAATCCAGAAAGGCAGGACAGGCCATTGAGAACTGGGAGCCTTGTTATGCTGATGGGCGGGATGTAAATTGCCAACAGACACTTGGGAGAAGTGTATGGTGTTTCCTGAAACATCTAAAAAACAAAGCAACAGAGCCTAGGGCACTTCCACTTATGGTCCTATAGCTTAGGGAAATTAAAATCAAAAAGACACAGCCACCCCAAAGTTTGGAACGGCTCTGTTTACAAGAACCTCGGTTACAGTACAAGTTCAACATCGCAGAAAGTGAAAAATGGATAAAGAAGTTGTGGTATTCACTTACAAAGCAATATCACTCAGCAATGAAATCTATGTCATCAGGTCCTTAGCAGCACAATGAGTGGATTCAGGTATGATGATTCTAACTGAAATAAGTCACACAGAAAAAGAAACATCATAAGATATCAGTAATACATGGAATGGAAACTTGGCTACACAGGAACTGAATTACAGAACAGAACAGGGTCTCAAATTTAGAAAAACAACTTATGCTTGCTTAAGGGTAAAGGTGAGTTGGGGTGCTGCATAAAACCAGAGATTGAAATGAGCACAGATAAAGTTCCTTAAGCCAAATATGGAATAGACAAGAGCTACTCCTTGCTCAACGAAATGGACTCAACACCGCATACTAAACGCCTAAGAATGTACCTGACTAGTAAGTATCTTAAAACCTATGGATTGCTATGTCTCCAAAAGAGAATCAAGCATGTGTACAGGGGCATAAACGCAGCAGTGATAAGATTGGAGAGGTTCGGTGAGCAAATGAAGACCCTTTGAAGTCATATTGCATGGTACCCATTCCACGGGTTTCAATTACCCAGGTTTTAGGTATTCTTCCTTCAGCTAAAACATGCATGTGGAACCCAGAGTATGATCAACAATGTGATCGGGAGACGTGTTCAAATATGTCTCAGTTTTCCTCCCCTGGTACTCGGGTGCAACATTCCAGACGCTTTACTAACACTCTCCCCACTTGGAGAGTCAGCGCCTTTAACCTCCTGTTTGACCCAGTTTGCAATTTCTGCGGAAGATGAACAGAAATAGCGAGAATCAATGAGAGACTAGCTGGAGGTGTCTGGACGGGCAAATTTAACTCTCATTTCCCACCAGGAAGAGGAAATAACCAAAGGCTCAGCGTGCCGTGCCGGAACCAGATTAGGGCCTGAAGCCATCCTGCGGTGTTGCGGCCAGGTCACAAGAAAGCGAGTTGAAGAAAGGAGCTCAGGGGCACTGTAATTCACAAACCTGCAGAGTTATAAATGACAGCTATCGTCCAAAAATAGACTGAAGTAAGGCTGCCAAGAGGACTTGAAAGCGGGGCAGAATTGCAGGAAACCGATTTCAGGAGGTAGACTGGAATTGCATTGAAAGCATAGGAAAAGAGGCAGAACGTCCACAATGATGCACTTGGCCAAAAAGGGCGTATGCGTTTTTTCCTGAATATATTCAGGAAAAAACGCATACGCCCTTTTTGGCCAACCAAGCAAGCTTACAAAGGAAATCTGCACTACAATGAAGTCTCACTTCCCCCCGGTCAAAAGGGCCATCTGAAAAAAGTGTAAAATCCAGAAAGGCAGGACAGGCCATGGAGAACTGGGAGCCTTGTTATGCTGATGGGCGGGATGTAAATTGCCAACAGACACTCGGGAGAAGTGTATGGTGTTTCCTGAAACATCTAAAAAACAAAGAAACAGAACCTAGGGCACTTCCACTTATGGGCCTTTAGCTTAGGGAAATTAAAATCAAAAAGACACAGCCACCCCAAAGTTTGGAACGGCTCTGTTTACAAGAAGCTCATTTACAGTACAAGTTCAACATCGCAGAAAGTGAAAAATGGAAAGAAGTTGTGGTATTTACTTACAAAGCAATATCACTCAGCAATGAAATCTGTGTCATCAGGCCCTTAGCAGCACAATGAGTGGATTGAGGTATGATGATTCTAACTGAAGTAAGTCACACAGAAAATGAAACATCATAAGATATCACTAATACACGGAATGTAAACTTGGCTACACAGGAACTGAATTCCAAAACAGAACAGGTTCTCAAAGTTAGAAAACCAACTTATGCTTGCTTAAGGGTAAAGGTGAGTTGGGTTGCTGCATAAAACCAGAGATTGAAATGAGCACAGATAAAGTTCCTTAAGCCAAATATGGAATAGACAAGAGCCACTCCTTGCTCAACGAAATGGACTCAACACCGCATACTAAACGCCTAAGAATGTACCTGACTAGTAAGTATCTTAAAACCTATGGATTGCTATGTCTCCGAAAGAGAATCAAGCATGTGTACAGGGGCATAAACGCAGCAGTGATAGGATTGGAGAGGTTCGGTGAGCAAATGAAGACCCTTTGAAGTCATATTGCATGGTACCCTTTACAGGGGTCTCAACTCTCCAGGTTTAAGGTATTCTTCCTTCAGCTAAAACATGCATGTGGAACCTAGAGTATGATCAACCATGTGATCGGGAGACGTGTTCAAATATGTCTCAGTTTTCCTCCCCTGGTACTCGGGTGCAACATTCCAGATGCTTTACTAACACTCTCCCCACTTGGAGAGTCAGCGCCTTTAACCTCCTGTTTGGCCCAGTTTGCAATTTCTGCGGAAGATGAACAGGAATAGCGAGAATCAATGACAGACTAGCTGGAGGTGTCTGGACGGGCAAATTTAACTCTCATTTCCCACCAGGAAGAGGAAATAACCAAAGGCTCAGCATGCCGGGCCGGAACCAGATTAGGGCCTGAAGCCATCCTGCGGTGTTGCGGCCAGGTCACAAGAAAGCGAGTTGAAGAAAGGAGCTCAGGGGCACTGTAATTCACAAACCTGCAGAGTTATAAATGACAGCTATCGTCCAAAAATAGACTGAAGTAAGGCTGCCAAGAGGACTTGAAAGCGGGGCAGAATTGCAGGAAACCGATTTCAGGAGGTAGACTGGAATTGCATTGAAAGCATAGGAAAAGAGGCAGAACGTCCACAATGATGCACTTGGCCAAAAAGGGCGTATGCGTTTTTTCCTGAATATATTCAGGAAAAAACGCATACGCCCTTTTTGGCCAACCAAGCAAGCTTGCAAAGGAAATCTGCACTACAATTAAGTCTCACTTCCCCCCGGTCAAAAGGGCCATCTGAAAAAAGTGTAAAATCCAGAAAGGCAGGACAGGCCATGGAGAACTGGGAGCCTTGTTATGCTGATGGGCGGGATGTAAATTGCCAACAGACACTCGGGAGAAGTGTATGGTGTTTCCTGAAACATCTAAAAAACAAAGCAACAGAGCCTAGGGCACTGCCACTTATGGTCCTATAGCTTAGGGAAATTAAAATCAAAAAGACACAGCCACCCCAAAGTTTGGGACGCCTCTGTTTACAAGAACCTCGTTTACAGTACAAGTTCAACATCGCAGAAAGTGAAAAATGGATAAAGAAGTTGTGGTATTTACTTACAAAGCAATATCACTCAGCAATGAAATCTATGTCATCAGGCCCTTAGCATCACAATGAGTGGATTCAGGTATGATGATTCTAACTGAAATAAGTCACACAGAAAAAGAAACATCATAAGATATCACTAATACACGGAATGTAAACTTGGCTACACAGGAACTGAATTCCAAAACAGAACAGGTTCTCAAATTTAGAAAACCAACTTATGCTTGCTTAAGGGGAAAGGTGAGTTGGGTTGCTGCATAAAACCAGAGATTGAAATGAGCACAGATAAAGTTCCTTAAGCCAAATATGGAATAGACAAGAGCCACTCCTTGCTCAACGAAATGGACTCAACACCGCATATTAAACGCCTAAGAATGTACCTGACTAGTAAGTATCTTAAAACCTATGGATTGCTATGTCTCCGAAAGAGAATCAAGCATGTGTACAGGGGCATAAACGCAGCAGTGATAGGATTGGAGAGGTTTGGTGAGCAAATGAAGACCCTTTGAAGTCATATTGCATGGTACCCATTCCACGGGTTTCAATTACCCAGGTTTTAGGTATTCTTCCTTCAGCTAAAACATGCATGTGGAACCCAGAGTATGATCAACCATGTGATCGGGAGACGTGTTCAAATATGTCTCAGTTTTCCTCCCCTGGTACTCGGGTGCAACATTCCAGATGCTTTACTAACACTCTCCCCACTTGGAGAGTCAGCGCCTTTAACCTCCTGTTTGGCACAGTTTGCAATTTCTGCGGAAGATTAACAGGAATAGCGAGAACCAATGAGAGGCTAGCTGGAGGTGTCTGGACGGGCAAATTTAACTCTCATTTCCCACCAGGAAGAGGAAATAACCAAAGGCTCAGCGTGCCGTACCGGAACAAGATTAGGGCCTGAAGCCATCCTGCGGTGTTGCGGCCAGGTCACAAGAAAGCGAGTTGAAGAAAGGAGATCAGGGGCACTGTAATTCACAAACCTGCAGAGTTATAAATGACAGCTATCGTCCAAAAATAGACTGAAGTAAGGCTGCCAAGAGGACTTGAAAGCGGGGCAGAATTGCAGGAAACTGATTTCAGGAGGTAGACTGAAATTGCATTGAAAGCATAGGAAAAGAGGCAGAACGTCCACAATGATGCACTTGGCCAAAAAGTGCGTATGCGTTTTTTCCTGAATATATTCAGGAAAAAACGCATACGCCCTTTTTGGCCAACCAAGCAAGCTTGCAAAGGAAATCTGCACTACAATGAAGTCTCACTTCCCCCTGGTCAAAAGGGCCATCTGAAAAAAGTGTAAAATCCAGAAAGGCAGGACAGGCCATGGAGAACTGGGAGCCTTGTTATGCTGATGGGCGGGATGTAAATTGCCAACAACCACTCGGGAGAAGTGTATGGTGTTTCCTGAAACATCTAAAAAACAAAGCAACAGAGCCTAGGGCACTGCCACTTATGGTCCTATAGCTTAGGGAAATTAAAATCAAAAAGACACAGCCACCCCAAAGTTTGGGACGCCTCTGTTTACAAGAACCTCGTTTACAGTACAAGTTCAACATCGCAGAAAGTGAAAAATGGATAAAGAACTTGTGGTACTTACGTACAATGCAGTATCACTCAGCAATGAAATCTATGTCATCAGGCACGTAGCAGCATAATGAGTAGATTCAGGTACGATGATTCTAACTGAAATAAGTCACATAGAAAATGAAACATCATAAGATATCACTAATACACGGAATGTAAACTTGGCTACACAGGAACTGAATTCCAAAACAGAACAGGTTCTCAAATTTAGAAAACCAACTTATGCTTGCTTAAGGGTAAAGGTGAGTTGGGTTGCTGCATAAAACCAGAGATTGAAATGAGCACAGATAAAGTTCCTTAAGCCAAATATGGAATAGACAAGAGCCACTCCTTGCTCAACGAAATGGACTCAACACCGCATACTAAACGCCTAAGAATGTACCTGACTAGTAAGTATCTTAAAACCTATGGATTGCTATGTCTCCGAAAGAGAATCAAGCATGTGTACAGGGGCATAAACGCAGCAGTGATAGGATTGGAGAGGTTCGGTGAGCAAATGAAGACCCTTTGAAGTCATATTGCATGGTACCCATTCCACGGGTCTCAACTCTCCAGGTTTAAGGTATTCTTCCTTCAGCTAAAACATGCATGTGGAACCCAAGTATGATCAACCATGTGAACGGGAGACGTGTTCAAATATGTCTCAGTTTTCCTCCCCTGGTACTCGGGTGCAACATTCCAGACGCTTTACTAACACTCTCCCCACTTGGAGAGTCAGTCCCTTTAACCTCCTGTTTGGCCCAGTTTGCAATTTCTGCGGAAGATGAACAGGAATAGCGAGAACCAATGAGAGACTAGCTGGAAGTGTCTGGACTGGCAAATTTAACTCTCATTTCCCACCAGGAAGAGGAATTAACCAAAGGCTCAGCGTGCCGTGCCGGAACCAGATTAGGGCCTGAAGCCATCCTGCGGTGTTGCGGCCAGGACACAAGAAAGCGAGTTGAAGAAAGGAGCTCAGGGGCACTGTAATTCACAAACCTGCAGAGTTATAAATGACAGCTATCGTCCAAAAATAGACTGAAGTAAGGCTGCCAAGAGGACTTGAAAGCGGGGCAGAATTGCAGGAAACCGATTTCAGGAGGTAGACTGGAATTGCACTGAAAGCATAGGAAAAGAGGCAGAACGTCCACAATGATGCACTTGGCCAAAAAGGGCGTATGCGTTTTTTCCTGAATATATTCAAGAAAAAACGCATACGCCCTTTTTGGCCAACCAAGCAAGCTTGCAAAGGAAATCTGCACTACAATGAAGTCTCACTTCCCCCCGGTCAAAAGGGCCATCTGAAAAAAGTGTAAAATCCAGAAAGGCAGGACAGGCCATGGAGAACTGGGAGCCTTGTTATGCTGATGGGCGGGATGTAAATTGCCAACAGACACTCGGGAGAAGTGTATGGTGTTTCCTGAAACATCTAAAAAACAAAGCAACAGAGCCTAGGGCACTGCCACTTATGGTCCTATAGCTTAGGGAAATTAAAATCAAAAAGACACAGCCACCCAAAAGTTTGGGACGCCTCTGTTTACAAGAACCTCGTTTACAGTACAAGTTCAACATCGCAGAAAGTGAAAAATGGATAAAGAAGTTGTGGTATTTACTTACAAAGCAATATCACTCAGCAATGAAATCTATGTCATCAGGCCCTTAGCATCACAATGAGTGGATTCAGGTATGATGATTCTAACTGAAATAAGTCACACAGAAAAAGAAACATCATAAGATATCACTAATACACGGAATGTAAACTTGGCTACACAGGAACTGAATTCCAAAACAGAACAGGTTCTCAAATTTAGAAAACCAACTTATGCTTGCTTAAGGGGAAAGGTGAGTTGGGTTGCTGCATAAAACCAGAGATTGAAATGAGCACAGATAAAGTTCCTTAATCCAAATATGGAATAGACAAGAGCCACTCCTTGCTCAACGAAATGGACTCAACACCGCATATTAAACGCCTAAGAATGTACCTGACTAGTAAGTATCTTAAAACCTATGGATTGCTATGTCTCCGAAAGAGAATCAAGCATGTGTACAGGGGCATAAACGCAGCAGTGATAGGATTGGAGAGGTTCGGTGAGCAAATGAAGACCCTTTGAAGTCATATTGCATGGTACCCATTCCACGGGTTTCAATTACCCAGGTTTTAGGTATTCTTCCTTCAGCTAAAACATGCATGTGGAACCCAGAGTATGATCAACCATGTGATCGGGAGACGTGTTCAAATATGTCTCAGTTTTCCTCCCCTGGTACTCGGGTGCAACATTCCAGACGCTTTACTAACACTCTCCCCACTTGGAGAGTCAGCGCCTTTAACCTCCTGTTTGGCACAGTTTGCAATTTCTGCGGAAGATGAACAGGAATAGCGAGAACCAATGAGAGGCTAGCTGGAGGTGTCTGGACGGGCAAATTTAACTCTCATTTCCCAACAGGAAGAGGAAATAACCAAAGGCTCAGCGTGCCGTACCGGAACCAGATTAGGGCCTGAAGCCATCCTGCGGTGTTGCGGCCAGGTCACAAGAAAGCGAGTTGAAGAAAGGAGCTCAGGGGCACTGTAATTCACAAACCTGCAGAGTTATAAATGACAGCTATCGTCCAAAAATAGACTGAAGTAAGGCTGCCAAGAGGACTTGAAAGCGGGGCAGAATTGCAGGAAACCGATTTCAGGAGGTAGACTGGAATTGCATTGAAAGCATAGGAAAAGAGGCAGAACGTCCACAATGATGCACTTGGCCAAAAAGGGCGTATGCGTTTTTTTCTGAATATATTCAGGAAAAAACGCATATGCCCTTTTTGGCCAACCAAGCAAACTTGCAAAGGAAATCTGCACTACAATGAAGTCTCACTTCCCCCCGGTCAAAAGGGCCATCTGAAAAAAGTGTAAAATCCAGAAAGGCAGGACAAGCCATGGAGAACTGGGAGCCTTGTTATGCTGATGGGTGGGATGTAAATTGCCAACAACCACTTGGGAGAAGTGTATGGTGTTTCCTGAAACATCTAAAAAACAAAGCAACAGAACCTAGGGCACTTCCACTTATGGTCCTATAGCTTAGGGAAATTAAAATCAAAAAGACACAGCCACCCCAAAGTTTGGAACGGCTCTGTTTACAAGAACATCGTTTACAGTACAAGTTCAACATCGCAGAAAGTGAAAAATGGATAAAGAAGTTGTGGTATTTACTTACAAAGCAATATCACTCAGCAATGAAATCTGTGTCATCAGGCCCTTAGCAGCACAATGAGTGGATTCAGGTATGATGATTCTAACTGAAATAAGTCACACAGAAAAAGAAACATCATAAGATATCAGTAATACACGGAATGTAAACTTGGCTACACAGGAACTGAATTACAGAACAGAACAGGGTCTCAAATTTAGAAAACCAACTTATGCTTGCTTAAGGGTAAAGGTGAGTTGGGGTGCTGCATAAACCAGAGATTGAAATGAGCACAGATAAAGTTCCTTAAGTCAAATATGGAATAGACAAGAGCTACTCCTTGCTCAACGAAATGGACTCAACACCGCATATTAAACGCCTAAGAATGTACCTGACTAGTAAGTATCTTAAAACCTATGGATTGCTATGTCTCCGAAAGAGAATCAAGCATGTGTACAGGGGCATAAACGCAGCAGTGATAGGATTGGAGAGGTTCGGTGAGCAAATGAAGACCCTTTGAAGTCATATTGCATGGTACCCATTCCACGGGTTTCAATTACCCAGGTTTTAGGTATTCTTCCTTCAGCTAAAACATGCATGTGAAACCCAGAGTATGATCAACCATGTGATCGGGAGACGTGTTCAAATATGTCTCAGTTTTCCTCCCCTGGTACTCGGGTGCAACATTCCAGACGCTTTACTAACACTCTCCCCACTTGGAGAGTCAGCGCCTTTAACCTCCTGTTTGGCACAGTTTGCAATTTCTGCGGAAGATGAACAGGAATAGCGAGAACCAATGAGAGGCTAGCTGGAGGTGTCTGGACGGGCAAATTTAACTCTCATTTCCCAACAGGAAGAGGAAATAACCAAAGGCTCAGCGTGCCGTACCGGAACCAGATTAGGGCCTGAAGCCATCCTGCGGTGTTGCGGCCAGGTCACAAGAAAGCGAGTTGAAGAAAGGAGCTCAGGGGCACTGTAATTCACAAACCTGCAGAGTTATAAATGACAGCTATCGTCCAAAAATAGACTGAAGTAAGGCTGCCAAGAGGACTTGAAAGCGGGGCAGAATTGCAGGAAACCGATTTCAGGAGGTAGACTGAAATTGCATTGAAAGCATAGGAAAAGAGGCAGAACGTCCACAATGATGCACTTGGCCAAAAAGGGCGTATGCGTTTTTTCCTGAATATATTCAGGAAAAAACGCATACACCCTTTTTGGCCAACCAAGCAAGCTTGCAAAGGAAATCTGCACTACAATGAAGTCTCACTTCCCCCCGGTCAAAAGGGCCATCTGAAAAAAGTGTAAAATCCAGAAAGGCAGGACAGGCCATGGAGAACTGGGAGCCTTGTTATGCTGATGGGCGGGATGTAAATTGCCAACAGACACTCGGGAGAAGTGTATGGTGTTTCCTGAAACATCTAAAAAACAAAGCAACAGAGCCTAGGGCACTGCCACTTATGGTCCTATAGCTTAGGGAAATTAAAATCAAAAAGACACAGCCACCCCAAAGTTTGGGACGCCTCTGTTTACAAGAACCTCGTTTACAGTACAAGTTCAACATCGCAGAAAGTGAAAAATGGATAAAGAACTTGTGGTACTTACGTACAATGCAGTATCACTCAGCAATGAAATCTATGTCATCAGGCACGTAGCAGCATAATGAGTAGATTCAGGTACGATGATTCTAACTGAAATAAGTCACACAGAAAAAGAAACATCATAAGATATCACTAATACACGGAATGTAAACTTGGCTACACAGGAACTGAATTCCAAAACAGAACAGGTTCTCAAATTTAGAAAACCAACTTATGCTTGCTTAAGTGTAAAGGTGAGGTGGGTTGCTGCATAAAACCAGAGATTGAAATGAGCACAGATAAAGTTCCTTAAGCCAAATATGGAATAGACAAGAGCCACTCCTTGCTCAACGAAATGGACTCAACACCGCATACTAAACGCCTAAGAATGTACCTGACTAGTAAGTATCTTAAAACCTATGGATTGCTATGTCTCCGAAAGAGAATCAAGCATGTGTACAGGGGCATAAACGCAGCAGTGATAGGATTGGAGAGGTTCGGTGAGCAAATGAAGACCCTTTGAAGTCATATTGCATGGTACCCATTCCACGGGTTTCAACTACCTGGGTTTTAGGTATTCTTCCTTCAGCTAAAACATGCATGTGGAACCCAGAGGATGATCAACCATGTGAACGGGAGACGTGTTCAAATATGTCTCAGTTTTCCTCCCCTGGTACTCGGGTGCAACATTCCAGACGCTTTACTAACACTCTCCCCACTTGGAGAGTCAGCGCCTTTAACCTCCTGTTTGGCCCAGTTTGCAATTTCTGCGGAAGATGAACAGGAATAGCGAGAACCAATGAGAGGCTAGCTGGAGGTGTCTGGACGGGCAAATTTAACTCTCATTTCCCACCAGGAAGAGGAAATAACCAAAGGCTCAGCGTGCCGTACCGGAACCAGATTAGGGCCTGAAGCCATCCTGCAGTGTTGCGGCCAGCTCAAAAGAAAGCGAGTTGAAGAAAGGAGCTCAGGGGCACTGTAATTCACAAACCTGCAGAGTTATAAATGACAGCTATCGTCCAAAAATAGACTGAAGTAAGGCTGCCAAGAGGACTTGAAAGCGGGGCAGAATTGCAGGAAACCGATTTCAGGAGGTAGACTGGAATTGCATTGAAAGCATAGGAAAAGAGGCAGAACGTCCACAATGATGCACTTGGCCAAAAAGGGCGTATGCGTTTTTTCCTGAATATATTCAGGAAAAAACGCATACGCCCTTTTTGGCCAACCAAGCAAGCTTGCAAAGGAAATCTGCACTACAATGAAGTCTCACTTCTCCCCGGTCAAAAGGGCCATCTGAAAAAAGTGTAAAATCCAGAAAGGCAGGACAGGCCATGGAGAACTGGGAGCCTTGTTATGCTGATGGGTGGGATTTAAATTGCCAAGAACCACTCGGGAGAAGTGTATGGTGTTTCCTGAAACATCTAAAAAACAAAGCAACAGAGCCTAGGGCACTTCCACTTATGGTCCTATAGCTTAGGGAAATTAAAATCAAAAAGACACAGCCACCCCAAAGTTTGGGACGCCTCCGTTTACAAGAACCTCGTTTACTGTACAAGTTCAATATCACAGAAAGTGAAAAATGGATAAAGAACTTGTGGTACTTACGTACAATGCAGTATCACTCAGCAATGAAATCTATGTCATCAGGCCCATAGCAGCATAATGAGTGGATTCAGGTACGATGATTCTAACTGAAATAATTCACACAGAAAAAGAAACATCATAAGATATCACTAATACACGGAATGTAAACTTGGCTACACAGGAACTGCATTCCAAAACAGAACAGGGTCTCAAATTTAGAAAACCAACTTATGCTTGCTTAAGGGTAAAGGTGAGTTGGGGTGCTGCATAAAACCAGAGATTGAAATGAGCACAGATAAAGTTCCTTAAGCCAAATATGGAATAGACAAGAGCTACTCCTTGCTCAATGAAATGGACTCAACACCGCATATTAAACGCCTAAGAATGTACCTGACTAGTAAGTATCTTAAAACCTATGGATTGCTATGTCTCCGAAAGAGAATCAAGCATGTGTACAGGGGCATAAACGCAGCAGTGATAGGATTGGAGAGGTTCGGTGAGCAAATGAAGACCCTTTGAAGTCATATTGCATGGTACCCATTACACGGGTCTCAACTCTCCAGGTTTAAGGTATTCTTCCTTCAGCTAAAACATGCATGTGGAACCCAGAGTATGATCAACCATGTGAACGGGAGACGTGTTCAAATATGTCTCAGTTTTCCTCCCCTGGTACTCGGGTGCAACATTCCAGACGCTTTACTAACACTCTCCCGACTTGGAGAGTCAGCGCCTTTAACCTCCTGTTTGGCCCAGTTTGCAATTTCTGCGGAAGATGAACAGGAATAGCGAGAACCAATGAGAGACTAGCTGAAGGTGTCTGAACGGGCAAATTTAACTCTCATTTCCCACCAGGAAGAGGAATTAACCAAAGGCTCAGCATGCCGGGCCGGAACCAGATTAGGGCCTGAAGCCATCCTGCGGTGTTGCGGCCAGGTCACAAGAAAGCGAGTTGAAGAAAGGAGCTCAGGGGCACTGTAATTCACAAACCTGCAGAGTTATAAATGACAGCTATCGTCCAAAAATAGACTGAAGTAAGGCTGCCAAGAGGACTTGAAAGCGGGGCAGAATTGCAGGAAACCGATTTCAGGAGGTAGACTGGAATTGCACTGAAAGCATAGGAAAAGAGGCAGAACGTCCACAATGATGCACTTGGCCAAAAAGGGCGTATGCGTTTTTTCCTGAATATATTCAAGAAAAAACGCATACGCCCTTTTTGGCCAACCAAGCAAGCTTGCAAAGGAAATCTGCACTACAATGAAGTCTCACTTCCCCCCGGTCAAAAGGGCCATCTGAAAAAAGTGTAAAATCCAGAAAGGCAGGACAGCCCATGGAGAACTGGGAGCCTTGTTATGCTGATGGGCGGGATGTAAATTGCCAACAGACACTTGGGAGAAGTGTATGGTGTTTCCTGAAACATCTAAAAAACAAAGCAACAGAGCCTAGGGCACTGCCACTTATGGTCCTATAGCTTAGGGAAATTAAAATCAAAAAGACACAGCCACCCCAAAGTTTGGGACGCCTCTGTTTACAAGAACCTCGTTTACAGTACAAGTTCAACATCGCAGAAAGTGAAAAATGGATAAAGAACTTGTGGTACTTACGTACAATGCAGTATCACTCAGCAATGAAATCTATGTCATCAGGCACGTAGCAGCATAATGAGTAGATTCAGGTACGATGATTCTAACTGAAATAAGTCACATAGAAAATGAAACATCATAAGATATCACTAATACACGGAATGTAAACTTGGCTACACAGGAACTGAATTCCAAAACAGAACAGGTTCTCAAATTTAGAAAACCAACTTATGCTTGCTTAAGGGTAAAGGTGAGTTGGGTTGCTGCATAAAACCAGAGATTGAAATGAGCACAGATAAAGTTCCTTAAGCCAAATATGGAATAGACAAGAGCCACTCCTTGCTCAACGAAATGGACTCAACACCGCATACTAAACGCCTAAGAATGTACCTGACTAGTAAGTATCTTAAAACCTATGGATTGCTATGTCTCCGAAAGAGAATCAAGCATGTGTACAGGGGCATAAACGCAGCAGTGATAGGATTGGAGAGGTTCGGTGAGCAAATGAAGACCCTTTGAAGTCATATTGCATGGTACCCATTCCACGGGTCTCAACTCTCCAGGTTTAAGGTATTCTTCCTTCAGCTAAAACATGCATGTGGAACCCAAGTATGATCAACCATGTGAACGGGAGACGTGTTCAAATATGTCTCAGTTTTCCTCCCCTGGTACTCGGGTGCAACATTCCAGACGCTTTACTAACACTCTCCCCACTTGGAGAGTCAGTCCCTTTAACCTCCTGTTTGGCCCAGTTTGCAATTTCTGCGGAAGATGAACAGGAATAGCGAGAACCAATGAGAGACTAGCTGGAGGTGTCTGGACTGGCAAATTTAACTCTCATTTCCCACCAGGAAGAGGAATTAACCAAAGGCTCAGCGTGCCGTGCCGGAACCAGATTAGGGCCTGAAGCCATCCTGCGGTGTTGCGGCCAGGACACAAGAAAGCGAGTTGAAGAAAGGAGCTCAGGGGCACTGTAATTCACAAACCTGCAGAGTTATAAATGACAGCTATCGTCCAAAAATAGACTGAAGTAAGGCTGCCAAGAGGACTTGAAAGCGGGGCAGAATTGCAGGAAACCGATTTCAGGAGGTAGACTGGAATTGCACTGAAAGCATAGGAAAAGAGGCAGAACGTCCACAATGATGCACTTGGCCAAAAAGGGCGTATGCGTTTTTTCCTGAATATATTCAAGAAAAAACGCATACGCCCTTTTTGGCCAACCAAGCAAGCTTGCAAAGGAAATCTGCACTACAATGAAGTCTCACTTCCCCCCGGTCAAAAGGGCCATCTGAAAAAAGTGTAAAATCCAGAAAGGCAGGACAGGCCATGGAGAACTGGGAGCCTTGTTATGCTGATGGGCGGGATGTAAATTGCCAACAGACACTCGGGAGAAGTGTATGGTGTTTCCTGAAACATCTAAAAAACAAAGCAACAGAGCCTAGGGCACTGCCACTTATGGTCCTATAGCTTAGGGAAATTAAAATCAAAAAGACACAGCCACCCCAAAGTTTGGGACGCCTCTGTTTACAAGAACCTCGTTTACAGTACAAGTTCAACATCGCAGAAAGTGAAAAATGGATAAAGAAGTTGTGGTATTTACTTACAAAGCAATATCACTCAGCAATGAAATCTATGTCATCAGGCCCTTAGCATCACAATGAGTGGATTCAGGTATGATGATTCTAACTGAAATAAGTCACACAGAAAAAGAAACATCATAAGATATCACTAATACACGGAATGTAAACTTGGCTACACAGGAACTGAATTCCAAAACAGAACAGGTTCTCAAATTTAGAAAACCAACATATGCTTGCTTAAGGGGAAAGGTGAGTTGGGTTGCTGCATAAAACCAGAGATTGAAATGAGCACAGATAAAGTTCCTTAAGCCAAATATGGAATAGACAAGAGCCACTCCTTGCTCAACGAAATGGACTCAACACCGCATATTAAACGCCTAAGAATGTACCTGACTAGTAAGTATCTTAAAACCTATGGATTGCTATGTCTCCGAAAGAGAATCAAGCATGTGTACAGGGGCATAAACGCAGCAGTGATAGGATTGGAGAGGTTCGGTGAGCAAATGAAGACCCTTTGAAGTCATATTGCATGGTACCCATTCCACGGGTTTCAATTACCCAGGTTTTAGGTATTCTTCCTTCAGCTAAAACATGCATGTGGAACCCAGAGTATGATCAACCATGTGATCGGGAGACGTGTTCAAATATGTCTCAGTTTTCCTCCCCTGGTACTCGGGTGCAACATTCCAGACGCTTTACTAACACTCTCCCCACTTGGAGAGTCAGCGCCTTTAACCTCCTGTTTGGCACAGTTTGCAATTTCTGCGGAAGATGAACAGGAATAGCGAGAACCAATGAGAGGCTAGCTGGAGGTGTCTGGACGGGCAAATTTAACTCTCATTTCCCAACAGGAAGAGGAAATAACCAAAGGCTCAGCGTGCCGTACCGGAACCAGATTAGGGCCTGAAGCCATCCTGCGGTGTTGCGGCCAGGTCACAAGAAAGCGAGTTGAAGAAAGGAGCTCAGGGGCACTGTAATTCACAAACCTGCAGAGTTATAAATGACAGCTATCGTCCAAAAATAGACTGAAGTAAGGCTGCCAAGAGGACTTGAAAGCGGGGCAGAATTGCAGGAAACCGATTTCAGGAGGTAGACTGAAATTGCATTGAAAGCATAGGAAAAGAGGCAGAACGTCCACAATGATGCACTTGGCCAAAAAGGGCGTATGCGTTTTTTCCTGAATATATTCAGGAAAAAACGCATACGCCCTTTTTGGCCAACCAAGCAAGCTTGCAAAGGAAATCTGCACTACAATGAAGTCTCACTTCCCCCCGGTCAAAAGGGCCATCTGAAAAAAGTGTAAAATCCAGAAAGGCAGGACAGGCCATGGAGAACTGGGAGCCTTGTTATGCTGATGGGCGGGATGTAAATTGCCAACAACCACTCGGGAGAAGTGTATGGTGTTTCCTGAAACATCTAAAAAACAAAGCAACAGAGCCTAGGGCACTGCCACTTATGGTCCTATAGCTTAGGGAAATTAAAATCAAAAAGACACAGCCACCCCAAAGTTTGGGACGCCTCTGTTTACAAGAACCTCGTTTACAGTACAAGTTCAACATCGCAGAAAGTGAAAAATGGATAAAGAACTTGTGGTACTTACGTACAATGCAGTATCACTCAGCAATGAAATCTATGTCATCAGGCACGTAGCAGCATAATGAGTAGATTCAGGTACGATGATTCTAACTGAAATAAGTCACACAGAAAATGAAACATCATAAGATATCACTAATACACGGAATGTAAACT
Source organism: Delphinus delphis (assembly GCF_949987515.2). Lineage (NCBI taxonomy): Eukaryota > Metazoa > Chordata > Mammalia > Artiodactyla > Delphinidae > Delphinus > Delphinus delphis. The sequence goes on from NW_027192650.1 coordinate 4,983,617, forward strand.
TGGCTACACAGGAACTGAATTCCAAAACAGAACAGGTTCTCAAATTTAGAAAACCAACTTATGCTTGCTTAAGGGTAAAGGTGAGTTGGGTTGCTGCATAAAACCAGAGATTGAAATGAGCACAGATAAAGTTCCTTAAGCCAAATATGGAATAGACAAGAGCCACTCCTTGCTCAACGAAATGGACTCAACACCGCATACTAAACGCCTAAGAATGTACCTGACTAGTAAGTATCTTAAAACCTATGGATTGCTATGTCTCCGAAAGAGAATCAAGCATGTGTACAGGGGCATAAACGCAGCAGTGATAGGATTGGAGAGGTTCGGTGAGCAAATGAAGACCCTTTGAAGTCATATTGCATGGTACCCATTACACGGGTCTCAACTCTCCAGGTTTAAGGTATTCTTCCTTCAGCTAAAACATGCATGTGGAACCCAAGTATGATCAACCATGTGAACGGGAGACGTGTTCAAATATGTCTCAGTTTTCCTCCCCTGGTACTCGGGTGCAACATTCCAGACGCTTTACTAACACTCTCCCCACTTGGAGAGTCAGCGCCTTTAACCTCCTGTTTGGCCCAGTTTGCAATTTCTGCGGAAGATGAACAGAAATAGCGAGAATCAATGAGAGACTAGCTGGAGGTGTCTGGACGGGCAAATTTAACTCTCATTTCCCACCAGGAAAAGGAAATAACCAAAGGCTCAGCGTGCCGTGCCGGAACCAGATTAGGGCCTGAAGCCATCCTGCGGTGTTGCGGCCAGGTCACAAGAAAGCAAGTTGAAGAAAGGAGCTCAGGGGCACTGTAATTCACAAACCTGCAGAGTTATAAATGACAGCTATCGTCCAAAAATAGACTGAAGTAAGGCTGCCAAGAGGACTTGAATGCGGGGCAGAATTGCAGGAAACCAATTTCAGGAGGTAGACTGGAATTGCATTGAAAGCATAGGAAAAGAGGCAGAACGTCCACAATGATGCACTTGGCCAAAAAGGGCGTATGCGTTTTTTTCTGAATATATTCAGGAAAAAACGCATATGCCCTTTTTGGCCAACCAAGCAAACTTGCAAAGGAAATCTGCACTACAATGAAGTCTCACTTCCCCCCGGTCAAAAGGGCCATCTGAAAAAAGTGTAAAATCCAGAAAGGCAGGAAAAGCCATGGAGAACTGGGAGCCTTGTTATGCTGATGGGTGGGATGTAAATTGCCAACAACCACTTGGGAGAAGTGTATGGTGTTTCCTGAAACATCTAAAAAACAAAGCAACAGAACCTAGGGCACTTCCACTTATGGTCCTATAGCTTAGGGAAATTAAAATCAAAAAGACACAGCCACCCCAAAGTTTGGAACGGCTCTGTTTACAAGAACATCGTTTACAGTACAAGTTCAACATCGCAGAAAGTGAAAAATGGATAAAGAAGTTGTGGTATTTACTTACAAAGCAATATCACTCAGCAATGAAATCTGTGTCATCAGGCCCTTAGCAGCACAATGAGTGGATTCAGGTATGATGATTCTAACTGAAATAAGTCACACAGAAAAAGAAACATCATAAGATATCAGTAATACACGGAATGTAAACTTGGCTACACAGGAACTGAATTACAGAACAGAACAGGGTCTCAAATTTAGAAAACCAACTTATGCTTGCTTAAGGGTAAAGGTGAGTTGGGGTGCTGCATAAACCAGAGATTGAAATGAGCACAGATAAAGTTCCTTAAGTCAAATATGGAATAGACAAGAGCTACTCCTTGCTCAACAAAATGGACTCAACACCGCATATTAAACGCCTAAGAATGTACCTGACTAGTAAGTATCGTAAAACCTATGGATTGCTATGTCTCCGAAAGAGAATCAAGCATGTGTACAGGGGCATAAACGCAGCAGTGATAGGATTGGAGAGGTTCGGTGAGCAAATGAAGACCCTTTGAAGTCATATTGCATGGTACCCATTCCACGGGTTTCAATTACCCAGGTTTTAGGTATTCTTCCTTCAGCTAAAACATGCATGTGAAACCCAGAGTATGATCAACCATGTGATCGGGAGACGTGTTCAAATATGTCTCAGTTTTCCTCCCCTGGTACTCGGGTGCAACATTCCAGACGCTTTACTAACACTCTCCCCACTTGGAGAGTCAGCGCCTTTAACCTCCTGTTTGGCACAGTTTGCAATTTCTGCGGAAGATGAACAGGAATAGCGAGAACCAATGAGAGGCTAGCTGGAGGTGTCTGGACGGGCAAATTTAACTCTCATTTCCCAACAGGAAGAGGAAATAACCAAAGGCTCAGCGTGCCGTACCGGAACCAGATTAGGGCCTGAAGCCATCCTGCGGTGTTGCGGCCAGGTCACAAGAAAGCGAGTTGAAGAAAGGAGCTCAGGGGCACTGTAATTCACAAACCTGCAGAGTTATAAATGACAGCTATCGTCCAAAAATAGACTGAAGTAAGGCTGCCAAGAGGACTTGAAAGCGGGGCAGAATTGCAGGAAACCGATTTCAGGAGGTAGACTGAAATTGCATTGAAAGCATAGGAAAAGAGGCAGAACGTCCACAATGATGCACTTGGCCAAAAAGGGCGTATGCGTTTTTTCCTGAATATATTCAGGAAAAAACGCATACGCCCTTTTTGGCCAACCAAGCAAGCTTGCAAAGGAAATCTGCACTACAATGAAGTCTCACATCCCCCCGGTCAAAAGGGCCATCTGAAAAAAGTGTAAAATCCAGAAAGGCAGGACAGGCCATGGAGAACTGGGAGCCTTGTTATGCTGATGGGCGGGATGTAAATTGCCAACAGACACTCGGGAGAAGTGTATGGTGTTTCCTGAAACATCTAAAAAACAAAGCAACAGAGCCTAGGGCACTGCCACTTATGGTCCTATAGCTTAGGGAAATTAAAATCAAAAAGACACAGCCACCCCAAAGTTTGGGACGCCTCTGTTTACAAGAACCTCGTTTACAGTACAAGTTCAACATCGCAGAAAGTGAAAAATGGATAAAGAACTTGTGGTACTTACGTACAATGCAGTATCACTCAGCAATGAAATCTATGTCATCAGGCACGTAGCAGCATAATGAGTAGATTCAGGTACGATGATTCTAACTGAAATAAGTCACACAGAAAATGAAACATCATAAGATATCACTAATACACGGAATGTAAACTTGGCTACACAGGAACTGAATTCCAAAACAGAACAGGTTCTCAAATTTAGAAAACCAACTTATGCTTGCTTAAGGGTAAAGGTGAGTTGGGGTGCTGCATAAAACCAGAGATTGAAATGAGCACAGATAAAGTTCCTTAAGACAAATATGGAATAGACAAGAGCTACTCCTTGCTCAATGAAATGGACTCAACACCGCATATTAAACGCCTAAGAATGTACCTGACTAGTAAGTATCTTAAAACCTATGGATTGCTATGTCTCCGAAAGAGAATCAAGCATGTGTACAGGGGCATAAACGCAGCAGTGATAGGATTGGAGAGGTTCGGTGAGCAAATGAAGACCCTTTGAAGTCATATTGCATGGTACCCATTACACGGGTCTCAACTCTCCAGGTTTAAGGTATTCTTCCTTCAGCTAAAACATGCATGTGGAACCCAGAGTATGATCAACCATGTGAACGGGAGACGTGTTCAAATATGTCTCAGTTTTCCTCCCCTGGTACTCGGGTGCAACATTCCAGACGCTTTACTAACACTCTCCCGACTTGGAGAGTCAGCGCCTTTAACCTCCTGTTTGGCCCAGTTTGCAATTTCTGCGGAAGATGAAAAGGAATAGCGAGAACCAATGAGAGACTAGCTGAAGGTGTCTGAACGGGCAAATTTAACTCTCATTTCCCACCAGGAAGAGGAATTAACCAAAGGCTCAGCATGCCGGGCCGGAACCAGATTAGGGCCTGAAGCCATCCTGCGGTGTTGCGGCCAGGTCACAAGAAAGCGAGTTGAAGAAAGGAGCTCAGGGGCACTGTAATTCACAAACCTGCAGAGTTATAAATGACAGCTATCGTCCAAAAATAGACTGAAGTAAGGCTGCCAAGAGGACTTGAAAGCGGGGCAGAATTGCAGGAAACCGATTTCAGGAGGTAGACTGGAATTGCATTGAAAGCATAGGAAAAGAGGCAGAACGTCCACAATGATGCACTTGGCCAAAAAGGGCATATGCGTTTTTTCCTGAATATATTCAGGAAAAAACGCATACGCACTTTTTGGCCAACCAAGCAAGCTTACAAAGGAAATCTGCACTACAATGAAGTCTCACTTCCCCCCGGTCAAAAGGGCCATCTGAAAAAAGTGTAAAATCCAGAAAGCCAACAGGCCATTGAGAACTGGGAGCCTTGTTATGCTGATGGGCGGGATGTAAATTGCCAACAGACACTCCGGAGAAGTGTATGGTGTTTCCTGAAACATCTAAAAAACAAAGCAACAGAGCCTAGGGCACTTCTACTTATGGTCCTATAGCTTAGGGAAATTAAAATCAAAAAGACACAGCCACCCAAAAGTTTGGAACGGCTCTGTTTACAAGAACCTCATTTACAGTACAAGTTCAACATCACAGAAAGTGAAAAATGGATAAAGAAGTTGTGGTATTTACTTACAAAGCAATATCACTCAGCAATGAAATCTGTGTCATCAGGCCCTTAGTGGCACAATGAGTGGATTCAGGTATGATGATTCTAACTGAAATAAGTCACACAGAAAAAGAAACATCATAAAATATCACTAATACACGGAATGGAAACTTGGCTACACAGGAACTGAATTACAGAACAGAACAGGGTCTCAAATTTAGAAAACCAACTTATTCTTGCTTAAGGGTAAAGGTGAGTTGGGGTGCTGCATAAAACCAGAGATTGAAATGAGCACAGATAAAGTTCCTTAAGCCAAATATGGAATAGACAAGAGCTACTCCTTGCTCAACGAAATAGACTCAACACCCCATATTAAATGCCTAAGAATGTACCTGACTAGTAAGTATCTTAAAACCTATGGATTGCTATGTCTCCGAAAGAGAATCAAGCATGTGTACAGGGGCATAAACGCAGCAGTGATAGGATTGGAGAGGTTCGGTGAGCAAATGAAGACCCTTTGAAGTCATATTGCATGGTACCCATTCCACGGGTTTCAACTACCCAGGTTTAAGGTATTCTTCCTTCAGCTAAAACATGCATGTGGAACCTAGAGTATGATCAACCATGTGATCAGGAGACGTGTTCAAATATGTCTCAGTTTTCCTCCCCTGGTACTCGGGTGCAACATTCCAGACGCTTTACTAACACTCTCCCCACTTGGAGAGTCAGTCCCTTTAACCTCCTGTTTGGCACAGTTTGCAATTTCTGCGGAAGATGAACAGGAATAGCGAGAACCAATGAGAGGCTAGCTGGAGGTGTCTGGACGGGCAAATTTAACTCTCATTTCCCACCAGGAAGAGGAATTAACAAAAGGCTCAGCATGCCGGGCCGGAACCAGATTAGGGCCTGAAGCCATCCTGCGGTGTTGCGGCCAGGTCACAAGAAAGCGAGTTGAAGAAAGGAGCTCAGGGGCACTGTAATTCACAAACCTGCAGAGTTATAAATGACAGCTATCGTCCAAAAATAGACTGAAGTAAGGCTGCCAAGAGGACTTGAAAGCGGGGCAGAATTGCAGGAAACCGATTTCAGGAGGTAGACTGGAATTGCATTGAAAGCATAGGAAAAGAGGCAGAACGTCCACAATGATGCACTTGGCCAAAAAGGGCGTATGCGTTTTTTCCTGAATATATTCAGGAAAAAACGCATACGCCCTTTTTGGCCAACCAAGCAAGCTTGCAAAGGAAATCTGCACTACAATGAAGTCTCACTTTCCCCCGGTCAAAAGGGCCATCTGAAAAAAGTGTAAAATCCAGAAAGGCAGGACAGGCCATGGAGAACTGGGAGCCTTGTTATGCTGATGGGCGGGATGTAAATTGCCAACAGACACTCGGGAGAAGTGTATGGTGTTTCCTGAAACATCTAAAAAACAAAGCAACAGAGCCTAGGGCACTGCCACTTATGGTCCTATAGCTTAGGGAAATTAAAATCAAAAAGACACAGCCACCCCAAAGTTTGGGACGCCTCTGTTTACAAGAACCTCGTTTACAGTACAAGTTCAACATCGCAGAAAGTGAAAAATGGATAAAGAAGTTGTGGTATTTACTTACAAAGCAATATCACTCAGCAATGAAATCTATGTCATCAGGCCCTTAGCATCACAATGAGTGGATTCAGGTATGATGATTCTAACTGAAATAAGTCACACAGAAAAAGAAACATCATAAGATATCAGTAATACACGGAATGTAAACTTGGCTACACAGGAACTGAATTACAGAACAGAACAGGGTCTCAAATTTAGAAAACCAACTTATGCTTGCTTAAGGGTAAAGGTGAGTTGGGGTGCTGCATAAAACCAGAGATTGAAATGAGCACAGATAAAGTTCCTTAAGTCAAATATGGAATAGACAAGAGCTACTCCTTGCTCAACGAAATGGACTCAACACCGCATATTAAACGCCTAAGAATGTACCTGACTAGTAAGTATCGTAAAACCTATGGATTGCTATGTCTCCAAAAGAGAATCAAGCATGTGTACAGGGGCATAAACGCAGCAGTGATAGGATTGGAGAGGTTCGGTGAGCAAATGAAGACCCTTTGAAGTCATATTGCATGGTACCCATTACACGGGTCTCAACTCTCCAGGTTTAAGGTATTCTTCCTTCAGCTAAAACATGCATGTGGAACCCAAGTATGATCAACCATGTGAACAGGAGACGTGTTCAAATATGTCTCAGTTTTCCTCCCCTGGTACTCGTGTGCAACATTCCAGACGCTTTACTAACACTCTCCCCACTTGGAGAGTCAGCGCCTTTAACCTCCTGTTTGGCCCAGTTTGCAATTTCTGCGGAAGATGAACAGGAATAGCGAGAACCAATGAGAGGCTAGCTGGAGGTGTCTGGACGGGCAAATTTAACTCTCATTTCCCACCAGGAAGAGGAAATAACCAAAGGCTCAGCGTGCCGTACCGGAACCAGATTAGGGCCTGAAGCCATCCTGCGGTGTTGCGGCCAGCTCAAAAGAAAGCGAGTTGAAGAAAGGAGCTCAGGGGCACTGTAATTCACAAACCTGCAGAGTTATAAATGACAGCTATCGTCCAAAAATAGACTGAAGTAAGGCTGCCAAGAGGACTTGAAAGCGGGGCAGAATTGCAGGAAACCGATTTCAGGAGGTAGACTGGAATTGCATTGAAAGCATAGGAAAAGAGGCAGAACGTCCACAATGATGCACTTGGCCAAAAAGGGCGTATGCATTTTTTCCTGAATATATTCAGGAAAAAACGCATACGCCCTTTTTGGCCAACCAAGCAAGCTTGCAAAGGAAATCTGCACTACAATGAAGTCTCACTTCCCCCCGGTCAAAAGGGCCATCTGAAAAAAGTGTAAAATCCAGAAAGGCAGGACAGGCCATGGAGAACTGGGAGCCTTGTTATGCTGATGGGCGGGATGTAAATTGCCAACAACCACTCGGGAGAAGTGTATGGTGTTTCCTGAAACATCTAAAAAACAAAGCAACAGAACCTAGGGCACTTCCACTTATGGTCCTATAGCTTAGGGAAATTAAAATCAAAAAGACACAGCCACCCCAAAGTTTGGAACGGCTCTGTTTACAAGAACCTCGTTTACAGTACAAGTTCAACATCGCAGAAAGTGAAAAATGGGTAAAGATGTTGTGGTATTTACTTACAAAGCAATATCACTCAGCAATGAAATCTGTGTCATCAGGCCCTTAGCAGCACAATGAGTGGATTCAGGTATGATGATTCTAACTGAAGTAAGTCACACAGAAAAAGAAACATCATAAGATATCAGTAATACACGGAATGGAAACTTGGCTACACAGGAACTGAATTACAGAACAGAACAGGGTCTCAAATTTAGAAAACCAACTTATGCTTGCTTAAGGGTAAAGGTGAGTTGGGGTGCTGCATAAAACCAGAGATTGAAATGAGCACAGATAAAGTTCCTTACGTCAAATATGGAATAGACAAGAGCTACTCCTTGCTCAACGAAATGGACTCAACACCGCATATTAAACGCCTAAGAATGTACCTGACTAGTAAGTATCTTAAAACCTATGGATTGCTATGTCTCCGAAAGAGAATCAAGCATGTGTACAGGGGCATAAACGCAGCAGTGATAGGATTGGAGAGGTTCGGTGAGCAAATGAAGACCCTTTGAAGTCATATTGCATGGTACCCATTACACGGGTCTTAACTCTCCAGGTTTAAGGTATTCTTCCTTCAGCTAAAACATGCATGTGGAACCCAAGTATGATCAACCATGTGATCAGGAGACGTGTTCAAATATGTCTCAGTTTTCCTCCCCTGGTACTCGGGTGCAACATTCCAGACGCTTTACTAACACTCTCCCCACTTGGAGAGTCAGCGCCTTTAACCTCCTGTTTGGCCCAGTTTGCAATTTCTGCGGAAGATGAACAGGAATAGCGAGAACCAATGAGAGACTAGATGGAGGTGTCTGGACGGGCAAATTTAACTCTCATTTCCCACCAGGAAGAGGAAATAACCAAAGGCTCAGCGTGCCATGCCGGAACCAGATTAGGGCCTGAAGCCATCCTGCAGTGTTGCGGCCAGGTCACAAGAAAGCGAGTTGAAGAAAGGAGCTCACGGGCACTGTAATTCACAAACCTGCAGAGTTATAAATGACAGCTATCATCCAAAAATAGACTGAAGTAAGGCTGTCAAGAGGACTTGAAAGCGGGGCAGAATTGCAGGAAACCGATTTCAGGAGGTAGACTGGAATTGCATTGAAAGCATAGGAAAAGAGGCAGAACGTCCACAATGATGCACTTGGCCAAAAAGGGCGTATGCGTTTTTTCCTGAATATATTCAGGAAAAAACGCATACGAACTTTTTGGCCAACCAAGCAAGCTTGCAAAGGAAATCTGCACTACAATGAAGTCTCACTTCCCCCCGGTCAAAAGGGCCATCTGAAAAAAGTGTAAAATCCAGAAAGGCAGGACAGGCCATGGAGAACTGGGAGGCTTGTTATGCTGATGGGCGGGATGTAAATTGCCAACAGACACTCGGGAGAAGTGTATGGTGTTTCCTGAAACATCTAAAAAACAAAGCAACAGAGCCTAGGGCACTGCCACTTATGGTCCTATAGCTTAGGGAAATTAAAATCAAAAAGACACAGCCACCCCAAAGTTTGGAACGGCTCTGTTTACAAGAACCTCGTTTACAGTACAAGTTCAACATCGCAGAAAGTGAAAAATGGATAAAGAAGTTGTGGTATTTACTTACAAAGCAATATCACTCAGCAATGAAATCTGTGTCATCAGGCCCTTAGCAGCACAATGAGTGGATTCAGGTATGATGATTCTAACTGAAATAAGTCACACAGAAAAAGAAACATCATAAGATATCACTAATACACGGAATGTAAACTTGGCTACACAGGAACTGAATTCCAAAACAGAACAGGTTCTCAAATATAGAAAACCAACTTATGCTTGCTTAAGGGTAAAGGTGAGTTGGGGTGCTGCATAAAACCAGAGATTGAAATGAGCACAGATAAAGTTCCTTAAGCCAAATATGGAATAGACAAGAGCTACTCCTTGCTCAACGAAATGGACTCAACACCGCATATTAAACGCCTAAGAATGTACCTGACTAGTAAGTATCTTAAAACCTATGGATTGCTATGTCTCCGAAAGAGAATCAAGCATGTGTACAGGGGCATAAACCCAGCAGTGATAGGATTGGAGAGGTTCGGTGAGCAAATGAAGACCCTTTGAAGTCATATTGCATGGTACCCATTACACGGGTCTCAACTATCCAGGTTTAAGGTATTCTTCCTTCAGCTAAAACATGCATGTGGAACCCAAGTATGATCAACCATGTGAACGGGAGACGTGTTCAAATATGTCTCAGTTTTCCTCCCCTGGTACTCGGGTGCAACATTCCAGACGCTTTACTAACACTCTCCAGACTTGGAGAGTCAGTCCCTTTAACCTCCTGTTTGGCCCAGTTTGCAATTTCTGCGGAAGATGAACAGGAATAGCGAGAACCAATGAGAGACTAGCTGGAGGTGTCTGGACGGGCAAATTTAACTCTCATTTCCCACCAGGAAGAGGAATTAACCAAAGGCTCAGCATGCCGGGCCGGAACCAGATTAGGGCCTGAAGCCATCCTGCGGTGTTGCGGCCAGGTCACAAGAAAGCGAGTTGAAGAAAGGAGCTCAGGGGCACTGTAATTCACAAACCTGCAGAGTTATAAATGACAGCTATCGTCCAAAAATAGACTGAAGTAAGGCTGCCAAGAGGACTTGAAAGCGGGGCAGAATTGCAGGAAACCGATTTCAGGAGGTAGACTGGAATTGCATTGAAAGCATAGGAAAAGAGGCAGAACGTCCACAATGATGCACTTGGCCAAAAAGGGCGTATGCGGTTTTTCCTGAATATATTCAGGAAAAAACGCATATGCCCTTTTTGGCCAACCAAGCAAGCTTGCAAAGGAAATCTGCACTACAATGAAGTCTCACTTCCCCCCGGTCAAAAGGGCCATCTGAAAAAAGTGTAAAATCCAGAAAGGCAGGACAGGCCATGGAGAACTTGGAGCCTTGTTACGCTGATGGGCGGGATGTAAATTGCCAACAACCACTCAGGAGAAGTGTATGGTGTTTCCTGAAACATCTAAAAAACAAAGCAACAGAGCCTAGGGCACTGCCACTTATGGTCCTATAGCTTAAGGAAATTAAAATCAAAAAGACACAGCCACCCCAAAGTTTGGGACGCCTCTGTTTACAAGAACCTCGTTTACAGTACAAGTTCAACATCGCAGAAAGTGAAAAATGGATAAAGAATTTGTGGTATTTACTTACAAAGCAATATCACTCAGCAATTAAATCTATGTCATCAGGCCCTTAGCATCACAATGAGTGGATTCATGTATGATGATTCTAACTGAAATAAGTCACACAGAAAAAGAAACATCATAAGATATCAGTAATACACAGAATGTAAACGTGGCTACACAGGAACTGAATTACAGAATAGAACAGGGTCTCAAACTTAGAAAACCCACTTATTCTTGCTTAACGGTAAAGGTGAGTTGGGGTGCTGCATAAAACCAGAGATTGAAATGAGCACAGATAAAGTTCCTTAAGTCAAATATGGAATAGACAAGAGCTACTCCTTGCTCAACGAAATGGATTCAACACCGCATATTAAACGCCTAAGAATGTACCTGACTAGTAAGTATCTTAAAACCTATGGATTGCTATGTCTCCAAAAGAGAATCAAGCATGTGTACAGGGGCATAAACGCAGCAGTGATAGGATTGGAGAGGTTCGGTGAGCAAATGAAGACCCTTTGAAATCATATTGCATGGTACCCATTACACGGGTCTCAACTCTCCAGGTTTAAGGTTTTCTTCCTTCAGCTAAAACATGCATGTGGAACCCAAGTATGATCAACCATGTGAACGGGAGACGTGTTCAAATATGTCTCAGTTTTCCTCCCCTGGTACTCGGGTGCAACATTCCAGACGCTTTACTAACACTCTCCCCACTTGGAGAGTCAGCGCCTTTAACCTCCTGTTTGGCCCAGTTTGCAATTTCTGCGGAAGATGAACAGGAATAGCGAGAACCAATGAGAGGCTAGCTGGAGGTGTCTGGACGGGCAAATTTAACTCTCATTTCCCACCAGGAAGAGGAAATAACCAAAGGCTCAGCGTGCCGTACCGGAACCAGATTAGGGCCTGAAGCCATCCTGCGGTGTTGCGGCCAGCTCAAAAGAAAGCGAGTTGAAGAAAGGAGCTCAGGGGCACTGTAATTCACAAACCTGCAGAGTTATAAATGACAGCTATCGTCCAAAAATAGACTGAAGTAAGGCTGCCAAGAGGACTTGAAAGCGGGGCAGAATTGCAGGAAACCGATTTCAGGAGGTAGACTGGAATTGCATTGAAAGCATAGGAAAAGAGGCAGAACGTCCACAATGATGCACTTGGCCAAAAAGGGCGTATGCGTTTTTTCCTGAATATATTCAGGAAAAAACGCATACGCCCTTTTTGGCCAACCAAGCAAGCTTGCAAAGGAAATCTGCACTACAATGAAGTCCCACTTCCCCCCGGTCAAAAGGGCCATCTGAAAAAAGTGCAAAATCCAGAAAGGCAGGACAGGCCATGGAGAACTGGGAGCCTTGTTATGCTGATGGGCGGGATGTAAATTGCCAACAGACACTCGGGAGAAATGTATGGTGTTTCCTGAAACATCTAAAAAACAAAGCAACAGAGCCTAGGGCACTGCCACTTATGGTCCTATAGCTTAGGGAAATTAAAATCAAAAAGACACAGCCACCCCAAAGTTTGGGACGCCTCTGTTTACAAGAACCTCGTTTACAGTACAAGTTCAACATCGCAGAAAGTGAAAAATGGATAAAGAAGTTGTGGTATTTACTTACAAAGCAATATCACTCAGCAATGAAATCTATGTCATCAGGCCCTTAGCATCACAATGAGTGGATTCAGGTATGATGATTCTAACTGAAGTAAGTCACACAGAAAAAGAAACATCATAAGATATCAGTAATACATGGAATGTAAACTTGGCTACACAGGAACTGAATTACAGAACAGAACAGGGTCTCAAATTTAGAAAACCAACTTATGCTTGCTTAAGGGTAAAGGTGAGTTGGGGTGCTGCATAAAACCAGAGATTGAAATGAGCACAGATAAAGTTCCTTACGTCAAATATGGAATAGACAAGAGCTACTCCTTGCTCAACGAAATGGACTCAACACCGCATATTAAACGCCTAAGAATGTACCTGACTAGTAAGTATCGTAAAACCTATGGATTGCTATGTCTCCAAAAGAGAATCAAGCATGTGTACAGGGGCATAAACGCAACAGTGATAGGATTGGAGACGTTCGGTGAGCAAATGAAGACCCTTTGAAGTCATATTGCATGGTACCCATTACACGGGTCTCAACTCTCCAGGTTTAAGGTATTCTTCCTTCAGCTAAAACATGCATGTGGAACCCAAGTATGATCAACCATGTGAACGGGAGACGTGTTCAAATATGTCTCAGGTTTCCTCCCCTGGTACTCGGGTGCAACATTCCAGACGCTTTACTAACACTCTCCCCACTTGGAGAGTCAGCGCCTTTAACCTCCTGTTTGGCCCAGTTTGCAATTTCTGCGGAAGATGAACAGGAATAGCGAGAACCAATGAGAGGCTAGCTGGAGGTGTCTGGACGGGCAAATTTAACTCTCATTTCCCACCAGGAAGAGGAAATAACCAAAGGCTCAGCGTGCCGTACCGGAACCAGATTAGGGCCTGAAGCCATCCTGCGGTGTTGCGGCCAGCTCAAAAGAAAGCGAGTTGAAGAAAGGAGCTCAGGGGCACTGTAATTCACAAACCTGCAGAGTTATAAATGACAGCTATCGTCCAAAAATAGACTGAAGTAAGGCTGCCAAGAGGACTTGAAAGCGGGGCAGAATTGCAGGAAACCGATTTCAGGAGGTAGACTGGAATTGCATTGAAAGCATAGGAAAAGAGGCAGAACGTCCACAATGATGCACTTGGCCAAAAAGGGCGTATGCGTTTTTTCCTGAATATATTCAGGAAAAAACGCATACGCCCTTTTTGGCCAACCAAGCAAGCTTGCAAAGGAAATCTGCACTACAATGAAGTCTCACTTCCCCCCGGTCAAAAGGGCCATCTGAAAAAAGTGTAAAATCCAGAAAGGCAGGACAGGCCATGGAGAACTGGGAGCCTTGTTATGCTGATGGGCGGGATGTAAATTGCCAACAACCACTCGGGAGAAGTGTATGGTGTTTCCTGAAACATCTAAAAAACAAAGCAACAGAACCTAGGGCACTTCCACTTATGGTCCTATAGCTTAGGGAAATTAAAATCAAAAAGACACAGCCACCCCAAAGTTTGGAACGGCTCTGTTTACAAGAACCTCGTTTACAGTACAAGTTCAACATCGCAGAAAGTGAAAAATGGATAAAGATGTTGTGGTATTTACTTACAAAGCAATATCACTCAGCAATGAAATCTGTGTCATCAGGCCCTTAGCAGCACAATGAGTGGATTCAGGTATGATGATTCTAACTGAAGTAAGTCACACAGAAAAAGAAACATCATAAGATATCAGTAATACACGGAATGGAAACTTGGCTACACAGGAACTGAATTACAGAACAGAACAGGGTCTCAAATTTAGAAAACCAACTTATGCTTGCTTAAGGGTAAAGGTGAGTTGGGGTGCTGCATAAAACCAGAGATTGAAATGAGCACAGATAAAGTTCCTTACGTCAAATATGGAATAGACAAGAGCTACTCCTTGCTCAACGAAATGGACTCAACACCGCATATTAAACGCCTAAGAATGTACCTGACTAGTAAGTATCTTAAAACCTATGGATTGCTATGTCTCCGAAAGAGAATCAAGCATGTGTACAGGGGCATAAACGCAGCAGTGATAGGATTGGAGAGGTTCGGTGAGCAAATGAAGACCCTTTGAAGTCATATTGCATGGTACCCATTACACGGGTCTTAACTCTCCAGGTTTAAGGTATTCTTCCTTCAGCTAAAACATGCATGTGGAACCCAAGTATGATCAACCATGTGATCGGGAGACGTGTTCAAATATGTCTCAGTTTTCCTCCCCTGGTACTCGGGTGCAACATTCCAGACGCTTTACTAACACTCTCCCCACTTGGAGAGTCAGCGCCTTTAACCTCCTGTTTGGCCCAGTTTGCAATTTCTGCGGAAGATGAACAGGAATAGCGAGAACCAATGAGAGACTAGATGGAGGTGTCTGGACGGGCAAATTTAACTCTCATTTCCCACCAGGAAGAGGAAATAACCAAAGGCTCAGCGTGCCATGCCGGAACCAGATTAGGGCCTGAAGCCATCCTGCAGTGTTGCGGCCAGGTCACAAGAAAGCGAGTTGAAGAAAGGAGCTCACGGGCACTGTAATTCACAAACCTGCAGAGTTATAAATGACAGCTATCATCCAAAAATATACTGAAGTAAGGCTGTCAAGAGGATTGAAAGCGGGGCAGAATTGCAGGAAACCGATTTCAGGAGGTAGACTGGAATTGCATTGAAAGCATAGGAAAAGAGGCAGAACGTCCACAATGATGCACTTGGCCAAAAAGGGCGTATGCGTTTTTTCCTGAATATATTCAGGAAAAAACGCATACGACCTTTTTGGCCAACCAAGCAAGCTTGCAAAGGAAATCTGCACTACAATGAAGTCTCACTTCCCCTCGGTCAAAAGGGCCATCTGAAAAAAGTGTAAAATCCAGAAAGGCAGGACAGGCCATGGATAACTGGGAGGCTTGTTATGCTGATGGGCGGGATGTAAATTGCCAACAGACACTCGGGAGAAGTGTATGGTGTTTCCTGAAACATCTAAAAAACAAAGCAACAGAGCCTAGGGCACTGCCACTTATGGTCCTATAGCTTAGGGAAATTAAAATCAAAAAGACACAGCCACCCCAAAGTTTGGAACGGCTCTGTTTACAAGAACCTCGTTTACAGTACAAGTTCAACATCGCAGAAAGTGAAAAATGGATAAAGAAGTTGTGGTATTTACTTACAAAGCAATATCACTCAGCAATGAAATCTGTGTCATCAGGCCCTTAGCAGCACAATGAGTGGATTCAGGTATGATGATTCTAACTGAAATAAGTCACACAGAAAAAGAAACATCATAAGATATCACTAATACACGGAATGTAAACTTGGCTACACAGGAACTGAATTCCAAAACAGAACAGGTTCTCAAATGTAGAAAACCAACTTATGCTTGCTTAAGGGTAAAGGTGAGTTGGGGTGCTGCATAAAACCAGAGATTGAAATGAGCACAGATAAAGTTCCTTAAGCCAAATATGGAATAGACAAGAGCTACTCCTTGCTCAACGAAATGGACTCAACACCGCATATTAAACGCCTATGAATGTACCTGACTAGTAAGTATCTTAAAACCTATGGATTGCTATGTCTCCGAAAGAGAATCAAGCATGTGTACAGGGGCATAAACCCAGCAGTGATAGGATTGGAGAGGTTCGGTGAGCAAATGAAGACCCTTTGAAGTCATATTGCATGGTACCCATTACACGGGTCTCAACTATCCAGGTTTAAGGTATTCTTCCTTCAGCTAAAACATGCATGTGGAACCCAAGTATGATCAACCATGTGAACGGGAGACGTGTTCAAATATGTCTCAGTTTTCCTCCCCTGGTACTCGGGTGCAACATTCCAGACGCTTTACTAACACTCTCCAGACTTGGAGAGTCAGTCCCTTTAACCTCCTGTTTGGCCCAGTTTGCAATTTCTGCGGAAGATGAACAGGAATAGCGAGAACCAATGAGAGACTAGCTGGAGGTGTCTGGACGGGCAAATTTAACTCTCATTTCCCACCAGGAAGAGGAATTAACCAAAGGCTCAGCATGCCGGGCCGGAACCAGATTAGGGCCTGAAGCCATCCTGCGGTGTTGCGGCCAGGTCACAAGAAAGCGAGTTGAAGAAAGGAGCTCAGGGGCACTGTAATTCACAAACCTGCAGAGTTATAAATGACAGCTATCGTCCAAAAATAGACTGAAGTAAGGCTGCCAAGAGGACTTGAAAGCGGGGCAGAATTGCAGGAAACCGATTTCAGGAGGTAGACTGGAATTGCATTGAAAGCATAGGAAAAGAGGCAGAACGTCCACAATGATGCACTTGGCCAAAAAGGGCGTATGCGGTTTTTCCTGAATATATTCAGGAAAAAACGCATACGCACTTTTTGGCCAACCAAGCAAGCTTGCAAAGGAAATCTGCACTACAATGAAGTCTCACTTCCCCCCGGTCAAAAGGGCCATCTGAAAAAAGTGTAAAATCCAGAAAGGCAGGACAGGCCATGGAGAACTGGGAGCCTTGTTATGCTGATGGGCGGGATGTAAATTGCCAACAACCACTCAGGAGAAGTGTATGGTGTTTCCTGAAACATCTAAAAAACAAAGCAACAGAGCCTAGGGCACTGCCACTTATGGTCCTATAGCTTAGGGAAATTAAAATCAAAAAGACACAGCCACCCCAAAGTTTGGGACGCCTCTGTTTACAAGAACATCGTTTACAGTACAAGTTCAACATCACAGAAAGTGAAAAATGGATAAAGAATTTGTGGTATTTACTTACAAAGCAATATCACTCAGCAATTAAATCTATGTCATCAGGCCCTTAGCATCACAATGAGTGGATTCGTGTATGATGATTCTAACTGAAATAAGTCACACAGAAAAAGAAACATCATAAGATATCAGTAATACACGGAATGTAAACGTGGCTACACAGGAACTGAATTACAGAATAGAACAGGGTCTCAAACTTAGAAAACCCACTTATTCTTGCTTAACGGTAAAGGTGAGTTGGGGTGCTGCATAAAACCAGAGATTGAAATGAGCACAGATAAAGTTCCTTAAGTCAAATATGGAATAGACAAGAGCTACTCCTTGCTCAACGAAATGGATTCAACACCGCATATTAAACGCCTAAGAATGTACCTGACTAGTAAGTATCTTAAAACCTATGGATTGCTATGTCTCCAAAAGAGAATCAAGCATGTGTACAGGGGCATAAACGCAGCAGTGATAGGATTGGAGAGGTTCGGTGAGCAAATGAAGACCCTTTGAAATCATATTGCATGGTACCCATTACACGGTCTCAACTCTCCAGGTTTAAGGTTTTCTTCCTTCAGCTAAAACATGCATGTGGAACCCAAGTATGATCAACCATGAGAACGGGAGACGTGTTCAAATATGTCTCAGTTTTCCTCCCCTGGTACTCGGGTGCAACATTCCAGACGCTTTACTAACACTCTCCCCACTTGGAGAGTCAGCGCCTTTAACCTCCTGTTTGGCCCAGTTTGCAATTTCTGCGGAAGATGAACAGGAATAGCGAGAACCAATGAGAGGCTAGCTGGAGGTGTCTGGACGGGCAAATTTAACTCTCATTTCCCACCAGGAAGAGGAAATAACCAAAGGCTCAGCGTGCCGTACCGGAACCAGATTAGGGCCTGAAGCCATCCTGCGGTGTTGCGGCCAGCTCAAAGGAAAGCGAGTTGAAGAAAGGAGCTCAGGGGCACTGTAATTCACAAACCTGCAGAGTTATAAATGACAGCTATCGTCCAAAAATAGACTGAAGTAAGGCTGCCAAGAGGACTTGAAAGCGGGGCAGAATTGCAGGAAACCGATTTCAGGAGGTAGAGTGGAATTGCATTGAAAGCTTAGGAAAAGAGGCAGAACGTCCACAATGATGCACTTGGCCAAAAAGGGCGTATGCGTTTTTTCCTGAATATATTCAGGAAAAAACGCATACGCCCTTTTTGGCCAACCAAGCAAGCTTGCAAAGGAAATCTGCACTACAATGAAGTCTCACTTCCCCCCGGTCAAAAGGGCCATCTGAAAAAAGTGTAAAATCCAGAAAGGCAGGACAGGCCATGGAGAACTGGGAGCCTTGTTATGCTGATGGGCGGGATTTAAATTGCCAACAACCACTCGGGAGAAGTGTATGGTGTTTCCTGAAACATCTAAAAAACAAAGCAACAGAGCCTAGGGCACTTCCACTTATGGTCCTATAGCTTAGGGAAATTAAAATCAAAAAGACACAGCCACCCCAAAATTTGGAACGGCTCTGTTTACAAGAACGTCGTTTACAGTACAAGTTCAACATCGCAGAAAGTGAAAAATGGATAAAGAACTTGTGGTATTCACTTACAAAGCAATATCACTCAGCAATGAAATCTATGTCATCAGGCCCTTAGCAGCACAATGAGTGGATTCAGGTATGATGATTCTAACTGAAATAAGTCACACAGAAAAAGAAACATCATAAGATATCAGTATTACACGGAATGGAAACTTGGCTACACAGGAACTGAATTACAGAACAGAACAGGGTCTCAAATTTAGAAAAACAACTTATGCTTGCTTAAGGGTAATGGTGAGTTGGGGTGCTGCATAAAACCAGAGATTGAAATGAGCACAGATAAAGTTCCTTAAGCCAAATATGGAATAGACAAGAGCTACTCCTTGCTCAACGAAATGGACTCAACACCGCATATTAAACGCCTAAGAATGTACCTGACTTGTAAGTATCTTAAAACCTATGGATTGCTATGTCTCCGAAAGAGAATCAAGCATGTGTACAGGGGCATAAACGCAGCAGTGATAGGATTGGAGAGGTTCGGTGAGCAAATGAAGACCCTTTGAAGTCATATTGCATGGTACCCATTCCACGGGTTTCAACTACCCAGGTTTAAGGTATTCTTCCTTCAGCTAAAACATGCATGTGGAACCTAGAGTATGATCAACCATGTGATCGGGAGACCTGTTCCAATATGTCTCAGTTTTCCTCCCCTGGTAGTCGGGTACAACATTCCAGACGCTTTACTAACACTCTCCCCACTTGGAGAGTCAGTCCCTTTAACCTCCTGTTTGGCCCAGTTTGCAATTTCTGCGGAAGATGAACAGGAATAGCGAGAACCAATGAGAGGCTAGCTGGAGGTGTCTGGACGGGCAAATTTAACTCTCATTTCCCACCAGGAAGAGGAATTAACCAAAGGCTCAGCATGCCGGGCCGGAACCAGATTAGGGCCTGAAGCCATCCTGCGGTGTTGCGGCCAGGTCACAAGAAAGCGAGTTGAAGAAAGGAGCTCAGGGTCACTGTAATTCACAAACCTGCAGAGTTATAAATGACAGCTATCGTCCAAAAATAGACTGAAGTAAGGCTGCCAAGAGGACTTGAAAGCGGGGCAGAATTGCAGGAAACCGATTTCAGGAGGTAGACTGGAATTGCATTGAAAGCATAGGAAAAGAGGCAGAACGTCCACAATGATGCACTTGGCCAAAAAGGGCGTATGCGTTTTTTCCTGAATATATTCAGGAAAAAACGCATACGCCCTTTTTGGCCAACCAAGCAAGCTTGCAAAGGAAATCTGCACTACAATGAAGTCTCACTTCCCCCCGGTCAAAAGGGCCATCTGAAAAAAGTGTAAAATCCAGAAAGGCAGGACAGGCCATGGAGAACTGGGAGCCTTGTTATGCTGATGGGCGGGATGTAAATTGCCAACAACCACTCAGGAGAAGTGTATGGTGTTTCCTGAAACATCTAAAAAACAAAGCAACAGAGCCTAGGGCACTGCCACTTATGGTCCTATAGCTTAGGGAAATTAAAATCAAAAAGACACAGCCACCCCAAAGTTTGGAACGGCTCTGTTTACAAGAACCTCGTTTACAGTACAAGTTCAACATCGCAGAAAGTGAAAAATGGATAAAGAAGTTGTGGTATTTACTTACAAAGCAATATCACTCAGCAATGAAATCTGTGTCATCAGGCCCTTAGCAGCACAATGAGTGGATTCAGGTATGATGATTCTAACTGAAATAAGTCACACAGAAAAAGAAACATCATAAGATATCACTAATACACGGAATGTAAACTTGGCTACACAGGAACTGAATTCCAAAACAGAACAGGTTCTCAAATGTAGAAAACCAACTTATGCTTGCTTAAGGGTAAAGGTGAGTTGGGGTGCTGCATAAAACCAGAGATTGAAATGAGCACAGATAAAGTTCCTTAAGCCAAATATGGAATAGACAAGAGCTACTCCTTGCTCAACGAAATGGACTCAACACCGCATATTAAACGCCTAAGAATGTACCTGACTAGTAAGTATCTTAAAACCTATGGATTGCTATGTCTCCGAAAGAGAATCAAGCATGTGTACAGGGGCATAAACCCAGCAGTGATAGGATTGGAGAGGTTCGGTGAGCAAATGAAGACCCTTTGAAGTCATATTGCATGGTACCCATTACACGGGTCTCAACTATCCAGGTTTAAGGTATTCTTCCTTCAGCTAAAACATGCATGTGGAACCCAAGTATGATCAACCATGTGAACGGGAGACGTGTTCAAATATGTCTCAGTTTTCCTCCCCTGGTACTCGGGTGCAACATTCCAGACGCTTTACTAACACTCTCCAGACTTGGAGAGTCAGTCCCTTTAACCTCCTGTTTGGCCCAGTTTGCAATTTCTGTGGAAGATGAACAGGAATAGCGAGAACCAATGAGAGACTAGCTGGAGGTGTCTGGACGGGCAAATTTAACTCTCATTTCCCACCAGGAAGAGGAATTAACCAAAGGCTCAGCATGCCGGGCCGGAACCAGATTAGGGCCTGAAGCCATCCTGCGGTGTTGCGGCCAGCTCAAAAGAAAGCGAGTTGAAGAAAGGAGCTCAGGGGCACTGTAATTCACAAACCTGCAGAGTTATAAATGACAGCTATCGTCCAAAAATAGACTGAAGTAAGGCTGCCAAGAGGACTTGAAAGCGGGGCAGAATTGCAGGAAACCGATTTCAGGAGGTAGACTGGAATTGCATTGAAAGCATAGGAAAAGAGGCAGAACGTCCACAATGATGCACTTGGCCAAAAAGGGCGTATGCGTTTTTTCCTGAATATATTCAGGAAAAAACGCATACGCACTTTTTGGCCAACCAAGCAAGCTTGCAAAGGAAATCTGCACTACAATGAAGTCTCACTTCCCCCCGGTCAAAAGGGCCATCTGAAAAAAGTGTAAAATGCAGAAAGGCAACAGGCCATTGAGAACTGGGAGCCTTGTTATGCTGATGGGCGGGATGTAAATTGCCAACAGACACTCCGGAGAAGTGTATGGTGTTTCCTGAAACATCTAAAAAACAAAGCAACAGAGCCTAGGGCACTTCCACTTATGGTCCTATAGCTTAGGGAAATTAAAATCAAAAAGACACAGCCACCCAAAAGTTTGGAACGGCTCTGTTTAGAAGAACCTCATTTACAGTACAAGTTCAACATCGCAGAAAGTGAAAAATGGATAAAGAAGTTGTGGTATTTACTTACAAAGCAATATCACTCAGCAATGAAATCTGTGTCATCAGGCCCTTAGCAGCACAATGAGTGGATTCAGGTATGATGATTCTAACTGAAATAAGTCACACAGAAAAAGAAACATCATAAGATATCAGTAATACACGGAATGTAAACTTGGCTACACAGGAACTGAATTACAGAACAGAACAGGGTCTCAAATTTAGAAAACCAACTTATTCTTGCTTAAGGGTAAAGGTGAGTTGGGGTGCTGCATAAAACCAGAGATTGAAATGAGCACAGATAAAGTTCCTTAAGCCAAATATGGAATAGACAAGAGCTACTCCTTGCTCAACGAAATGGACTCAACACCGCATATTAAACGCCTAAGAATGTACCTGACTAGTAAGTATCTTAAAACCTATCGATTGCTATGTCTCCGAAAGAAAATCAAGCATGTGTACAGGGGCATAAACGCAGCAGTGATAGGATTGGAGAGGTTCGGTGAGCAAATGAAGACCCTTTGAAGTCATATTGCATGGTACCCATTCCACGGGTTTCAACGACCCAGGTTTAAGGTATTCTTCCTTCAGCTAAAACATGCATGTGGAACCTAGAGTATGATCAACCATGTGATCGGGAGACGTGTTCAAATATGTCTCAGTTTTCCTCCCCTGGTACTCGGGTGCAACATTCCAGACGCTTTACTAACACTCTCCCGACTTGGAGAGTCAGTCCCTTTAACCTCCTGTTTGGCCCAGTTTGCAATTTCTCGGAAGATGAACAGGAATAGCGAGAACCAATGAGAGACTAGCTGGAGGTGTCTGGACGGGCAAATTTAACTCTCATTTCCCACCAGGAAGAGGAATTAACCAAAGGCTCAACATGCCGGGCCGGAACCAGATTAGGGCCTGAAGCCATCCTGCGGTGTTGCGGCCAGGTCACAAGAAAGCGAGTTGAAGAAAGGAGCTCAGGGGCACTGTAATTCACAAACCTGCAGAGTTATAAATGACAGCTATCGTCCAAAAATAGACTGAAGTAAGGCTGCCAAGAGGACTTGAAAGCGGGGCAGAATTGCAGGAAACCGATTTCAGGAGGTAGACTGGAATTGCATTGAAAGCATAGGAAAAGAGGCAGAACGTCCACAATGATGCACTTGGCCAAAAAGGGCGTATGCGTTTTTTCCTGAATATATTTAGGATAAAACGCATACGCCCTTTTTGGCCAACCAAGCAAGCTTGCAAAGGAAATCTGCACTACAATGAAGTCTCACTTCCCCCCGGTCAAAAGGGCCATCTGAAAAAAGTGTAAAATCCAGAAAGGCAGGACAGGCCATGGAGAACTGGGAGCCTTGTTATGCTGATGGGCGGGATGTAAATTGCCAACAACCACTCAGGAGAAGTGTATGGTGTTTCCTGAAACATCTAAAAAACAAAGCAACAGAGCCTAGGGCACTGCCACTTATGGTCCTATAGCTTAGGGAAATTAAAGTCAAAAAGACACAGCCACCCCAAAGTTTGGGACGCCTCTGTTAACAAGAACATCGTTTACAGTACAAGTTCAACATCGCAGAAAGTGAAAAATGGATAAAGAAGTTGTGGTATTTACTTACAAAGCAATATCACTCAGCAATTAAATCTATGTCATCAGGCCCTTAGCATCACAATGAGTGGATTCATGTATGATGATTCTAACTGAAATAAGTCACACAGAAAAAGAAACATCATAAGATATCAGTAATACACGGAATGTAAACTTGGCTACACAGGAACTGAATTACAGAATAGAACAGGGTCTCAAACTTAGAAAACCCACTTATTCTTGCTTAACGGTAAAGGTGAGTTGGGGTGCTGCATAAAACCAGAGATTGAAATGAGCACAGATAAAGTTCCTTAAGTCAAATATGGAATAGACAAGAGCTACTCCTTGCTCAACGAAATGGACTCAACACCGCATATTAAACGCCTAAGAATGTACCTGACTAGTAAGTATCTTAAAACCTATGGATTGCTATGTCTCCAAAAGAGAATCAAGCATGTGTACAGGGGCATAAACGCAGCAGTGATAGGATTGGAGAGGTTCGGTGAGCAAATGAAGACCCTTTGAAATCATATTGCATGGTACCCATTACACGGGTCTCAACTCTCCAGGTTTAAGGTTTTCTTCCTTCAGCTAAAACATGCATGTGGAACCCAAGTATGATCAACCATGTGAACGGGAGACGTGTTCAAATATGTCTCAGTTTTCCTCCCCTGGTACTCGGGTGCAACATTCCAGACGCTTTACTAACACTCTCCCCACTTGGAGAGTCAGCGCCTTTAACCTCCTGTTTGGCCCAGTTTGCAATTTCTGCGGAAAATGAACAGGAATAGCGAGAACCAATGAGAGGCTAGCTGGAGGTGTCTGGACGGGCAAATTTAACTCTCATTTCCCACCAGGAAGAGGAAATAACCAAAGGCTCAGCATGCCGGGCCGGAACAAGATTAGGGCCTGAAGCCATCCTGCGGTGTTGCGGCCAGGTCACAAGAAAGCGAGTTGAAGAAAGGAGCTCAGGGGCACTGTAATTCACAAACCTGCAGAGTTATAAATGACAGCTATCGTCCAAAAATACACTGAAGTAAGGCTGCCAAGAGGACTTGAAAGCGGGGCAGAATTGCAGGAAACCGATTTCAGGAGGTAGACTGGAATTGCATTGAAAGCATAGGAAAAGAGGCAGAACGTCCACAATGATGCACTTGGCCAAAAAGGGCGTATGCGTTTTTTCCTGAATATATTCAGGAAAAAACGCATACGCCCTTTTTGGCCAACCAAGCAAGCTTGCAAAGGAAATCTGCACTACAATGAAGTCTCACTTCCCCCCGGTCAAAAGGGCCATCTGAAAAAAGTGTAAAATACAGAAAGGCAGGACAGGCCATGGAGAACTGGGAGCCTTGTTATGCTGATGGGCGGGATGTAAATTGCCAAGAACCACTCGGGAGAAGTGTATGGTGTTTCCTGAAACATCTAAAAAACAAAGCAACAGAGCCTAGGGCACTTCCACTTATGGTCCTATAGCTTAGGGAAATTAAAATCAAAAAGACACAGCCACCCCAAAATTTGGAACGGCTCTGTTTACAAGAACGTCGTTTACAGTACAAGTTCAACATCGCAGAAAGTGAAAAATGGATAAAGAACTTGTGGTATTCACTTACAAAGCAATATCACTCAGCAATGAAATCTATGTCATCAGGCCCTTAGCAGCACAATGAGTGGATTCAGGTATGATGATTCTAACTGAAATAAGTCACACAGAAAAAGAAACATCATAAGATATCAGTATTACACGGAATGGAAACTTGGCTACACAGGAACTGAATTACAGAACAGAACAGGGTCTCAAATTTAGAAAAACAACTTATGCTTGCTTAAGGGTAATGGTGAGTTGGGGTGCTGCATAAAACCAGAGATTGAAATGAGCACAGATAAAGTTCCTTAAGCCAAATATGGAATAGACAAGAGCTACTCCTTGCTCAACGAAATGGACTCAACACCGCATATTAAACGCCTAAGTATGTACCTGACTTGTAAGTATCTTAAAACCTATGGATTGCTATGTCTCCGAAAGAGAATCAAGCATGTGTACAGGGGCATAAACGCAGCAGTGATAGGATTGGAGAGGTTCGGTGAGCAAATGAAGACCCTTTGAAGTCATATTGCATGGTACCCATTCCACGGGTTTCAACTACCCAGGTTTAAGGTATTCTTCCTTCAGCTAAAACATGCATGTGGAACCTAGAGTATGATCAACCATGTGATCGGGAGACGTGTTCAAATATGTCTCAGTTTTCCTCCCCTGGTAGTCGGGTACAACATTCCAGACGCTTTACTAACACTCTCCCCACTTGGAGAGTCAGTCCCTTTAACCTCCTGTTTGGCCCAGTTTGCAATTTCTGCGGAAGATGAACAGGAATAGCGAGAACCAATGAGAGGCTAGCTGGAGGTGTCTGGACGGGCAAATTTAACTCTCATTTCCCACCAGGAAGAGGAATTAACCAAAGGCTCAGCATGCCGGGCCGGAACCAGATTAGGGCCTGAAGCCATCCTGCGGTGTTGCGGCCAGGTCACAAGAAAGCGAGTTGAAGAAAGGAGCTCAGGGTCACTGTAATTCACAAACCTGCAGAGTTATAAATGACAGCTATCGTCCAAAAATAGACTGAAGTAAGGCTGCCAAGAGGACTTGAAAGCGGGGCAGAATTGCAGGAAACCGATTTCAGGAGGTAGACTGGAATTGCATTGAAAGCATAGGAAAAGAGGCAGAACGTCCACAATGATGCACTTGGCCAAAAAGGGCGTATGCGTTTTTTCCTGAATATATTCAGGAAAAAACGCATACGCCCTTTTTGGCCAACCAAGCAAGCTTGCAAAGAAAATCTGCACTACAATGAAGTCTCACTTCCCTCCGGTCAAAAGGGCCATCTGAAAAAAGTGTAAAATCCAGAAAGGCAGGACAGGCCATGGAGAACTGGGAGCCTTGTTATGCTGATGGGCGGGATGTAAATTGCCAACAACCACTCGGGAGAAGTGTATGGTGTTTCCTGAAACATCTAAAAAACAAAGCAACAGAGCCTAGGGCACTTCCACTTATGGTCCTATAGCTTAGGGAAATTAAAATCAAAAAGACACAGCCACCCCAAAGTTTGGAACGGCTCTGTTTACAAGAACCTCGTTTACAGTACAAGTTCAACATCGCAGAAAGTGAAAAATGGATAAAGAAGTTGTGGTATTCACTTACAAAGCAATATCACTCAGCAATGAAATCTATGTCATCAGGCCCTTAGCAGCACAATGAGTGGATTCAGGTATGATGATTCTAACTGAAATAAGTCACACAGAAAAAGAAACATCATAAGATATCAGTAATACACGGAATGTAAACTTGGCTACACAGGAACTGAATTACAGAACAGAACAGGGTCTCAAATTTAGAAAACCAACTTATGCTTGCTTAAGGGTAAAGGTGAGTTGGGGTGCTGCATAAAACCAGAGATTGAAATGAGCACAGATAAAGTTCCTTAAGCCAAATATGGAATAGACAAGAGCTACTCCTTGCTCAACGAAATGGACTCAACACCGCATATTAAACGCCTAAGAATGAACCTAACTTGTACGTATCTTAAAACCTATGGATTGCTATGTCTCCGAAAGAGAATCAAGCATGTGTACAGGGGCATAAACGCAGCAGTGATTGGATTGGAGAGGTTCGGTGAGCAAATGAAGACCCTTTGAAGTCATATTGCATGGTACCCATTCCACGGGTTTCAACTACCCAGGTTTAAGGTATTCTTCCTTCAGCTAAAACATGCATGTGGAACCTAGAATATGATCAACCATGTGATCGGGAGATGTGTTCAAATATGTCTCAGTTTTCCTCCCCTGGTACTCGGGTACAACATTCCAGACGCTTTACTAACACTCTCCCCACTTGGAGAGTCAGTCCCTTTAACCTCCTGTTTGGCCCAGTTTGCAATTTCTGCGGAAGATGAACAGGAATAGCGAGAACCAATGAGAGACTAGCTGGAGGTGTCTGGACGGGCAAATTTAACTCTCATTTCCCACCAGGAAGAGGAATTAACCAAAGGCTCAGCATGCCGGGCCGGAACCAGATTAGGGCCTGAAGCCATCCTGCGGTGTTGCGGCCAGGTCACAAGAAAGCGAGTTGAAGAAAGGAGCTCAGGGGCACTGTAATTCATAAACCTGCAGAGTTATAAATGACAGCTATCGTCCAAAAATAGACTGAAGTAAGGCTGCCAAGAGGACTTGAAAGCGGGGCAGAATTGCAGGAAACCGATTTCAGGAGGTAGACTGGAATTGCATTGAAAGCATAGGAAAAGAGGCAGAACGTCCACAATGATGCACTTGGCCAAAAAGGGCGTATGCGTTTTTTCCTGAATATATTCAGGAAAAAACGCATACGCCCTTTTTGGCCAACCAAGCAAGCTTGCAAAGGAAATCTGCACTACAATGAAGTCTCACTTCCCCCCAGCCAAAAGGGCCATCTGAAAAAAGTGTAAAATCCAGAAAGGCAACAGGCCATTGAGAACTGGGAGCCTTGTTATGCTGATGGGCGGGATGTAAATTGCCAACAGACACTAGGGAGAAGTGTATGGTGTTTCCTGAAACATCTAAAAAACAAAGCAACAGAGCCTAGGGCACTTCCACTTATGGTCCTATAGCTTAGGGAAATTAAAATCAAAAAGACACAGCCACCCCAAAGTTTGGAACGGCTCTGTTTACAAGAACCTCGTTTACAGTACAAGTTCAACATCGCAGAAAGTGAAAAATGGATAAAGAATTTGTGGTATTGACTTACAAAGCAATATCACTCAGCAATGAAATCTGTGTCATCAGGCCCTTAGCAACACAATGAGTGGATTC
Organism: Delphinus delphis; assembly: GCF_949987515.2. Taxonomy (NCBI): domain Eukaryota; kingdom Metazoa; phylum Chordata; class Mammalia; order Artiodactyla; family Delphinidae; genus Delphinus; species Delphinus delphis. The sequence continues at coordinate 5,011,956 of NW_027192650.1, forward strand.
AGGTATGATGATTGTAACTGAAATAAGTCACACAGAAAAAGAAACATCATAAGATATCAGTAATACACGGAATGGAATCTTGGCTACACAGGAACTGAATTACAGAACAGAACAGGGTCTCAAATTTAGAAAACCAACTTATTCTTGCTTAAGGGTAAAGGTGAGTTGGGGTGCTGCATAAAACGAGAGATTGAAATGAGCACAGATAAAGTTCCTTAAGCCAAATATGGAATAGACAAGAGCTACTCCTTGCTCAACGAAATGGACTCAACACCGCATATTAAACGCCTAAGAATGTACCTGACTAGTAAGTATCTTAAAACCTATGGATTGCTATGTCTCTGAAAGAGAATCAAGCATGTGTACAGGGGCATAAACGCAGCAGTGATAGGATTGGAGAGGTTCGGTGAGCAAATGAAGATCCTTTGAAGTCATATTGCATGGTACCCATTCCACGGGTTTCAACTACCCAGGTTTAAGGTATTCTTCCTTCAGCTAAAACATGCATGTGGAACCTAGAGTATGATCAACCATGTGATCGGGAGACGTGTTCAAATATGTCTCAGTTTTCCTCCCCTGGTACTCGGGTGCAACATTCCAGACGCTTTACTAACACTCTCCCCACTTGGAGAGTCAGTCCCTTTAACCTCCTGTTTGTCCAGTTTGCAATTTCTGCGGAAGATGAACAGGAATAGCGAGAACCAATGAGAGGCTAGCTGGAGGTGTCTGGACGGGCAAATTTAACTCTCATTTCCCACCAGGTAGAGGTATTAACCAAAGGCTCAGCATGCCGGGCCGGAACCAGATTAGGGCCTGAAACCATCCTGCTGTGTTGCGGCCAGGTCACAAGAAAGCGAGTTGAAGAAAGGAGCTCAGGGGCACTGTAATTCACAAACCTGCAGAGTCATAAATGACAGCTATCGTCCAAAAATAGACTGAAGTAAGGCTGCCAAGAGGACTTGAAAGCGGGGCAGAATTGCAGGAAACCGATTTCAGGAGGTAGACTGGAATTGCATTGAAAGCATAGGAAAAGAGGCAGAACGTCCACAATGATGCACTTGGCCAAAAAGGGCATATGCGTTTTTTCCTGAATATATTCAGGAAAAAACGCATATGCCCTTTTTGGCCAACCAAGCAAACTTGCAAAGGAAATCTGCACTACAATGAAGTCTCACTTCCTCCGGGTCAAAAGGGACATCTGAAAAAAGTGTAAAATCCAGAAAGGCAGGACAGGCCATGGAGAACTGGGAGCCTTGTTATGCTGATGGGCGGGATGTAAATTGCCAACAGACACTCGGGAGAAGTGTATGATGTTTCCTGAAACATCTAAAAAACAAAGCAACAGAGCCTAGGGCACTGCCACTTATAGTCCTATAGCTTAGGGAAATTAAAATCAAAAAGACACAGCCACCCCAAAGTTTGGAACGGCTCTGTTTACACGAACCTCGTTTACAGTACAAGTTCAACATCGCAGAAAGTGAAAAATGGATAAAGAATTTGTGGTATTCACTTACAAAGCAATATCACTCAGCAATGAAATCTATGTCATCAGGCCCTTAGCAGCACAATGAGTGGATTCAGGTATGATGATTCTAACTGAAATAAGTCACACAGAAAAAGAAACATCATAAGATATCAGTAATACACGGAATGGAAACTTGGCTAAACAGGAACTGAATTACAGAACAGAACAGGGTCTCAAATTTAGAAAACCAACTTATTCTTGCTTAAGGGTAAAGGTGAGTTGGGGTGCTGCATAAAACCAGAGATTGAAATGAGCACAGATAAAGTTCCTTAAGCCAAATATGGAATAGACAAGAGCTACTCCTTGCTCAACGAAATGGACTCAACACCGCATATTAAACGCCTAAGAATGTACCTGACTAGTAAGTATCTTAAAACCTATGGATTGCTATGTCTCCGAAAGAGAATCAAGCATGTGTACAGGGGCATAAACGCAGCAGTGATAGGATTGGAGAGGTTCGGTGAGCAAATGAAGATCCTTTGAAGTCATATTGCATGGTACCCATTCCACGGGTTTCAACTACCCAGGTTTAAGGTATTCTTCCTTCAGCTAAAACATGCATGTGGAACCTAGAGTATGATCAACCATGTGATCGGGAGACGTGTTCAAATATGTCTCAGTTTTCCTCCCCTGGTACTCGGGTGCAACATTCCAGACGCTTTACTAACACTCTCCCCACTTGGAGAGTCAGTCCCTTTAACCTCCTGTTTGGCCCAGTTTGCAATTTCTGCAGAAGATGAACAGGAATAGCGAGAACCAATGAGAGGCTAGCTGGAGGTGTCTGGACGGGCAAATTTAACTCTCATTTCCCACCAGGAAGAGGAATTAACAAAAGGCTCAGCATGCCGGGCCGGAACAAGATTAGGGCCTGAAGCCATCCTGCGGTGTTGCGGCCAGGTCACAAGAAAGCGAGTTGAAGAAAGGAGCTCAGGGGCACTGTAATTCACAAACCTGCAGAGTTATAAATGACAGCTATCGTCCAAAAATAGACTGAAGTAAGGCTGCCAAGAGGACTTGAAAGCGGGGCAGAATTGCAGGAAACCGATTTCAGGAGGTAGACTGGAATTGCATTGAAAGCATAGGAAAAGAGGCAGAACGTCCACAATGATGCACTTGGCCAAAAAGGGCATATGCGTTTTTTCCTGAATATATTCAGGAAAAAACGCATACGCCCTTTTTGGCCAACCAAGCAAGCTTGCAAAGGAAATCTGCACTACAATGAAGTCTCACTTCCCCCCGGTCAAAAGGGCCATCTGAAAAAAGTGTAAAATACAGAAAGGCAGGACAGGCCATGGAGAACTGGGAGCCTTGTTATGCTGATGGGCGGGATGTAAATTGCCAACAACCACTCGGGAGAAGTGTATGGTGTTTCCTGAAACATCTAAAAAACAAAGCAACAGAGCCTAGGGCACTTCCACTTATGGTCCTATAGCTTAGGGAAATTAAAATCAAAAAGACACAGCCACCCCAAAGTTTGGAACGGCTCTGTTTACAAGAACCTCGTTTACAGTACAAGTTCAACATCGCAGAAAGTGAAAAATGGATAAAGAAGTTGTGGTATTCACTTACAAAGCAATATCACTCAGCAATGAAATCTATGTCATCAGGCCCTTAGCATCACAATGAGTGGATTCAGGTATGATGATTCTAACTGAAATAAGTCACACAGAAAAAGAAACATCATAAGATATCAGTAATACACGGAATGGAAACTTGGCTACACAGGAACTGAATTACAGAACAGAACAGGTTCTCAAATTTAGAAAAACAACTTATGCTTGTTTAAGGGTAAAGGTGAGTTGGGGTGCTGCATAAAACCAGAGATTGAAATGAGCACAGATAAAGTTCCTTAAGCCAAATATGGAATAGACAAGAGCTACTCCTTGCTCAACGAAATGGACTCAACACCGCATATTAAACGCCTAAGAATGAACCTGACTTGTAAGTATCTTAAAACCTATGGATTGCTATGTCTCCGAAAGAGAATCAAGCATGTGTACAGGGGCATAAACGCAGCAGTGATAGGATTGGAGAGGTTCGGTGAGCAAATGAAGACCCTTTGAAGTCATATTGCATGGTACCCATTCCACGGGTTTCAACTACCCAGGTTTAAGGTATTCTTCCTTCAGCTAAAACATGCATGTGGAACCTAGAGTATGATCAACCATGTGATCGGGAGACGTGTTCAAATATGTCTCAGTTTTCCTCCCCTGGTACTCGGGTGCAACATTCCAGACGCTTTACTAACACTCTCCCCACTTGGAGAGTCAGTCCCTTTAACCTCCTGTTTGGCCCAGTTTGCAATTTCTGCAGAAGATGAACAGGAATAGCGAGAACCAATGAGAGGCTAGCTGGAGGTGTCTGGACGGGCAAATTTAACTCTCATTTCCCACCAGGAAGAGGAATTAACAAAAGGCTCAGCATGCCGGGCCGGAACAAGATTAGGGCCTGAAGCCATCCTGCGGTGTTGCGGCCAGGTCACAAGAAAGCGAGTTGAAGAAAGGAGCTCAGGGGCACTGTAATTCACAAACCTGCAGAGTTATAAATGACAGCTATCGTCCAAAAATACACTGAAGTAAGGCTGCCAAGAGGACTTGAAAGCGGGGCAGAATTGCAGGAAACCGATTTCAGGAGGTAGACTGGAATTGCATTGAAACCATAGGAAAAGAGGCAGAACGTCCACAATGATGCACTTGGCCAAAAAAGGCGTATGCGGTTTTTCCTGAATATATTCAGGAAAAAACGCATACGCCCTTTTTGGCCAACCAAGCAAGCTTGCAAAGGAAATCTGCACTACAATGAAGTCTCACTTCCCCCCGGTCAAAAGAGCCATCTGAAAAAAGTGTAAAATCCAGAAAGGCAGGACAGGCCATGGAGAACTGGGAGCCTTGTTATGCTGATGGGCAGGATGTAAATTGCCAACAGACACTAGGGAGAAGTGTATGGTGTTTCCTGAAACATCTAAAAAACAAAGCAACAGAGCCTAGGGCACTGCCACTTATGGTCCTATAGCTTAGGGAAATTAAAATCAAAAAGACACAGCCACCCCAAAGTTTGGGACGGCTCTGTTTACAAGAACCTCGTTTACAGTACAAGTTCAACATCGCAGAAAGTGAAAAATGGATAAAGAAGTTGTGGTATTCACTTACAAAGCAATATCACTCAGCAATGAAATCTATGTCATCAGGCCCTTAGCAGCACAATGAGTGGATTCAGGTATGATGATTCTAACTGAAATAAGTCACACAGAAAAAGAAACATCATAAGATATCAGTAATACACGGAATGGAAACTTGTCTACACAGGAACTGAATTACAGAACAGAACAGGGTCTCAAATTTAGAAAACCAACTTATGCTTGCTTAAGGGTAAAGGTGAGTTGGGGTGCTGCATAAAACCAGAGATTGAAATGAGCACAGATAAAGTTCCTTAAGCCAAATATGGAATAGACAAGAGCTACTCCTTGCTCAACGAAATGGACTCAACACCGCATATTAAACGCCTAAGAATGTACCTGACTAGTAAGTATCGTAAAACCTATGGATTGCTATGTCTCCAAAAGAGAATCAAGCATGTGTAGAGGGGCATAAACGCAGCAGTGATAGGATTGGAGAGGTTCGGTGAGCAAATGACGACCCTTTGAAGTCATATTGCATGGTACCCATTACACGGGTCTCAACTCTCCAGGTTTAAGGTTTTCTTCCTTCAGCTAAAACATGCATGTGGAACCCAAGTATGATCAACCATGTGAACGGGAGACGTGTTCAAATATGTCTCAGTTTTCCTCTCCTGGTACCCGGGTGCAACATTCCAGACGCTTTACTAACACTCTCCCCACTTGGAGAGTCAGCGCCTTTAACCTCCTGTTTGGCCCAGTTTGCAATTTCTGCGGAAGATGAACAGGAATAGCGAGAACCAATGAGAGACTAGCTGGAGGTGTCTGGACGGGCAAATTTAACTCTCATTTCCCACCAGGAAGAGGAAATAACCAAAGGCTCAGCGTGCCATACCGGAACCAGATTAGGGCCTGAAGCCATCCTGCGGTGTTGCGGCCAGCTCAAAAGAAAGCGAGTTGAAGAAAGGAGCTCGGGGGCACTGTAATTCACAAACCTGCAGAGTTATAAATGACAGCTATCGTCCAAAAATAGACTGAAGTAAGGCTGCCAAGAGGACTTGAAAGCGGGGCAGAATTGCAGGAAACCGATTTCAGGAGGTAGACTGGAATTGCATTGAAAGCATAGGAAAAGAGGCAGAACGTCCACAATGATGCACTTGGCCAAAAAGGGCGTATGCGTTTTTTCCTGAATATATTCAGGAAAAAACGCATACGCCCTTTTTGGCCAACCAAGCAAGCTTGCAAAGGAAATCTGCACTACAATGAAGTCTCACTTCCCCCCGGTCAAAAGGGCCATCTGAAAAAAGTGTAAAATCCAGAAAGGCAGGACAGGCCATGGAGAACTGGGAGCCTTGTTATGCTGATGGGCGGGATGTAAATTGCCAACAAACACTCGGGAGAAGTGTATGGTGTTTCCTGAAACATCTAAAAAACAAAGCAACAGAACCTAGGGCACTTCCACTTATGGTCCTATAGCTTAGGGAAATTAAAATCAAAAAGACACAGCCACCCCAAAGTTTGGAACTGTTCTGTTTACAAGAACCTCGTTTACAGTACAAGTTCAACATCGCAGAAAGTGAAAAATGGATAAAGAACTTGTGGTACTCACTTACAAAGCAATATCACTCAGCAATGAAATCTATGTCATCAGGCCCTTAGCAGCACAATGAGTGGATTCAGGTATGATGATTCTAACTGAAATAAGTCACACAGAAAAAGAAACATCATAAGATATCAGTAATACACGGAATGGAAACTTGGCTACACAGGAACTGAATTACAGAACAGAACAGGGTCTCAAATTTAGAAAACCAACTTATTCTTGCTTAAGGGTAAAGGTGAGTTGGGGTGCTGCATAAAACCAGAGATTGAAATGAGCACAGATAAAGTTCCTTAAGCCAAATATGGAATAGACAAGAGCTACTCCTTGCTCAACGAAATGGACTCAACACCGCATATTAAACGCCTAAGAATGTACCTGACTAGTAAGTATCTTAAAACCTATGGATTGCTATGTCTCCGAAAGAGAATCAAGCATGTGTACAGGGGCATAAACGCAGCAGTGATAGGATTGGAGAGGTTCGGTGAGCAAATGAAGATCCTTTGAAGTCATATTGCATGGTACCCATTCCACGGGTTTCAACTACCCAGGTTTAAGGTATTCTTCCTTCAGCTAAAACATGCATGTGGAACCTAGAGTATGATCAACCATGTGATCGGGAGACGTGTTCAAATATGTCTCAGTTTTCCTCCCCTGGTACTCGGGTGCAACATTCCAGACGCTTTACTAACACTCTCCCCACTTGGAGAGTCAGTCCCTTTAACCTCCTGTTTGGCCCAGTTTGCAATTTCTGCAGAAGATGAACAGGAATAGCGAGAACCAATGAGAGGCTAGCTGGAGGTGTCTGGACGGGCAAATTTAACTCTCATTTCCCACCAGGAAGAGGAATTAACAAAAGGCTCAGCATGCCGGGCCGGAACCAGATTAGGGCCTGAAGCCATCCTGCGGTGTTGCGGCCAGGTCACAAGAAAGCGAGTTGAAGAAAGGAGCTCAGGGGCACTGTAATTCACAAACCTGCAGAGTTATAAATGACAGCTATCGTCCAAAAATAGACTGAAGTAAGGCTGCCAAGAGGACTTGAAAGCGGGGCAGAATTGCAGGAAACCGATTTCAGGAGGTAGACTGGAATTGCATTGAAAGCATAGGAAAAGAGGCAGAACGTCCACAATGATGCACTTGGCCAAAAAGGGCATATGCGTTTTTTCCTGAATATATTCAGGAAAAAACGCATACGCCCTTTTTGGCCAACCAAGCAAGCTTGCAAAGGAAATCTGCACTACAATGAAGTCTCACTTCCCCCCGGTCAAAAGGGCCATCTGAAAAAAGTGTAAAATCCAGAAAGGCAGGACAGGCCATGGAGAACTGGGAGCCTTGTTATGCTGATGGGCGGGATGTAAATTGCCAACAACCACTCGGGAGAAGTGTATGGTGTTTCCTGAAACATCTAAAAAACAAAGCAACAGAGCCTAGGGCACTTCCACTTATGGTCCTATAGCTTAGGGAAATTAAAATCAAAAAGACACAGCCACCCCAAAGTTTGGAACGGCTCTGTTTACAAGAACCTCGTTTACAGTACAAGTTCAACATCGCAGAAAGTGAAAAATGGATAAAGAAGTTGTGGTATTCACTTACAAAGCAATATCACTCAGCAATGAAATCTATGTCATCAGGCCCTTAGCATCACAATGAGTGGATTCAGGTATGATGATTCTAACTGAAATAAGTCACACAGAAAAAGAAACATCATAAGATATCAGTAATACACGGAATGGAAACTTGGCTACACAGGAACTGAATTACAGAACAGAACAGGTTCTCAAATTTAGAAAAACAACTTATGCTTGTTTAAGGGTAAAGGTGAGTTGGGGTGCTGCATAAAACCAGAGATTGAAATGAGCACAGATAAAGTTCCTTAAGCCAAATATGGAATAGACAAGAGCTACTCCTTGCTCAACGAAATGGACTCAACACCGCATATTAAACGCCTAAGAATGAACCTGACTTGTAAGTATCTTAAAACCTATGGATTGCTATGTCTCCGAAAGAGAATCAAGCATGTGTACAGGGGCATAAACGCAGCAGTGATAGGATTGGAGAGGTTCGGTGAGCAAATGAAGACCCTTTGAAGTCATATTGCATGGTACCCATTCCACGGGTTTCAACTACCCAGGTTTAAGGTATTCTTCCTTCAGCTAAAACATGCATGTGGAACCTAGAGTATGATCAACCATGTGATCGGGAGACGTGTTCAAATATGTCTCAGTTTTCCTCCCCTGGTACTCGGGTGCAACATTCCAGACGCTTTACTAACACTCTCCCCACTTGGAGAGTCAGTCCCTTTAACCTCCTGTTTGGCCCAGTTTGCAATTTCTGCAGAAGATGAACAGGAATAGCGAGAACCAATGAGAGGCTAGCTGGAGGTGTCTGGACGGGCAAATTTAACTCTCATTTCCCACCAGGAAGAGGAATTAACAAAAGGCTCAGCATGCCGGGCCGGAACAAGATTAGGGCCTGAAGCCATCCTGCGGTGTTGCGGCCAGATCACAAGAAAGCGAGTTGAAGAAAGGAGCTCAGGGGCACTGTAATTCACAAACCTGCAGAGTTATAAATGACAGCTATCGTCCAAAAATACACTGAAGTAAGGCTGCCAAGAGGACTTGAAAGCGGGGCAGAATTGCAGGAAACCGATTTCAGGAGGTAGACTGGAATTGCATTGAAACCATAGGAAAAGAGGCAGAACGTCCACAATGATGCACTTGGCCAAAAAGGGCGTATGCGTTTTTTCCTGAATATATTCAGGAAAAAACGCATACGCCCTTTTTGGCCAACCAAGCAAGCTTGCAAAGGAAATCTGCACTACAATGAAGTCTCACTTCCCCCCGGTCAAAAGAGCCATCTGAAAAAAGTGTAAAATCCAGAAAGGCAGGACAGGCCATGGAGAACTGGGAGCCTTGTTATGCTGATGGGCAGGATGTAAATTGCCAACAGACACTCGGGAGAAGTGTATGGTGTTTCCTGAAACATCTAAAAAACAAAGCAACAGAGCCTAGGGCACTGCCACTTATGGTCCTATAGCTTAGGGAAATTAAAATCAAAAAGACACAGCCACCCCAAAGTTTGGGACGGCTCTGTTTACAAGAACCTCGTTTACAGTACAAGTTCAACATCGCAGAAAGTGAAAAATGGATAAAGAAGTTGTGGTATTCACTTACAAAGCAATATCACTCAGCAATGAAATCTATGTCATCAGGCCCTTAGCAGCACAATGAGTGGATTCAGGTATGATGATTCTAACTGAAATAAGTCACACAGAAAAAGAAACATCATAAGATATCAGTAATACACGGAATGGAAACTTGTCTACACAGGAACTGAATTACAGAACAGAACAGGGTCTCAAATTTAGAAAACCAACTTATGCTTGCTTAAGGGTAAAGGTGAGTTGGGGTGCTGCATAAAACCAGAGATTGAAATGAGCACAGATAAAGTTCCTTAAGCCAAATATGGAATAGACAAGAGCTACTCCTTGCTCAACGAAATGGACTCAACACCGCATATTAAACGCCTAAGAATGTACCTGACTAGTAAGTATCGTAAAACCTATGGATTGCTATGTCTCCAAAAGAGAATCAAGCATGTGTACAGGGGCATAAACGCAGCAGTGATAGGATTGGAGAGGTTCGGTGAGCAAATGACGACCCTTTGAAGTCATATTGCATGGTACCCATTACACGGGTCTCAACTCTCCAGGTTTAAGGTTTTCTTCCTTCAGCTAAAACATGCATGTGGAACCCAAGTATGATCAACCATGTGAACGGGAGACGTGTTCAAATATGTCTCAGTTTTCCTCTCCTGGTACCCGGGTGCAACATTCCAGACGCTTTACTAACACTCTCCCCACTTGGAGAGTCAGCGCCTTTAACCTCCTGTTTGGCCCAGTTTGCAATTTCTGCGGAAGATGAACAGGAATAGCGAGAACCAATGAGAGACTAGCTGGAGGTGTCTGGACGGGCAAATTTAACTCTCATTTCCCACCAGGAAGAGGAAATAACCAAAGGCTCAGCGTGCCGTACCGGAACCAGATTAGGGCCTGAAGCCATCCTGCGGTGTTGCGGCCAGCTCAAAAGAAAGCGAGTTGAAGAAAGGAGCTCGGGGGCACTGTAATTCACAAACCTGCAGAGTTATAAATGACAGCTATCGTCCAAAAATAGACTGAAGTAAGGCTGCCAAGAGGACTTGAAAGCGGGGCAGAATTGCAGGAAACCGATTTCAGGAGGTAGACTGGAATTGCATTGAAAGCATAGGAAAAGAGGCAGAACGTCCACAATGATGCACTTGGCCAAAAAGGGCGTATGCGTTTTTTCCTGAATATATTCAGGAAAAAACGCATACGCCCTTTTTGGCCAACCAAGCAAGCTTGCAAAGGAAATCTGCACTACAATGAAGTCTCACTTCCCCCCGGTCAAAAGGGCCATCTGAAAAAAGTGTAAAATCCAGAAAGGCAGGACAGGCCATGGAGAACTGGGAGCCTTGTTATGCTGATGGGCGGGATGTAAATTGCCAACAAACACTCGGGAGAAGTGTATGGTGTTTCCTGAAACATCTAAAAAACAAAGCAACAGAACCTAGGGCACTTCCACTTATGGTCCTATAGCTTAGGGAAATTAAAATCAAAAAGACACAGCCACCCCAAAGTTTGGAACTGTTCTGTTTACAAGAACCTCGTTTACAGTACAAGTTCAACATCGCAGAAAGTGAAAAATGGATAAAGAACTTGTGGTACTCACTTACAAAGCAATATCACTCAGCAATGAAATCTATGTCATCAGGCCCTTAGCAGCACAATGAGTGGATTCAGGTATGATGATTCTAACTGAAATAAGTCACACAGAAAAAGAAACATCATAAGATATCAGTAATACACGGAATGGAAACTTGGCTACACAGGAACTGAATTACAGAACAGAACAGGGTCTCAAATTTAGAAAAACAACTTATGCTTGCTTCAGGGTAATGGTGAGTTGGGGTGCTGCATAAAACCAGAGATTGAAATGAGCACAGATAAAGTTCCTTAAGCCAAATATGGAATAGACAAGAGCTACTCCTTGCTCAACGAAATGGACTCAACACCGCATATTAAACGCCTAAGAATGTACCTGACTAGTAAGTATCTTAAAACCTATGGATTGCTATGTCTCCAAAAGAGAATCAAGCATGTGTACAGGGGCATAAACGCAGCAGTGATAGGATTGGAGAGGTTCGGTGAGCAAATGAAGACCCTTTGAAGTCATATTGCATGGTACCCATTCCACGGGTTTCAACTACCCAGGTTTAAGGTATTCTTCCTTCAGCTAAAACATGCATGTGGAACCTAGAGTATGATCAACCATGTGATCGGGAGACGTGTTCAAATATGTCTCAGTTTTCCTCCCCTGGTACTCGGGTACAACATTCCAGACGCTTTACTAACACTCTCCCCACTTGGAGAGTCAGTCCCTTTAACCTCCTGTTTGGCCCAGTTTGCAATTTCTGCGGAAGATGAACAGGAATAGCGAGAACCAATGAGAGGCTAGCTGGAGGTGTCTGGACGGGCAAATTTAACTCTCATTTCCCACCAGGAAGAGGAATTAACCAAAGGCTCAGCATGCCGGGCCGGAACCAGATTAGGGCCTGAAGCCATCCTGCAGTGTTGCGGCCAGGTCACAAGAAAGCGAGTTGAAGAAAGGAGCTCAGGGGCACTGTAATTCACAAACCTGCAGAGTTATAAATGACAGCTATCGTCCAAAAATAGACTGAAGTAAGGCTGCCAAGAGGACTTGAAAGCGGGGCAGAATTGCAGGAAACCGATTTCAGGAGGTAGACTGGAATTGCATTGAAAGCATAGGAAAAGAGGCAGAACGTCCACAATGATGCACTTGGCCAAAAAGGGCGTATGCGTTTTTTCCTGAATATATTCAGGAAAAAACGCATACGCCCTTTTTGGCCAACCAAGCAAGCTTGCAAAGGAAATCTGCACTACAATGAAGTCTCACTTCCCCCCGGTCAAAAGGGCCATCTGAAAAAAGTGTAAAATCCAGAAAGGCAGGACAGGCCATGGAGAACTGGGAGCCTTGTTATGCTGATGGGCGGGATGTAAATTGCCAAGAACCACTCGGGAGAAGTGTATGGTGTTTCCTGAAACATCTAAAAAACAAAGCAACAGAGCCTGGGGCACTGCCACTTATGGTCCTATAGCTTAGGGAAATTAAAATCAAAAAGACACAGCCACCCCAAAGTTTGGGACGCCTCTGTTTACAAGAACCTCGTTTACAGTACAAGTTCAACATCGCAGAAAGTGAAAAATGGATAAAGAAGTTGTGGTATTTACTTACAAAGCAATATCACTCAGCAATGAAATCTGTGTCATCAGGCCCTTAGCAGCACAATGAGTGGATTCAGGTATGATGATTCTAACTGAAATAAGTCACACAGAAAAAGAAACATCATAAGATATCAGTAATACACGGAATGTAAACTTGGCTACACAGGAACTGAATTACAGAACAGAACAGGGTCTCAAATTTAGAAAACCAACTTATGCTTGCTTAAGGGTAAAGGTGAGTTTGGGTGCTGCATAAAACCAGAGATTGAAATGAGCACAGATAAAGTTCCTTAAGTCAAATATGGAATAGACAAGAGCTACTCTTGCTCAACGAAATGGACTCAACAGCGCATATTAAACGCCTAAGAATGTACCTGACTAGTAAGTATCTTAAAACCTATGGATTGCTATGTCTCCGAAAGAGAATCAAGCATGTGTACAGGGGCATAAACGCAGCAGTGATAGGATTGGAGAGGTTCGGTGAGCAAATGAAGATCCTTTGAAGTCATATTGCATGGTACCCATTCCACGGGTTTCAACTACCCAGGTTTAAGGTATTCTTCCTTCAGCTAAAACATGCATGTGGAACCTAGAGTATGATCAACCATGTGATCGGGAGACGTGTTCAAATATGTCTCAGTTTTCGTACCCTGGTACTCGGGTGCAACATTCCAGACGCTTTACTAACACTCTCCCCACTTGGAGAGTCAGTCCCTTTAACCTCCTGTTTGGCCCAGTTTGCAATTTCTGCGGAAGATGAACAGGAATAGCGAGAACCAATGAGAGACTAGCTGGAGGTGTCTGGACGGGCAAATTTAACTCTCATTTCCCACCAGGAAGAGGAATTAACCAAAAGCTCAGCATGCCGGGCCGGAACCAGATTAGGGCCTGAAGCCATCCTGCGGTGTTGCGGCCAGGTCACAAGAAAGCGAGTTGAAGAAAGGAGCTCAGGGGCACTGTAATTCACAAACCTGCAGAGTTATAAATGACAGCTATCGTCCAAAAATAGACTGAAGTAAGGCTGCCAAGAGGACTTGAAAACAGGGAAGAATTGCAGGAAACCGATTTCAGGAGGTAGACTGGAAGTGCACTGAAAGCATAGGAAAAGAGGCAGAACGTCCACAATGATGCACTTGGCCAAAAAGGGCGTATGCGTTTTTTCCTGAATATATTCAGGAAAAAACGCATACGCCCTTTTTGGCCAACCAAGCAAGCTTGCAAAGGAAATCTGCACTACAATGAAGTCTCACTTCCCCCCGGTCAAAAGGGCCATCTGAAAAAAGTGTAAAATCCAGAAAGGCAGGACAGGCCATGGAGAACTGGGAGCCTTGTTATGCTGATGGGCGGGATGTAAATTGCCAAGAACCACTCGGGAGAAGTGTATGGTGTTTCCTGAAACATCTAAAAAACAAAGCAACAGAGCCTGGGGCACTGCCACTTATGGTCCTATAGCTTAGGGAAATTAAAATCAAAAAGACACAGCCACCCCAAAGTTTGGGACGCCTCTGTTTACAAGAACCTCGTTTACAGTACAAGTTCAACATCGCAGAAAGTGAAAAATGGATAAAGAAGTTGTGGTATTTACTTACAAAGCAATATCACTCAGCAATGAAATCTATGTCATCAGGCCCTTAGCAGCACAATGAGTGGATTCAGGTATGATGATTCTAACTGAAGTAAGTCACACAGAAAAAGAAACATCATAAGATATCAGTAATACACGGAATGTAAACTTGGCTACACAGGAACTGAATTACAGAACAGAACAGGGTCTCAAATTTAGAAAACCAACTTATGCTTGCTTAAGGGTAAAGGTGAGTTTGGGTGCTGCATAAAACCAGAGATTGAAATGAGCACAGATAAAGTTCCTTAAGTCAAATATGGAATAGACAAGAGCTACTCTTGCTCAACGAAATGGACTCAACACCGCATATTAAACGCCTAAGAATGTACCTGACTAGTAAGTATCTTAAAACCTATGGATTGCTATGTCTCCGAAAGAGAATCAAGCATGTGTACAGGGGCATAAACGCAGCAGTGATAGGATTGGAGAGGTTCGGTGAGCAAATGAAGATCCTTTGAAGTCATATTGCATGGTACCCATTCCACGGGTTTCAACTACCCAGGTTTAAGGTATTCTTCCTTCAGCTAAAACATGCATGTGGAACCTAGAGTATGATCAACCATGTGATCGGGAGACGTGTTCAAATATGTCTCAGTTTTCGTACCCTGGTACTCGGGTGCAACATTCCAGACGCTTTACTAACACTCTCCCCACTTGGAGAGTCAGTCCCTTTAACCTCCTGTTTGGCCCAGTTTGCAATTTCTGCGGAAGATGAACAGGAATAGCGAGAACCAATGAGAGACTAGCTGGAGGTGTCTGGACGGGCAAATTTAACTCTCATTTCCCACCAGGAAGAGGAATTAACCAAAAGCTCAGCATGCCGGGCCGGAACCAGATTAGGGCCTGAAGCCATCCTGCGGTGTTGCGGCCAGGTCACAAGAAAGCGAGTTGAAGAAAGGAGCTCAGGGGCACTGTAATTCACAAACCTGCAGAGTTATAAATGACAGCTATCGTCCAAAAATAGACTGAAGTAAGGCTGCCAAGAGGACTTGAAAACAGGGAAGAATTGCAGGAAACCGATTTCAGGAGGTAGACTGGAAGTGCACTGAAAGCATAGGAAAAGAGGCAGAACGTCCACAATGATGCACTTGGCCAAAAAGGGCGTATGCGTTTTTTCCTGAATATATTCAGGAAAAAACGCATACGCCCTTTTTGGCCAACCAAGAAAGCTTGCAAAGGAAATCTGCACTAAAATGAAGTCTCACTTCCCCCCGGTCAAAAGGGCCATCTGAAAAAAGTGTAAAATCCAGAAAGGCAGGACAGGCCATGGAGAACTGGGAGCCTTGTTATGCTGATGGGCGGGATGTAAATTGCCAACAGACACTTGGGAGAAGTGTATGGTGTTTCCTGAAACATGTAAAAAAGAAAGCAACAGAACCTAGGGCACTTCCACTTATGGTCCTATAGATAAGGGAAATTAAAATCAAAAAGACACAGCCACCCCAAAGTTTGGAACGGCTCTGTTTACTAGATCCTCGTTTACAGTACAAGTTCAACGTCGCAGAAAGTGAAAAATGGATAAAGAAGTTGTGGTATTTACTTACAAAGCAATATCACTCAGCAATGAAATCTGTGTCATCAGGCCCTTAGCAGCAAAATGAGTGGATTCAGGTATGATGATTCTAACTGAAATAAGTCACACAGAAAAAGAAACATCATAAGATATCAGTAATACACGGAATGGAAACTTGGCTACACAGGAACTGAATTACAGAACAGAACAGGGTCTCAAATTTAGAAAACCAACTTATTCTTGCTTAAGGGTAAAGGTGAGTTGGGGTGCTGCATAAAGCCAGAGATTGAAATGAGCACAGATAAAGTTCCTTAAGCCAAATATGGAATAGACAAGAGCTACTCCTTGCTCAACGAAATGGACTCAACACCGCATATTAAACGCCTAAGAATGTACCTGACTAGTAAGTATCTTAAAACCTATGGATTGCTATGTCTCGGAAAGAGAATCAAGCATGTGTACAGGGGCATAAACGCAGCAGTGATAGGATTGGAGAGGTTCGGTGAGCAAATGAAGACCCTTTGAAGTCATATTGCATGGTACCCATTCCACGGGTTTCAACGACCCAGGTTTTAGGTATTCTTCCTTCAGCTAAAACATGCATGTGGATCCCAGAGTATGATCAACCATGTGATCGGGAGACGTGTTCAAATATGTCTCAGTTTTCCTCCCCTGGTACTCGGGTGCAACATTCCAGACGCTTTACTAACACTCTCCCCACTTGGAGAGTCAGCGCCTTTAACCTCCTGTTTGGCCCAGTTTGCAATTTCTGCGGAAGATGAACAGGAATAGCGAGAACCAATGAGAGGCTAGCTGGAGGTGTCTGGACGGGCAAATTTAACTCTCATTTCCCAACAGGAAGAGGAAATAACCAAAGGCTCAGCGTGCCGTACCGGAAACAGATTAGGGCCTGAAGCCATCCTGCGGTGTTGCGGCCAGCTCAAAAGAAAGCGAGTTGAAGAAAGGAGCTCAGGGGCACTGTAATTCACAAACCTGCAGAGTTATAAATGATAGCTATCGTCCAAAAATATACTGAAGTAAGGCTGCCAAGAGGACTTGAAAGCGGGGCAGAATTGCAGAAAACCGATTTCAGGAGGTAGACTGGAATTGCATTGAAAGCATAGGAAAAGAGGCAGAACGTCCACAATGATGCACTTGGCCAAAAAGGGCGTATGCGTTTTTTCCTGAATATATTCAGGAAAAAACGCATACGCCCTTTTTGGCCAACCAAGCAAGCTTGAAAAGGAAATCTGCACTACAATGAAGTCTCACTTCCCCCCGGTCAAAAGGGGCATCTGAAAAAAGTGTAAAATCCAGAAAGGCAGGACAGGCCATGGAGAACTGGGAGCCTTGTTATGCTGATGGGAGGGATGTAAATTGCCAACAACCACTCGGGAGAAGTGTATGGTGTTTCCTGAAACATCTAAAAAACAAAGCAACAGAACCTAGGGCACTTCCACTTATGGTCCTATAGCTTAGGGAAATTAAAATCAAAAAGACACAGTCACCCCAAAGTTTGGAACGGCTCTGTTTACAAGAACCTCGTTTACAGTACAAGTTCAACATCGCAGAAAGTGAAAAATGGATAAAGAAGTTGTGGTATTTACTTACAAAGCAATATCACTCAGCAATGAAATCTGTATCATCAGGCCCTTAGCAGCACAATGAGTGGATTCAGGTATGATGATTCTAACTGAAATAAGTCACACAGAAAAAGAACATCATAAGATATCAGTAATACACGGAATGTAAACTTGGCTACACAGGAACTGAATTACAGAACAGAACAGGGTCTCAAATTTAGAAAACCAACTTATGTTTGCTTAAGGGTAAAGGTGAGTTGGGGTGCTGCATAAAACCAGAGATTGAAATGAGCACAGATAAAGTTCCTTAGGCCAAATATGGAATAGACAAGAGCTACTCCTTGCTCAACGAAATGGACTCAACACCGCATATTAAACGCCTAAGAATGTACCTGACTAGTAAGTATCTTAAAACCTATGGATTGCTATGTCTCCGAAAGAGAATCAAGCATGTGTACAGGGGCATAAACGCAGCAGTGATAGGATTGGAGAGGTTCGGTGAACAAATGAAGACCCTTTGAAGTCATATTGCATGGTACCCATTCCAAGGGATTCAACTACCCAGGTTTAAGGTATTCTTCCTTCAGCTAAAACATGCATGTGGAACCCAAGTATGATCAACCATGTGAACGGGAGACGTGTTCAAATATGTCTCAGTTTTCCTCCCCTGGTACTCGGGTGCAACATTCCAGACGCTTTACTAACACTCTCCCCACTTGGAGAGTCAGCGCCTTTAACCTCCTGTTTGGCCCAGTTTGCAATTTCTGCGGAAGATGAGCAGGAATAGCGAGAACCAATGAGAGGCTAGCTGGAGGTGTCTGGACGGGCAAATTTAACTCTCATTTCCCACCAGGAAGAGGAAATAACCAAAGGCTCAGCGTGCCGTACCGGAACCAGATTAGGGCCTGAAGCCATCCTGCGGTGTTGCGGCCAGCTCAAAAGAAAGCGAGTTGAAGAAAGGAGCTCAGGTGCACTGTAATTCACAAACCTGCAGAGTTATAAATGACAGCTATCGTCCAAAAATAGACTGAAGTAAGGCTGCCAAGAGGACTTGAAAGCGGGGCAGAATTGCAGGAAACTGATTTCAGGAGGTAGACTGGAATTGCATTGAAAGCATAGGAAAAGAGGCAGAACGTCCACAATGATGCACTTGGCCAAAAAGGGCGTATGCGTTTTTTCCTGAATATATTCAGGAAAAAACGCATACGCCCTTTTTGGCCAAACAAGCAAGCTTGCAAAGGAAATCTGCACTACAATGAAGTCTCACTTCCCCCCGGTCAAACGGGCCATCTGAAAAAAGTGTAAAATCCAGAATGGCAGGACAGGCCATGTAGAACTGGAAGCCTTGTTATGCTGATGGGCGGGATGTAAATTGCCAACAACCACTCGGGAGAAGTGTATGGTGTTTCCTAAAACATCTAAAAAACAAAACAACAGAACCTAGGGCACTTCCACTTATGGTCCTATAGCTTACGGAAATTAAAATCAAAAAGACACAGCCACCCCAAAGTTTGGAACGGCTCTGTTTACGAGAACCTCGTTTACAGTACAAGTTCAACATCGCAGAAAGTGAAAAATGGATAAAGAAGTTGTGGTATTTACTTACAAAGCAATATCACTCAGCAATGAAATCTGTGTCATCAGGCCCTTAGCAGCACAATGAGTGGATTCAGGTATGATGATTCTAACTGAAGTAAGTCACAGAGAAAAAGAAACATCATAAGATATCAGTAATACACGGAATGTAAACTTGGCTACACAGGAACTGAATTACAGAACAGAACAGGGTCTCAAATTTAGAAAACCAACTTATACTTGCTTAAGGGTAAAGGTGAGTTGGGGTGCTGCATAAAACCAGAGATTGAAATGAGCACAGATAAACTTCCTTAAGCCAAATATGGAATAGACAAGAGCTACTCCTTGCTCAACGAAATGGACTCAACACCGCATATTAAACGCCTAAGAATGTACCTGACTAGTAAGTATCTTAAAACCTATGGATTGCTATGTCTCCGAAAGAGAATCAAGCATGTGTACAGGGGCATAAACGCAGCAGTGATAGGATTGGAGAGGTTCGGTGAGCAAATGAAGACCCTTTGAAGTCATATTGCATGGTACCCATTACACGGGTCTTAACTCTCCAGGTTTAAGGTATTCTTCCTTCAGCTAAAACATGCATGTGGAACCCAAGAATGATCAACCATGTGAACGGGAGACGTGTTCAAATATGTCTCAGTTTTCCTCCCCTGGTACTCGGGTGCAACATTCCAGACGCTTTACTAACACTCTCCCCACTTGGAGAGTCAGCGCCTTTAACCTCCTGTTTGGCCCAGTTTGCAATTTCTGCGGAAGATGAACAGGAATAGCAAGACCCAATGAGAGACTAGCTGGAGGTGTCTGGACGGGCAAATTTAACTCTCATTTCCCACCAGGAAGAGGAAATAACCAAAGGCTCAGCGTGCCATGCCAGAACCAGATTAGGGCCTGAAGCCATCCTGCGGTGTTGCGGCCAGGTCACAAGAAAGCAAGTTGAAGAAAGGAGCTCAGGGGCACTGTAATTCACAAACCTGCAGAGTTATAAATGACAGCTATCGTCCAAAAATAGACTGAAGTAAGGCTGCCAAGAGGACTTGAAAGCGGGGCAGAATTGCAGGAAACCGATTTCAGGAGGTAGACTGGAATTGCATTGAAAGCATAGGAAAAGAGGCAGAACGTCCAAAATGATGCACTTGGCCAAAAAGGGCGTATGCGTTTTTTCCTGAATATATTCAGGAAAAAACGCATACGCCCTTTTTGGCCAACCAAGCAAGCTTGCAAAGGAAATCTGCACTACAATGAAGTCTCACTTCCCCCCGTTCAAAAGGGCCATCTGAAAAAAGTGTAAAATCCAGAAAGGCAGGACAGGCCATGGAGAACTGGGAGCATTGTTATGCTGATGGGCGGGATGTAAATTGCCAACAACCACTCGGGAGAAGTGTATGGTGTTTCCTGAAACATCTAAAAAACAAAGCAACAGAGCCTAGGGCACTTCCACTTATGGTCCTATAGCTTAGGGAAATTAAAATCAAAAAGACACAGCCACCCCAAAGTTTGGAACGGCTCTGTTTACAAGAACCTCGTTTACAGTACAAGTTCAACATCGCAGAAAGTGAAAAATGGATAAAGAAGTTGTGGTATTTACTTACAAAGCAATATCACTCAGCAATGAAATCTATGTCATCAGGCCCTTAGCAGCACAATGAGTGGATTCAGGTATGATGATTCTAACTGAAATAAGTCACACAGAAAAAGAAACATCATAAGATATCAGTAATACACGGAATGGAAACTTGGCTACACAGGAACTGAATTACAGAACAGAACATGGTCTCAAATTTAGAAAACCAACTTATGCTTGCTTAAGGGGAAAGGTGAGTTGGGGTGCTGCATAAAACCAGAATTTGAAATGAGCACAGATAAAGTTCCTTAAGCCAAATATGGAATAGACAAGAGCTACTCCTTGCTCAACGAAATGGACTCAACACCGCATATTAAACGCCTAAGAATGTACCTGACTAGTAAGTATCTTAAAACCTATGGATTGCTATGTCTCCGAAAGAGAATCAAGCATGTGTACAGGGGCATAAACGCAGCAGTGATAGGATTGGAGAGGTTCGGTGAGCAAATGAAGACCCTTTGAAGTCATATTGCATGGTACCCATTCCACGGGTTTCAATTACCCAGGTTTTAGGTATTCTTCCTTCAGCTAAAACATGCATGTGAAACCCAGAGTATGATCAACCATGTGATCGGGAGACGTGTTCAAATATGTCTCAGTTTTCCTCCCCTGGTACTCGGGTGCAACATTCCAGACGCTTTACTAACACTCTCCCAACTTGGAGAGTCAGTCCCTTTAACCTCCTGTTTGGCCCAGTTTGCAATTTCAGCGGAAGATGAACAGGAATAGCGAGAACCAATGAGAGACTAGCTGGAGGTGTATGGACGGGCAAATTTAACTCTCATTTCCCACCAGGAAGAGGAATTAACCAAAGGCTCAGCGTGCCGTGCCGGAACCAGATTAGGGCCTGAAGCCATCCTGCGGTGTTGCGGCCAGGTCACAAGAAAGCAAGTTGAAGAAAGGAGCTCAGGGGCACTGTAATTCACAAACCTGCAGAGTTATAAATGACAGCTATCGTCCAAAAATAGACTGAAGTAAGGCTGCCAAGAGGACTTGAAAGCGGGGCAGAATTGCAGGAAACCGATTTCAGGAGGTAGACTGGAATTGCATTGAAAGCATAGGAAAAGAGGCAGAACGTCCACAATGATGCACTTGGCCAAAAAGGGCGTATGCGTTTTTTCCTGAATATATTCAGGAAAAAACGCATACGCCCTTTTTGGCCAACCAAGCAAGCTTGCAAAGGAAATCTGCACTACAATGAAGTCTCACTTCCCCCCGGTCTAAAGGGCCATCTGAAAAAAATGTAAAATCCAGAAAGGCAGGACAGGCCATGGAGAACTGGGAGCCTTGTTATGCTGATGGGCGGGATGTAAATTGCCAACAACCACTCGGGAGAAGTGTATGGTGTTTCCTAAAACATCTAAAAAACAAAGCAACAGAACCTAGGGCACTTCCACTTATGGTCCTATAGCTTAGGGAAATTAAAATCAAAAAGACACAGCCACCCCAAAGTTTGGAACGGCTCTGTTTACGAGAACCTCGTTTACAGTACAAGTTCAACATCGCAGAAAGTGAAAAATGGATAAAGAAGTTGTGGTATTTACTTACAAAGCAATATCACTCAGCAATGAAATCTATGTCATCAGGCCCTTAGCAGCACAATGAGTGGATTCAGGTATGATGATTCTAACTGAAGTAAGTCACACAGAAAAAGAAACATCATAAGATATCAGTAATACACGGAATGTAAACTTGGCTACACAGGAACTGAATTACAGAACAGAACAGGGTCTCAAATTTAGAAAACCAACTTATGCTTGATTAAGGGGAAAGGTGAGTTGGGGTGCTGCATAAAACCAGAGATTGAAATGAGCACAGATAAAGTTCCTTAAGCCAAATATGGAATAGACAAGAGCTACTCCTTGCTCAACGAAATGGACTCAACACCGCATATTAAACGCCTAAGAATGTACCTGACTTGTAAGTATCTTAAAACCTATGGATTGCTATGTCTCCGAAAGAGAATCAAGCATGTGTACAGGGGCATAAACGCAGCAGTGATAGGATTGGAGAGGTTCGGTGAGCAAATGAAGACCCTTTGAAGTCATATTGCATGGTACCCATTCCACGGGTTTCAACTACCCAGGTTTAAGGTATTCTTCCTTCAGCTAAAACATGCATGTGGAACCTAGAGTATGATCAACCATGTGATCGGGAGACGTGTTCAAATATGTCTCAGTTTTCCTCCCCTGGTACTCGGGTGCAACATTCCAGACGCTTTACTAACACTCTCCCCACTTGGAGAGTCAGCGCCTTTAACCTCCTGTTTGGCCCAGTTTGCAATTTCTGCGGAAGATGAACAGGAATAGCGAGAACCAATGAGAGACTAGCTGGAGGTGTCTGTACGGGCAAATTTAACTCTCATTTCCCAGCAGGAAGAGGAAATAACCAAAGGCTCAGCGTGCCGTACCGGAAACAGATTAGGGCCTGAAGCCATCCTGCGGTGTTGCGGCCAGCTCAAAAGAAAGCGAGTTGAAGAAAGGAGCTCAGGGGCACTGTAATTCACAAACCTGCAGAGTTATAAATGATAGCTATCGTCCAAAGATATACTGAAGTAAGGCTGCCAAGAGGACTTGAAAGCGGGGCAGAATTGCAGGAAACCGATTTCAGGAGGTAGACTGGAATTGCATTGAAAGCATAGGAAAAGAGGCAGAACGTCCACAATGATGCACTTGGCCAAAAAGGGCGTATGCGTTTTTTCCTGAATATATTCAGGAAAAAACGCATACGCCCTATTTGGCCAACCAAGCAAGCTTGCAAAGGAAATCTGCACTACAATGAAGTCTCACTTCCCCCCGGTCAAAAGGGCCATCTGAAAAAAGTGTAAAATCCAGAAAGGCAGGACAGGCCATGGAGAACTGGGAGCCTTGTTATGCTGATGGGAGGGATGTAAATTGCCAACAACCACTCGGGAGAAGTGTATATGTTTCCTGAAACATCTAAAAAACAAAGCAACAGAACCTAGGGCACTTCCACTTATGGTCCTATAGCTTAGGGAAATTAAAATCAAAAAGACACAGTCACCCCAAAGATTGGAACGGCTCTGTTTACAAGAACCTCGTTTACAGTACAAGTTCAACATCGCAGAAAGTGAAAAATGGATAAAGAAATTGTGGTATTTACTTACAAAGTAATATCACTCAGCAATGAAATCTGTATCATCAGGCCCTTAGCAGCACAATGAGTGGATTCAGGTATGATGATTCTAACTGAAATAAGTCACACAGAAAAAGAAACATCATAAGATATCAGTAATACACGGAATGTAAACTTGGCTACACATGAACTGAATTACAGAACAGAACAGGGTCTCAAATTTAGAAAACCAACTTATTCTTGCTTAAGGGTAAAGGTGAGTTGGGGTGCTGCATAAAACCAGATATTGAAATGAGCACAGATAAAGTTCTTTAAGCCAAATATGGAATAGACAAGAGCTACTCCTTGCTCAACGAAATGGACTCAACATCCCATATTAAACGCCTAAGAATGTACCTGACTAGTAAGTATCTTAAAACCTATGGATTGCTATGTCTCCGAAAGAGAATCAAGCATGTGTACAGGGGCATAAACGCAGCAGTGATAGGATTGGAGAGGTTCGGTGAACAAATGAAGACCCTTTGAAGTCATATTGCATGGTACCCATTCCACGGGTTTCAACTACCCAGGTTTAAGGTATTCTTCCTTCAGCTAAAACATGCATGTGGAACCTAGAGTATGATCAACCATGTGATCGGGAGACGTGTTCAAATATGTCTCAGTTTTCCTCCCCTGGTACTCGGGTGCAACATTCCAGACGCTTTACTAACACTCTCCCAACTTGGAGAGTCAGTCCCTTTAACCTCCTGTTTGGCCCAGTTTGCAATTTCAGCGGAAGATGAACAGGAATAGCGAGAACCAATGAGAGACTAGCTGGAGGTGTCTGGACGGGCAAATTTAACTCTCATTTCCCACCAGGAAGAGGAATTAACCAAAGGCTCAGCGTGCCGTGCCGGAACCAGATTAGGGCCTGAAGCCATCCTGCGGTGTTGCGGCCAGGTCACAAGAAAGCAAGTTGAAGAAAGGAGCTCAGGGGCACTGTAATTCACAAACCTGCAGAGTTATAAATGACAGCTATCGTCCAAAAATAGACTGAAGTAAGGCTGCCAAGAGGACTTGAAAGCGGGGCAGAATTGCAGGAAACCGATTTCAGGAGGTAGACTGGAATTGCATTGAAAGCATAGGAAAAGAGGCAGAACGTCCACAATGATGCACTTGGCCAAAAAGGGCGTATGCGTTTTTTCCTGAATATATTCAGGAAAAAACGCATACGCCCTTTTTGGCCAACCAAGCAAGCTTGCAAAGGAAATCTGCACTACAATGAAGTCTCACTTCCCCCCGGTCTAAAGGGCCATCTGAAAAAAATGTAAAATCCAGAAAGGCAGGACAGGCCATGGAGAACTGGGAGCCTTGTTATGCTGATGGGCGGGATGTAAATTGCCAACAACCACTCGGGAGAAGTGTATGGTGTTTCCTAAAACATCTAAAAAACAAAGCAACAGAACCTAGGGCACTTCCACTTATGGTCCTATAGCTTAGGGAAATTAAAATCAAAAAGACACAGCCACCCCAAAGTTTGGAACGGCTCTGTTTACGAGAACCTCGTTTACAGTACAAGTTCAACATCGCAGAAAGTGAAAAATGGATAAAGAAGTTGTGGTATTTACTTACAAAGCAATATCACTCAGCAATGAAATCTATGTCATCAGGCCCTTAGCAGCACAATGAGTGGATTCAGGTATGATGATTCTAACTGAAGTAAGTCACACAGAAAAAGAAACATCATAAGATATCAGTAATACACGGAATGTAAACTTGGCTACACAGGAACTGAATTACAGAACAGAACAGGGTCTCAAATTTAGAAAACCAACTTATGCTTGATTAAGGGGAAAGGTGAGTTGGGGTGCTGCATAAAACCAGAGATTGAAATGAGCACAGATAAAGTTCCTTAAGCCAAATATGGAATAGACAAGAGCTACTCCTTGCTCAACGAAATGGACTCAACACCGCATATTAAACGCCTAAGAATGTACCTGACTTGTAAGTATCTTAAAACCTATGGATTGCTATGTCTCCGAAAGAGAATCAAGCATGTGTACAGGGGCATAAACGCAGCAGTGATAGGATTGGAGAGGTTCGGTGAGCAAATGAAGACCCTTTGAAGTCATATTGCATGGTACCCATTACACGGGTCTCAACTCTCCAGGTTTAAGGTATTCTTCCTTCAGCTAAAACATGCATGTGGAACCCAAGTATGATCAACCATGTGAACGAGAGACGTGTTCAAATATGTCTCAGTTTTCCTCCCCTGGTACTCGGGTGCAACATTCCAGACGCTTTACTAACACTCTCCCCACTTGGAGAGTCAGCGCCTTTAACCTCCTGTTTGGCCCAGTTTGCAATTTCTGCGGAAGATGAACAGGAATAGCGAGAACCAATGAGAGACTAGATGGAGGTGTCTGGACGGGCAAATTTAACTCTCATTTCCCACCAGGAAGAGGAATTAACCAAAGGCTCAGCATGCCGGGCCGGAACCAGATTAGGGCCTGAAGCCATCCTGCGGTGTTGCGGCCAGGTCACAAGAAAGCGAGTTGAAGAAAGGAGCTCAGGGGCACTGTAATTCACAAACCTGCAGAGTTATAAATGACAGCTATCGTCCAAAAATAGACTGAAGTAAGGCTGCCAAGAGGATTTGAAAGTGGGGCAGAATTGCAGGAAACCGATTTCAGGAGGTAGACTGGAATTGCATTGAAAGCATAGGAAAAGAGGCAGAACGTCCACAATGATGCACTTGGCCAAAAAGGGCGTATGCGTTTTTTCCTGAATATATTCAGGAAAAAACGCATACGCCCTTTTTGGCGAACCAAGCAACCTTGCAAAGGAAATCTGCACTACAATGAAGTCTCACTTCCCCCCGGTCAAAAGGGCCATCTGAAAAAAGTGTAAAATCCAGAAAGGCAGGACAGGCCATGGAGAACTGGGAGCCTTGTTATGCTGATGGGCGGGATGTAAATTGCCAACAGACATTCCGGAGAAGTGTATGGTGTTTCCTGAAACATCTAAAAAACAAAGCAACAGAGCCTAGGGCACTGCCACTTATGGTCCTATAGCTTAGGGAAATTAAAATCAAAAAGACACAGCCACCCCAAAGTTTGGGACGCCTCTGTTTACAAGAACCTCGTTTACAGTACAAGTTCAACATCGCAGAAAGTGAAAAATGGATAAAGAAGTTGTGGTATTTACTTACAAAGCAATATCACTCAGCAATGAAATCTATCTCATCAGGCCCTTAGCATCACAATGAGTGGATTCAGGTATGATGATTCTAACTGAAATAAGTCACACAGAAAAAGAAACATCATAAGATATCAGTAATACACGGAATGGAAACTTGGCTACACAGGAACTGAATTACAGAACAGAACAGGGTCTCAAATTTAGAAAACCAACTTATGCTTGCTTAAGGGTAAAGGTGAGTTGGGGTGCTGCATAAAACGAGAGATTGAAATGAGCACAGATAAAGTTCCTTAAGCCAAATATGGAATAGACAAGAGCTACTCCTTGCTCGACGAAATGGACTCAACACCGCATATTAAACGTCTAAGAATGTACCTGACTAGTAAGTATCATAAAACCTATGGATTGCTATGTCTCCAAAAGTGAATCAAGCATGTGTACAGGGGCATAAATGCAGCAGTGATAGGATTGGAGAGGTTCGGTGAGCAAATGAAGACCCTTTGAAGTCATATTGCATGGTACCCATTCCACGGGTTTCAACTACCCAGGTTTAAGGTATTCTTCCTTCAGCTAAAACATGCATGTGGAACCTAGAATATGATCAACCATGTGATCGGGAGACGTGTTCAAATATGTCTCAGTTTTCCTCCCCTGGTACTCGGGTGCAACATTCCAGATGCTTTACTAACACTCTCCCCACTTGGAGAGTCAGTCCCTTTAACCTCCTGTTTGTCCCAGTTTGCAATTTCTGCGGAAGATGAACAGGAATAGGGAGAACCAATGAGAGGCTAGCTGGAGGTGTCTGGACGGGCAAATTTAACTCTCATTTCCCACCAGGAAGAGGAATTAACCAAAGGCTCAGCATGCCGGGCCGGAACCAGATTAGGGCCTGAAGCCATCCTGCGGTGTTGCGGCCAGGTCACAAGAAAGCGAGTTGAAGAAAGGAGCTCAGGGGCAGTGTAATTCACAAACCTGCAGAGTTATAAATGACAGCTATCGTCCAAAAATAGACTGAAGTAAGGCTGCCAAGAGGACTTGAAAGTGGGGCAGAATTGCAGGAAACCGATTTCAGGAGGTAGACTGGAATTGCATTGAAAGCATAGGAAAAGAGGCAGAACGTCCACAATGATGCACTTGGCCAAAAAGGGCATATGCGTTTTTTCCTGAATATATTCAGGAAAAAACGCATACGCCCTTTTTGGCCAACCAAGCAAGCTTGCAAAGGAAATCTGCACTACAATGAAGTCTCACTTCCCCCCGGTCAAAAGGGCCATCTGAAAAAAGTGTAAAATCCAGAAAGGCAGGACAGGCCATGGAGAACTGGGAGCCTTGTTATGCTGATGGGCGGGATGTAAATTGCCAACAGACACTCGGGAGAAGTGTATGGTGTTTCCTGAAACATCTAAAAAACAAAGCAACAGAGCCTAGGGCACTGCTATTTATGGTCCTATAGCTTAGGGAAATTAAAATCAAAAAGACACAGCCACCCCAAAGTTTGGGACGCCTCTGTTTACAAGAACCTCGTTTACAGTACAAGTTCAACATCGCAGAGTGAAAAATGGATAAAGAAGATGTGGTATTTACTTACAAAGCAATATCACTCAGCAATGAAATCTATGTCATCAGGCCCTTAGCAGCACAATGAGTGGATTCAGGTATGATGATTCTAACTGAAATAAGTCACACAGAAAAAGAAACATCATAAGATATCAGTAATACACGGAATGTAAACTTGGCTACACAGGAACTGAATTACAGAACAGAACAGGGTCTCAAATTTAGAAAACCAACTTATGCTTGCTTAAGGGTAAAGGTGAGTTGGGGTGCTGCATAAAACCAGAGATTGAAATGAGCACAGATAAAGTTCCTTAAGTCAAATATGGAATACACAAGAGCTACTCCTTGCTCAACGAAATGGACTCAACACCGCATATTAAACGCCTAAGAATGTACCTGACTAGTAAGTATCGTAAAACCTATGGATTGCTATCTCTCCAAAAGAGAATCAAGCATGTGTACAGGGGCATAAACGCAGCAGTGATAGGATTGGAGAGGTTCGGTGAGCAAATGAAGACCCTTTGAAGTCATATTGCATGGTACCCATTACACGGGTCTCAACTCTCCAGGTTTAAGGTATTCTTCCTTCAGCTAAAACATGCATGTGGAACCCAAGTATGATCAACCATGTGAACGAGAGACGTGTTCAAATATGTCTCAGTTTTCCTCCCCTGGTACTCGGGTGCAACATTCCAGACGCTTTACTAACACTCTCCCCACTTGGAGTGTCAGTCCCTTTAACCTCCTGTTTGTCCCAGTTTGCAATTTCTGCGGAAGATGAACAGGAATAGGGAGAACCAATGAGAGGCTAGCTGGAGGTGTCTGGACGGGCAAATTTAACTCTCATTTCCCACCAGGAAGAGGAATTAACCAAAGGCTCAGCATGCCGGACCGGAACTAGATTAGGGCCTGAAGCCATCCTGCGGTGTTGCGGCCAGGTCACAAGAAAGCGAGTTGAAGAAAGGAGCTCAGGGGCACTGTAATTCACAAACCTGCAGAGTTATAAATGACAGCTATCGTCCAAAAATAGACTGAAGTAAGGCTGCCAAGAGGACTTGAAAGCGGGGCAGAATTGCAGGAAACCGATTTCAGGAGGTAGACTGGAATTGCATTGAAAGCATAGGAAAAGAGGCAGAACGTCCACAATGATGCACTTGGCCAAAAAGGGCGTATGCGTTTTTTCCTGAATATATTCAGGAAAAAACGCATACGCCCTTTTTGGCCAACCAAGCAAGCTTGCAAAGGAAATCTGCACTACAATGAAGTCTCACTTCCTCCCGGTCAAAAGGGCCATCTGAAAAAAGTGTAAAATCCAGAAAGGCAGGACAGGCCATGGAGAACTGGGAGCCTTGTTATGCTGATGGGCGGGATGTAAATTGCCAACAACCACTCGGGAGAAGTGTATGGTGTTTCCTGAAACATCTAAAAAACAAAGCAACAGAACCTAGGGCACTTCCACTTATGGTCCTATAGATAAGGGATATTAAAATCAAAAAGACACAGCCACCCCAAAGTTTGGAACGGCTCTGTTTACAAGAACCTCGTTTACAGTACAAGTTCAACGTCGCAGAAAGTGAAAAATGGATAAAGAAGTTGTGGTATTTACTTACAAAGCAATATCACTCAGCAATGAAATCTGTGTCATCAGGCCCTTAGCAGCACAATGAGTGGATTCCGGTATGATGATTCTAACTGAAATAAGTCACACAGAAAAAGAAACATCATAAGATATCAGTAATACACGGAATGTAAACTTGGCTACACAGGAACTGAATTACAGAACAGAACAGGGTCTTAAATTTAGAAAACCAACTTATGCTTGCTTAAGGGTAAAGGTGAGTTGGGGTGCTGCATAAAACCAGAGATTGAAATGAGCACAGATAAAGTTCCTTAAGCCAAATATGGAATAGACAAGAGCTACTCCTTGCTCAACGAAATGGACTCAACACCGCATATTAAACGCCTAAGAATGTACCTGACTAGTAAGTATCTTAAAACCTATCGATTGCTATGTCTCCGAAAGAGAATCAAGCATGTGTACAGGGGCATAAACGCAGCAGTGATAGGATTGGAGAGGTTCGGTGAGCAAATGAAGACCCTTTGAAGTCATATTGCATGGTACCCATTCCACGGGTTTCAACGACCCAGGTTTTAGGTATTCTTCCTTCAGCTAAAACATGCATGTGGAACCCAGAGTATGATCAACCATGTGATCGGGAGACGTGTTCAAATATGTCTCAGTTTTCCTCCCCTGGTACTCGGGTGCAACATTCCAGACGCTTTACTAACACTCTCCCCACTTGGAGAGTCAGCGCCTTTAACCTCCTGTTTGGCCCAGTTTGCAATTTCTGCGGAAGATGAACAGGAATAGCGAGAACCAATGAGAGGCTAGCTGGAGGTGTCTGGACGGGCAAATTTAACTCTCATTTCCCACCAGGAAGAGGAAATAACCAAAGGCTCAGCGTGCCGTACCGGAACCAGATTAGGGCCTGAAGCCATCCTGCGGTGTTGCGGCCAGCTCAAAAGAAAGCGAGTTGAAGAAAGGAGCTCAGGGGCACTGTAATTCACAAACCTGCAGAGTTATAAATGACAGCTATAGTCCAAAAATATACTGAAGTAAGGCTGCCAAGAGGACTTGAAAGCGGGGAAGAATTGCAGGAAACCGCTTTCAGGAGGTAGACTGGAATTGCATTGAAAGCATAGGAAAAGAGGCAGAACGTCCACAATGATGCACTTGGCCAAAAAGGGCGTATGCGTTTTTTCCTGAATATATTCAGGAAAAAACGCATACGCCCTTTTTGGCCAACCAAGCAAGCCTGCAAAGGAAATCTGCACTACAATGAAGTCTCACTTCCCCCCGGTCAAAAGGGCCATCTGAAAAAAGTGTAAAATCCAGAAAGGCAGGACAGGCCATGGAGAACTGGGAGCCTTGTTATGCTGATGGGCGGGATGTAAATTGCCAACAACCACTTGGGAGAAGTGTATGGTGTTTCCTGAAACATCTAAAAAACAAAGCAACAGAGCCTAGGGCACTTCCACTTATAGTCCTATAGCTTAGGGAAATTAAAATCAAAAAGACACAGCCACCCCAAAGTTTGGAACAGCTCTGTTTACAAGAACCTCGTTTACAGTACAAGTTCAACATCGCAGAAAGTGAAAAATGGATAAAGAAGTTGTGGTATTCACTTACAAAGCAATATCACTCAGCAATGAAATCTATGTCATCAGGCCCTTAGCAGCACAATGAGTGGATTCAGGTATGATGATTCTAACTGAAATAAGTCACACAGAAAAAGAAACATCATAGGATATCAGTAATACACGGAATGGAAACTTGGCTACACAGGAACTGAATTACAGAACAGAACAGGGTCTCAAATTTAGAAAAACAACTTATGCTTGCTTAAGGGTAAAGGTGAGTTGGGGTGCTGCATAAAACCAGAGATTGAAATGAGCACAGATAAAGTTCCTTAAGCCAAATATGGAATAGACAAGAGCTACTCCTTGCTCAACGAAATGGACTCAACACCGCATATTAAACGCCTAAGAATGTACCTGACTTGTAAGTATCTTAAAACCTATGGATTGCTATGTCTCCGAAAGAGAATCAAGCATGTGTACAGGGGCATAAACGCAGCAGTGATAGGATTGGAGAGGTTCGGTGAGCAAATGAAGACCCTTTGAAGTCATATTGCATGGTACCCATTCCACGGGTTTCAACTACCCAGGTTTAAGGTATTCTTCCTTCAGCTAAAACATGCATGTGGAACCTAGAGTATGATCAACCATGTGATCGGGAGACGTGTTCAAATATGTCTCAGTTTTCCTCCCCTGGTACTCGGGTGCAACATTCCAGACGCTTTACTAACACTCTCCCCACTTGGAGAGTCAGTCCCTTTAACCTCCTGTTTGTCCCAGTTTGCAATTTCTGCGGAAGATGAACAGGAATAGGGAGAACCAATGAGAGGCTAGCTGGAGGTGTCTGGACGGGCAAATTTAACTCTCATTTCCCACCAGGAAGAGGAATTAACCAAAGGCTCAGCATGCCGGGCCGGAACCAGATTAGGGCCTGAAGCCATCCTGCGGTGTTGCGGCCAGGTCACAAGAAAGCAAGTTGAAGAAAGGAGCTCAGGGGCACTGTAATTCACAAACCTGCAGAGTTATAAATGACAGCTATCGTCCAAAAATAGACTGAAGTAAGGCTGCCAAGAGGACTTGAAAGTGGGGCAGAATTGCAGGAAACCGATTTCAGGAGGTAGACTGGAATTGCATTGAAAGCATAGGAAAAGAGGCAGAACGTCCACAATGATGCACTTGGCCAAAAAGGGCGTATGCGTTTTTTCCTGAATATATTCAGGAAAAAACGCATACGCCCTTTTTGGCGAACCAAGCAACCTTGCAAAGGAAATCTGCACTACAATGAAGTCTCACTTCCCCCCGGTCAAAAGGGCCATCTGAAAAAAGTGTAAAATCCAGAAAGGCAGGACAGGCCATGGAGAACTGGGAGCCTTGTTATGCTGATGGGCGGGATGTAAATTGCCAACAGACACTCGGGAGAAGTGTATGGTGTTTCCTGAAACATCTAAAAAACAAAGCAACAGAGCCTAGGGCACTGCCATTTATGGTCCTATAGCTTAGGGAAATTAAAATCAAAAAGACACAGCCACCCCAAAGTTTGGGACGCCTCTGTTTACAAGAACCTCGTTTACAGTACAAGTTCAACATCGCAGAAAGTGAAAAATGGATAAAGAAGTTGTGGTATTTACTTACAAAGCAATATCACTCAGCAATGAAATCTATCTCATCAGGCCCTTAGCATCACAATGAGTGGATGCAGGTATGATGATTCTAACTGAAATAAGTCACACAGAAAAAGAAACATCATAAGATATCAGTAATACACGGAATGTAAACTTGGCTACACAGGAACTGAATTACAGAACAGAACAGGGTCTCAAATTTAGAAAACCAATTTATGCTTGCTTAAGGGGAAAGGTGAGTTGGGGTGCTGCATAAAACCAGAGATTGAAATGAGCACAGATAAAGTTCCTTAAGCCAAATATGGAATAGACAAGAGCTACTCCTTGCTCAACGAAATGGACTCAACACCGCATATTAAACGCCTAAGAATGTACCTGACTAGTAAGTATCTTAAAACCTATGGATTGCTATGTCTCCGAAAGAGAATCAAGCATGTGTACAGGGGCATAAACGCAACAGTGATAGGATTGGAGAGGTTCGGTGAGCAAATGAAGACCCTTTGAAGTCATATTGCATGGTACCCATTCCACGGGTTTCAACGACCCAGGTTTTAGGTATTCTTCCTTCAGCTAAAACATGCATGTGGAACCCAGAGTATGATCAACCATGTGATCGGGAGACGTGTTCAAATATGTCTCAGTTTTCCTCCCCTGGTACTCGGGTGCAACATTCCAGACGCTTTACTAACACTCTCCCCACTTGGAGAGTCAGCGCCTTTAACCTCCTGTTTGGCCCAGTTTGCAATTTCTGCGGAAGATGAACAGGAATAGCGAGAACCAATGAGAGACTAGCTGGAGGTGTCTGTACGGGCAAATTTAACTCTCATTTCCCACCAGGAAGAGGAAATAACCAAAGGCTCAGCGTGCCGTACCGGAAACAGATTAGGGCCTGAAGCCATCCTGCGGTGTTGCGGCCAGCTCAAAAGAAAGCGAGTTGAAGAAAGGAGCTCAGGGGCACTGTAATTCACAAACCTGCAGAGTTATAAATGATAGCTATCGTCCAAAGATATACTGAAGTAAGGCTGCCAAGAGGACTTGAAAGCGGGGCAGAATTGCAGGAAACCGATTTCAGGAGGTAGACTGGAATTGCATTGAAAGCATAGGAAAAGAGGCAGAACGTCCACAATGATGCACTTGGCCAAAAAGGGCGTATGCGTTTTTTCCTGAATATATTCAGGAAAAAACGCATACGCCCTATTTGGCCAACCAAGCAAGCTTGCAAAGGAAATCTGCACTACAATGAAGTCTCACTTCCCCCCGGTCAAAAGGGCCATCTGAAAAAAGTGTAAAATCCAGAAAGGCAGGACAGGCCATGGAGAACTGGGAGCCTTGTTATGCTGATGGGAGGGATGTAAATTGCCAACAACCACTCGGGAGAAGTGTATATGTTTCCTGAAACATCTAAAAAACAAAGCAACAGAACCTAGGGCACTTCCACTTATGGTCCTATAGCTTAGGGAAATTAAAATCAAAAACACACAGTCACCCCAAAGTTTGGAACGGCTCTGTTTACAAGAACCTCGTTTACAGTACAAGTTCAACATCGCAGAAAGTGAAAAATGGATAAAGAAATTGTGGTATTTACTTACAAAGCAATATCACTCAGCAATGAAATCTGTATCATCAGGCCCTTAGCAGCACAATGAGTGGATTCAGGTATGATGATTCTAACTGAAATAAGTCACACAGAAAAAGAAACATCATAAGATATCAGTAATACACGGAATGTAAACTTGGCTACACATGAACTGAATTACAGAACAGAACAGGGTCTCAAATTTAGAAAACCAACTTATTCTTGCTTAAGGGTAAAGGTGAGTTGGGGTGCTGCATAAAACCAGATATTGAAATGAGCACAGATAAAGTTCTTTAAGCCAAATATGGAATAGACAAGAGCTACTCCTTGCTCAACGAAATGGACTCAACATCCCATATTAAACGCCTAAGAATGTACCTGACTAGTAAGTATCTTAAAACCTATGGATTGCTATGTCTCCAAAAGAGAATCAAGCATGTGTACAGGGGCATAAACGCAGCAGTGATAGGATTGGAGAGGTTCGGTGAACAAATGAAGACCCTTTGAAGTCATATTGCATGGTACCCATTCCACGGGTTTCAACTACCCAGGTTTAAGGTATTCTTCCTTCAGCTAAAACATGCATGTGGAACCTAGAGTATGATCAACCATTTGATCGGGAGACGTGTTCAAATATGTCTCAGTTTTCCTCCCCTGGTACTCGGGTGCAACATTCCAGACGCTTTACTAACACTCTCCCAACTTGGAGAGTCAGTCCCTTTAACCTCCTCTTTGGCCCAGTTTGCAATTTCAGCGGAAGATGAACAGGAATAGCGAGAACCAATGAGAGACTAGCTGGAGGTGTCTGGACGGGCAAATTTAACTCTCATTTCCCACCAGGAAGAGGAATTAACCAAAGGCTCAGCGTGCCGTGCCGGAACCAGATTAGGGCCTGAAGCCATCCTGCGGTGTTGCGGCCAGGTCACAAGAAAGCAAGTTGAAGAAAGGAGCTCAGGGGCACTGTAATTCACAAACCTGCAGAGTTATAAATGACAGCTATCGTCCAAAAATATACTGAAGTAAGGCTGCCAAGAGGACTTGAAAGCGGGGCAGAATTGCAGGAAACCGATTTCAGGAGGTAGACTGGAATTGCATTGAAAGCATAGGAAAAGAGGCAGAACGTCCACAATGATGCACTTGGCCAAAAAGGGCGTATGCGTTTTTTCCTGAATATATTCAGGAAAAAACGCATACGCCCTTTTTGGCCAACCAAGCAAGCTTGCAAAGGAAATCTGCACTACAATGAAGTCTCACTTCCCCCCGGTCTAAAGGGCCATCTGAAAAAAATGTAAAATCCAGAAAGGCAGGACAGGCCATGGAGAACTGGGAGCCTTGTTATGCTGATGGGCGGGATGTAAATTGCCAACAACCACTCGGGAGAAGTGTATGGTGTTTCCTAAAACATCTAAAAAACAAAGCAACAGAACCTAGGGCACTTCCACTTATGGTCCTATAGCTTAGGGAAATTAAAATCAAAAAGACACAGCCACCCCAAAGTTTGGAACGGCTCTGTTTACGAGAACCTCGTTTACAGTACAAGTTCAACATCGCAGAAAGTGAAAAATGGATAAAGAAGTTGTGGTATTTACTTACAAAGCAATATCACTCAGCAATGAAATCTATGTCATCAGGCCCTTAGCAGCACAATGAGTGGATTCAGGTATGATGATTCTAACTGAAGTAAGTCACACAGAAAAAGAAACATCATAAGATATCAGTAATACACGGAATGTAAACTTGGCTACACAGGAACTGAATTACAGAACAGAACAGGGTCTCAAATTTAGAAAACCAACTTATGCTTGATTAAGGGGAAAGGTGAGTTGGGGTGCTGCATAAAACCAGAGATTGAAATGAGCACAGATAAAGTTCCTTAAGCCAAATATGGAATAGACAAGAGCTACTCCTTGCTCAACGAAATGGACTCAACACCGCATATTAAACGCCTAAGAATGTACCTGACTTGTAAGTATCTTAAAACCTATGGATTGCTATGTCTCCGAAAGAGAATCAAGCATGTGTACAGGGGCATAAACGCAGCAGTGATAGGATTGGAGAGGTTCGGTGAGCAAATGAAGACCCTTTGAAGTCATATTGCATGGTACCCATTACACGGGTCTCAACTCTCCAGGTTTAAGGTATTCTTCCTTCAGCTAAAACATGCATGTGGAACCCAAGTATGATCAACCATGTGAACGAGAGACGTGTTCAAATATGTCTCAGTTTTCCTCCCCTGGTACTCGGGTGCAACATTCCAGACGCTTTACTAACACTCTCCCCACTTGGAGAGTCAGCGCCTTTAACCTCCTGTTTGGCCCAGTTTGCAATTTCTGCGGAAGATGAACAGGAATAGCGAGAACCAATGAGAGACTAGATGGAGGTGTCTGGACGGGCAAATTTAACTCTCATTTCCCACCAGGAAGAGGAATTAACCAAAGGCTCAGCATGCCGGGCCGGAACCAGATTAGGGCCTGAAGCCATCCTGCGGTGTTGCGGCCAGGTCACAAGAAAGCGAGTTGAAGAAAGGAGCTCAGGGGCACTGTAATTCACAAACCTGCAGAGTTATAAATGACAGCTATCGTCCAAAAATATACTGAAGTAAGGCTGCCAAGAGGACTTGAAAGCGGGGCAGAATTGCAGGAAACCGATTTCAGGAGGTAGACTGGAATTGCATTGAAAGCATAGGAAAAGAGGCAGAACGTCCACAATGATGCACTTGGCCAAAAAGGGCGTATGCGTTTTTTCCTGAATATATTCAGGAAAAAACGCATACGCCCTTTTTGGCCAACCAAGCAAGCTTGCAAAGGAAATCTGCACTACAATGAAGTCTCACTTCCCCCCGGTCAAAAGGGCCATCTGAAAAAAGTGTAAAATCCAGAAAGGCAGGACAGGCCATGGAGAACTGGGAGCCTTGTTATGCTGATGGGCGGGATGTAAATTGCCAACAGACACTCGGGAGAAGTGTATGGTGTTTCCTGAAACATCTAAAAAACAAAGCAACAGAGCCTAGGGCACTGTCACTTATGGTCCTATAGATTAGGGAAATTAAAATCAAAAAGACACAGCCACCCCAAAGTTTGGGACGCCTCTGTTTACAAGAACCTCGTTTACAGAACAAGTTCAACATCGCAGAAAGTGAAAAATGGATAAAGAAGTTGTGGTATTTACTTACAAAGCAATATCACTCAGCAATGAAATCTGTGTCATCAGGCCCTTAGCAGCACAATGAGTGGATTCAGGTATGATGATTCTAACTGAAGTAAGTCACACAGAAAAAGAAACATCATAAGATATCAGTAATACACGGAATGGAAACTTGGCTACACAGGAACTGAATTACAGAACAGAACAGGGTCTCAAATTTAGAAAACCAACTTATGCTTGCTTAAGGGTAAAGGTGAGTTGGGGTGCTGCATAAAACCAGAGATTGAAATGAGCACAGATAAAGTTCCTTAAGCCAAATATGGAATAGACAAGAGCTACTCCTTGCTCAACGAAATGGACTCAACACCGCATATTAAACGCCTAAGAATGTACCTGACTAGTAAGTATCTTAAAACCTATCGATTGCTATGTCTCCGAAAGAGAATCAAGCATGTGTACAGGGGCATAAACGCAGCAGTGATAGGATTGGAGAGGTTCGGTGAGCAAATGAAGACCCTTTGAAGTCATATTGCATGGTACCCATTCCACGGGTTTCAACTACCCAGGTTTAAGGTATTCTTCCTTCAGCTAAAACATGCATGTGGAACCTAGAGTATGATCAACCATGTGATCGGGAGACGTGTTCAAATATGTCTCAGTTTTCCTCCCCTGGTACGCGGGTACAACATTCCAGACGCTTTACTAACACTCTCCCCACTTGGAGAGTCAGTCCCTTTAACCTCCTGTTTGGCCCAGTTTGCAATTTCTGCGGAAGATGAACAGGAATAGCGAGAACCAATGAGAGGCTAGCTGGAGGTGTCTGGACGGGCAAATTTAACTCTCATTTCCCACCAGGAAGAGGAATTAACCAAAGGCTCAGCATGCCGGGCCGGAACCAGATTAGGGCCTGAAGCCATCCTGCGGTGTTGCGGCCAGGTCACAAGAAAGCGAGTTGAAGAAAGGAGCTCAGGGGCACTGTAATTCACAAACCTGCAGAGTTATAAATGACAGCTATCGTGCAAAAATATACTGAAGTAAGGCTGCCAAGAGGACTTGAAAGCGGGGCAGAATTGCAGGAAACCGATTTCAGGAGGTAGACTGGAATTGCATTGAAAGCATAGGAAAAGAGGCAGAACGTCCACAATGATGCACTTGGCCAAAAAGGGCGTATGCGTTTTTTCCTGAATATATTCAGGAAAAAACGCATACGCCCTTTTTGGCCAACCAAGCAAGCTTGCAAAGGAAATCTGCACTACAATGAAGTCTCACTTCCCCCCGGTCAAAAGGGCCATCTGAAAAAAGTGTAAAATCCAGAAAGGCAGGACAGGCCATGGAGAACTTGGAGCCTTGTTATGCTGATGGGCGGGATGTAAATTGCCAACAGACATTCGGGAGAAGTGTATGGTGTTTCCTGAAACATCTAAAAAACAAAGCAACAGAGCCTAGGGCACTGTCACTTATGGTCCTATAGCTTAGGGAAATTAAAATCAAAAAGACACAGCCACCCCAAAGTTTGGGACGCCTCTGTTTACAAGAACCTCGTTTACAGTACAAGTTCAACATCGCAGAAAGTGAAAAATGGATAAAGAAGTTGTGGTATTTACTTACAAAGCAATATCACTCAGCAATGAAATCTATGTCATCAGTCCCTTAGCAGCACAATGAGTGGATTCAGGTATGATGATTCTAACTGAAATAAGTCACACAGAAAAAGAAACATCATAAGATATCAGTAATACACGGAATGGAAACTTGGCTACACAGGAACTGAATTACAGAACAGAACAGGGTCTCAAATTTAGAAAACCAACTTATGCTTGCTTAAGGGTAAAGGTGAGTTGGGGTGCTGCAGAAAACCAGAGATTGAAATGAGCACAGATAAAGTTCCTTAAGTCAAATATGGAATAGACAAGAGCTACTCCTTGCTCAACGAAATGGACTCAACACCGCATATTAAACGCCTAAGAATGTACCTGACTAGTAAGTATCGTAAAACCTATGGATTGCTATGTCTCCAAAAGAGAATCAAGCATGTGTACAGGGGCATAAACGCAGCAGTGATAGGATTGGAGAGGTTCGGTGAGCAAAGGAAGACCCTTTGAAGTCATATTGCATGGTACCCATTACACGGGTCTCAACTCTCCAGGTTTAAGGTATTCTTCCTTCAGCTAAAACATGCATGTGGAACCCAAGTATGATCAACCATGTGAACGGGAGACGTGTTCAAATATGTCTCAGTTTTCCTCCCCTGGTACTCGGGTGCAACATTCCAGACGCTTTACTAACACTCTCCCCACTTGGAGAGTCAGTGCCTTTAACCTCCTGTTTGGCCCAGTTTGCAATTTCTGCGGAAGATGAACAGGAATAGCGAGAACCAATGAGAGCCTAGCTGGAGGTGTCTGGACGGGCAAATTTAACTCTCATTTCCTACCAGGAAGAGGAATTAACCAAAGGCTCATCGTGCCATGCCAGAACCAGATTAGGGCCTGAAGCCATCCTGCGGTGTTGCGGCCAGGTCACAAGAAAGCGAGTTGAAGAAAGGAGCTCAGGGGCACTGTAATTCACAAACCTGCAGAGTTATAAATGACAGCTATCGTCCAAAAATAGACTGAAGTAAGGCTGCCAAGAGGACTTGAAAGCGGGGCAGAATTGCAGGAAACCGATTTCAGGAGGTAGACTGGAATTGCATTGAAAGCATAGGAAAAGAGGCAGAACGTCCACAATGATGCACTTGGCCAAAAAGGGCGTATGCGTTTTTTCCTGAATATATTCAGGAAAAAACGCATACGCCCTTTTTGGCCAACCAAGCAAGCTTGCAAAGGAAATCTGCACTACAATGAAGTCTCACTTCCCCCCGGTCAAAAGGGCCATCTGAAAAAAGTGTAAAATCCAGAAAGGCAGGACAGGCCATGGAGAACTGGGAGCCTTGTTATGCTGATGGGCGGGATGTAAATTGCCAACAACCACTCGGGAGAAGTGTATGGTGTTTCCTGAAACATCTAAAAAACAAAGCAACAGAACCTAGGGCACTTCCACTTATGGTCCTATAGCTTAGGGAAATTAAAATCAAAAAGACACAGCCACCCCAAAGTTTGGAACGGCTCTGTTTACAAGAACCTCGTTTACAGTACAAGTTCAACATCGCAGAAAGTGAAAAATGGATAAAGAAGTTGTGGTATTTACTTACAAAGCAATATCACTCAGCAATGAAATCTGTGTCATCAGGCCCTTAGCAGCACAATGAGTGGATTCAGGTATGATGATTCTAACTGAAATAAGTCACACAGAAAAAGAAACATCATAAGATATCAG
Organism: Delphinus delphis; assembly: GCF_949987515.2. NCBI lineage: Eukaryota > Metazoa > Chordata > Mammalia > Artiodactyla > Delphinidae > Delphinus > Delphinus delphis. The sequence continues at coordinate 5,053,080 of NW_027192650.1, forward strand.
TAATACACGGAATGGAAACTTGGCTACACAGGAACTGAATTACAGAACAGAACAGGGTCTCAAATTTAGAAAACCAACTTATGCTTGCTTAAGGGTAAAGGTGAGTTGGGGTGCTGCATAAAACCAGAGATTGAAATGAGCACAGATAAAGTTCCTTAAGCCAAATATGGAATAGACAAGAGCTACTCCTTGCTCAACGAAATGGACTCAACACCGCATATTAAACGCCTAAGAATGTACCTGACTAGTAAGTATCTTAAAACCTATCGATTGCTATGTCTCCGAAAGAGAATCAAGCATGTGTACAGGGGCATAAACGCAGCAGTGATAGGATTGGAGAGGTTCGGTGAGCAAATGAAGACCCTTTGAAGTCATATTGCATGGTACCCATTCCACGGGTTTCAACTACCCAGGTTTAAGGTATTCTTCCTTCAGCTAAAACATGCATGTGGAACCTAGAGTATGATCAACCATGTGATCGGGAGACGTGTTCAAATATGTCTCAGTTTTCCTCCCCTGGTACTCGGGTACAACATTCCAGACGCTTTACTAACACTCTCCCCACTTGGAGAGTCAGTCCCTTTAACCTCCTGTTTGGCCCAGTTTGCAATTTCTGCGGAAGATGAACAGGAATAGCGAGAACCAATGAGAGGCTAGCTGGAGGTGTCTGGACGGGCAAATTTAACTCTCAATTCCCACCAGGAAGAGGAATGAACCAAAGGCTCAGCATGCCGGGCCGGAACCAGATTAGGGCCTGAAGCCATCCTGCGGTGTTGCGACCAGGTCACAAGAAAGCGAGTTGAAGAAAGGAGCTCAGGGGCACTGTAATTCACAAACCTGCAGAGTTATAAATGACAGCTATCGTGCAAAAATAGACTGAAGTAAGGCTGCCAAGAGGACTTGAAAGCGGGGCAGAATTGCAGGAAACCGATTTCAGGAGGTAGACTGGAATTGCATTGAAAGCATAGGAAAAGAGGCAGAACGTCCACAATGATGCACTTGCCCAAAAAGTGCGTATGCGTTTTTTCCTGAATATATTCAGGAAAAAACGCATACGCCCTTTTTGGCCAACCAAGCAAGCTTGCAAAGGAAATCTGCACTACAATGAAGTCTCACTTCCCCCCGGTCAAAAGGGCCATCTGAAAAAAGTGTAAAATCCAGAAAGGCAGGACAGGCCATGGAGAACTGGGAGCCTTGTTATGCTGATGGGCGGGATGTAAATTGCCAACAACCACTCGGGAGAAGTGTATGGTGTTTCCTGAAACATCTAAAAAACAAAGCAACAGAGCCTAGGGCACTTCCACTTATGGTCCTATAGCTTAGGGAAATTAAAATCAAAAAGACACAGCCACCCCAAAGTTTGGAACGGCTCTGTTTACAAGAACCTCGTTTACAGTACAAGTTCAACATTGCAGAAAGTGAAAAATGGATAAAGAAGTTGTGGTATTCACTTACAAAGCAATATCACTCAGCAATGAAATCTATGTCATCAGGCCCTTAGCAGCACAATGAGTGGATTCAGGTATGATGATTCTAACTGAAATAAGTCACACAGAAAAAGAAACATCATAAGATATCAGTAATACACGGAATGGAAACTTGGCTACACAGGAACTGAATTACAGAACAGAACAGGGTCTCAAATTTAGAAAACCAACTTATGCTTGCTTAAGGGTAAAGGTGAGTTGGGGTGCTGCATAAAACCAGAGATTGAAATGAGCACAGATAAAGTTCCTTAAGTCAAATATGGAATAGACAAGAGCTACTCCTTGCTCAACGAAATGGACTCAACACCGCATATTAAACGCCTAAGAATGTACCTGACTTGTAAGTATCTTAAAACCTATGGATTGCTATGTCTCCGAAAGAGAATCAAGCATGTGTACAGGGGCATAAACGCAGCAGTGATAGGATTGGAGAGGTTCGGTGAACAAATGAAAACCCTTTGAAGTCATATTGCATGGTACCCATTCCACGGGTTTCAACTACCCAGGTTTAAGGTATTCTTCCTTCAGCTAAAACATGCATGTGGAACCTAGAGTATGATCAACCATGTGATCAGGAGATGTGTTCAAATATGTCTCAGTTTTCCTCCCCTGGTTCTCGGGTGCAACATTCCAGACGCTTTACTAACACTCTCCCCACTTGGAGAGTCAGTCCCTTTAAACTCCTGCTTGGCCCAGTTTGCAATTTCTGCGGAAGATGAACAGGAATAGCGAGAACCAATGAGAGGCTAGCTGGAGGTGTCTGGACGGGCAAATTTAACTCTCATTTCCCACCAGGAAGAGGAATTAACCAAAGGCTCAGCATGCCGGGCCGGAACCAGATTAGGGCCTGAAGCCATCCTGCGGTGTTGCGGCCAGGTCACAAGAAAGCGAGTTGAAGAAAGGAGCTCAGGGGCACTGTAATTCACAAACCTGCAGAGTTATAAATGACAGCTATCGTCCAAAAATAGACTGAAGTAAGGCTGCCAAGAGGACTTGAAAGCAGGGCAGAATTGCAGGAAACCGATTTCAGGAGGTAGACTGGAATTGCATTGAAAGCATAGGAAAAGAGGCAGAACGTCCACAATGATGCACTTGGCCAAAAAGGGCGTATGCGTTTTTTCCTGAATATATTCAGGAAAAAACGCATACGCCCTTTTTGGCCAACCAAGCAAGCTTGCAAAGGAAATCTGCACTACAATGAAGTCTCACTTCCCCCCGGTCAAAAGGGCCATCTGAAAAAAGTGTAAAATCCAGAAAGGCAGGACAGGCCATGGAGAACTGGGAGCCTTGTCATGCTGATGGGCGGGATGTAAATTGCCAACAGACACTCGGGAGAAGTGTATGGTGTTTCCTGAAACATCTAAAAAACAAAGCAACAGAGCCTAGGGCACTGCCACTTATGGTCCTATAGCTTAGGGAAATTAAAATCAAAAAGACACAACCACCGCAAAGTTTGGGACGCCTCTGTTTACAAGAACCTCTTTTACAGTACAAGTTCAACATCGCAGAAAGTGAAAAATGGATAAAGAAGTTGTGGTATTTACTTACAAAGCAATATCACTCAGCAATGAAATCTGTGTCATCAGGCCCTTAGCAGCACAATGAGTGGATTCACATATGATGATTCTAACTGAAATAAGTCACACAGAAAAAGAAACATCATAAGATATCAGTAATACACGGAATGTAAACTTGGCTACACAGGAACTGAATTACAGAACAGAACAGGGTCTCAAATTTAGAAAACCAACTTATGCTTGCTTAAGGGTAAAGGTGAGTTGGGGTGCTGCATAAAACCAGAGATTGAAATGAGCACAGATAAAGTTCCTTAAGTCAAATATGGAATAGACAAGAGCTACTCCTTGCTCAACGAAATGGACTCAACACCGCATATTAAACGCCTAAGAATGTACCTGACTAGTAAGTATCTTAAAACCTATGGATTGCTATGTCTCCGAAAGAGAATCAAGCATATGTACAGGGGCATAAACGCAGCAGTGATAGGATTGGAGAGGTTCGGTGAGCAAATGAAGACCCTTTGAAGTCATATTGCATGGTACCCATTACACGGGTCTTAACTTTCCAGGTTTAAGGTATTCTTCCTTCAGCTAAAACATGCATGTGGAACTCAAGTATGATCAACCATGTGAACGGGAGACGTGTTCAAATATGTCTCAGTTTTCCTCCCCTGGTACTCGGGTGCAACATTCCAGACGCTTTACTAACACTCTCCCCACTTGGAGAGTCAGCGCCTTTAACCTCCTGTTTGGCCCAGTTTGCAATTTCTGCGGAAGATGAACAGGAATAGCGAGAACCAATGAGAGACTAGCTGGAGGTGTCTGGACGGGCAAATTTAACTCTCATTTCCCACCAGGAAGAGGAAATAACCAAAGGCTCAGCGTGCCATGCCGGAACCAGATTAGGGCCTGAAACCATCCTGCGGTGTTGCGGCCAGCTCAAAAGAAAGCAAGTTGAAGAAAGGAGCTCAGGGGCACTGTAATTCACAAACCTGCAGAGTTATAAATGACAGCTATCGTCCAAAAATAGACTGAAGTAAGGCTGCCAAGAGGACTTGAAAGCGGGGCAGAATTGCAGGAAACCGATTTCAGGAGGTAGACTGGAATTGCATTGAAAGCATAGGAAAAGAGGCAGAACGTCCACAATGATGCACTTGGCCAAAAAGGGCGTATGCGTTTTTTCCTGAATATATTCAGGAAAAAACGCATACGCCCTTTTTGGCCAACCAAGCAAGCTTGCAAAGGAAATCTGCACTACAATGAAGTCTCACTTCCCCCCGGTCAAAAGGGCCATCTGAAAAAAGTGTAAAATCCAGAAAGGCAGGACAGGCCATGGAGAACTGGGAGCCTTGTTATGCTGATGGGCGGGATGTAAATTGCCAACAGACACTCGGGAGAAGTGTATGGTGTTTCCTGAAACATCTAAAAAACAAAGCAACAGAGCCTAGGGCACTGCCACTTATGGTCCTATAGCTTAGGGAAATTAAAATCAAAAAGACACAGCCACCCCAAAGTTTGGAACGGCTCTGTTTACAAGAACCTCCTTTACAGTACAAGTTCAACATCGCAGAAAGTGAAAAATGGATAAAGAAGTTGTGGTATTCACTTACAAAGCAATATCACTCAGCAATGAAATCTATGTCATCAGGCCCTTAGCAGCACAATGAGTGGATTCAGGTATGATGATTCTAACTGAAATAAGTCACACAGAAAAAGAAACATCATAAGATATCAGTAATACACGGAATGGAAACTTGGCTACACAGGAACTGAATTACAGAACAGAACAGGGTCTCAAATTTAGAAAAACAACTTATGCTTGCTTAAGGGTAAAGGTGAGTTGGGGTGCTGCATAAAACCAGAGATTGAAATGAGCACAGATAAAGTTCCTTAAGCCAAATATGGAATAGACAAGAGCTACTCCTTGCTCAACGAAATGGACTCAACACCGCATATTAAACGCCTAAGAATGTACCTGACTAGTAAGTATCGTAAAACCTATGGATTGCTATGTCTTCAAAAGAGAATCAAGCATGCGTACAGGGGCATAACCGCAGCAGTGATAGGATTGGAGAGGTTCGGTGAGCAAAGGAAGACCCTTTGAAGTCATATTGCATGGTACCCATTACACGGGTCTCAACTCTCCAGGTTTAAGGTATTCTTCCTTCAGCTAAAACATGCATGTGGAACCCAAGTATGATCAACCATGTGAACAGGAGACGTGTTCAAATATGTCTCAGTTTTCCTCCCCTGGTACTCGGGTGCAACATTCCAGATGCTTTACTAACACTCTCCCCACTTGGAGAGTCAGTGCCTTTAACCTCCTGTTTGGCCCAGTTTGCAATTTCTGCGGAAGATGAACAGGAATAGCGAGAACCAATGAGAGACTACCTGGAGGTGTCTGGACGGGCAAATTTAACTCTCATTTCCCAGCAGGAAGAGGAAATAACCAAAGGCTCAGCGTGCCGTGCCGGAACCAGATTAGGGCCTGAAGCCATCCTGCGGTGTTGCGGCCAGGTCACAAGAAAGCGAGTTGAAGAAAGGAGCTCAGGGGCACTGTAATTCACAAACCTGCAGAGTTATAAATGACAGCTATCGTCCAAAAATAGACTGAAGTAAGGCTGCCAAGAGGACTTGAAAGCGGGGCAGAATTGCAGGAAACCGATTTCAGGAGGTAGACTGGAATTGCATTGAAAGCATAGGAAAAGAGGCAGAACGTCCACAATGATGCACTTGGCCAAAAAGGGCGTATGCGTTTTTTCCTGAATATATTCAGGAAAAAACGCATACGCCCTTTTTGGCCAACCAAGCAAGCTTGCAAAGGAAATCTGCACTACAATGAAGTCTCACTTCCCCCCGGTCAAAAGGGCCATCTGAAAAAAGTGTAAAATCCAGAAAGGCAGGACAGGCCATGGAGAACTGGGAGCCTTGTTATGCTGATGGGCGGGATGTAAATTGCCAACAACCACTCGGGAGAAGTGTATGGTGTTTCCTGAAACATCTAAAAAACAAAGCAACAGAACCTAGGGCACTTCCACTTATGGTCCTATAGCTTAGGGAAATTAAAATCAAAAAGACACAGCCACCCCAAAGTTTGGAACGGCTCTGTTTACAAGAACCTCGTTTACAGTACAAGTTCAACATCGCAGAAAGTGAAAAATGGATAAAGAAGTTGTGGTATTTACTTACAAAGCAATATCACTCAGCAATGAAATCTGTGTCATCAGGCCCTTAGCAGCACAATGAGTGGATTCAGGTATGATGATTCTAACTGAAGTAAGTCACACAGAAAAAGAAACATCATAAGATATCAGTAATACACGGAATGTAAACTTGGCTACACAGGAACTGAATTACAGAGCAGAACAGGGTCTCAAATTTAGAAAACCAACTTATGCTTGCTTAAGGGTAAAGGTGAGTTGGGGTGCTGCATAAAACCAGAGATTGAAATGAGCACAGATAAAGTTCCTTAAGTCAAATATGGAATAGACAAGAGCTACTCCTTGCTCAACGAAATGGACTCAACACCGCATATTAAACGCCTAAGAATGTACCTGACTAGTAAGTATCTTAAAACCTATGGATTGCTATGTCTCCGAAAGAGAATCAAGCATGTGTACAGGGGCATAAACGCAGCAGTGAGAGGATTGGAGAGGTTCGGTGAGCAAATGAAGACCCTTTGAAGTCATATTGCATGGTACCCATTACACGGGTCTTAACTCTCCAGGTTTAAGGTATTCTTCCTTCAGCTAAAACATGCATGTGGAACCTAGAGTATGATCAACCATGTGAACGGGAGACGTGTTCAAATATGTCTCAGTTTTCCTCCCCTGGTACTCGGGTGCAACATTCCAGACGCTTTACTAACACTCTCCCCACTTGGAGAGTCAGTCCCTTTAACCTCCTGTTTGGCCCAGTTTGCAATTTCTGCGGAAGATGAACAGGAATAGCGAGAACCAATGAGAGGCTAGCTGGAGGTGTCTGGACGGGCAAATTTAACTCTCATTTCCCACCAGGAAGAGGAATTAACAAAAGGCTCAGCATGCCGGGCCGGAACCAGATTAGGGCCTGAAGCCATCCTGCGGTGTTGCGGCCAGCTCAAAAGAAAGCGAGTTGAAGAAAGGAGCTCAGGGCCACTGTAATTCACAAACCTGCAGAGTTATAAATGACAGCTATCGTCCAAAAATAGACTGAAGTAAGGCTGCCAAGAGGACTTGAAAGCGGGGCAGAATTGCAGGAAACCGATTTCAGGAGGTAGACTGGAATTGCATTGAAAGCATAGGAAAAGAGGCAGAAAGTCCACAATGATGCACTTGGCCAAAAAGGGCGTATGCGTTTTTTCCTGAATATATTCAGGAAAAAACGCATACGCCCTTTTTGGCCAACCAAGCAAGCTTGCAAAGGAAATCTGCACTACAATGAAGTCTCACTTCCCCCCGGTCAAAAGGGCCATCTGAAAAAAGTGTAAAATCCAGAAAGGCAGGACAGGCCATGGAGAACTGGGAGCCTTGTTATGCTGATGGGCGGGATGTAAATTGCCAACAGACACTCGGGAGAAGTGTATGGTGTTTCCTGAAACATCTAAAAAACAAAGCAACAGAACCTAGGGCACTGCCACTTATGGTCCTATAGCTTAGGGAAATTAAAATCAAAAAGACACAGCCACCCCAAAGTTTGGGACGCCTCTGTTTACAAGAACCTCGTTTACAGTACAAGTTCAACATCGCAGAAAGTGAAAAATGGATAAAGAAGTTGTGGTATTTACTTACAAAGCAATATCACTCAGCAATGAAATCTATGTCATCAGGCCCTTAGCATCACAATGAGTGGATTCAGGTATGATGATTCTAACTGAAATAAGTCACACAGAAAAAGAAACATCATAAGATATCAGTAATACACGGAATGTAAACTTGGCTACACAGGAACTGAATTACAGAACAGAACAGGGTCTCAAATTTAGAAAACCAACTTATGCTTGCTTAAGGGTAAAGGTGAGTTGGGGTGCTGCATAAAACCAGAGATTGAAATGAGCACAGATAAAGTTCCTTAAGCCAAATATGGAATAGACAAGAGCTACTCCTTGCTCAACGAAATGGACTCAACACCGCATATTAAACGCCTAAGAATGTACCTGACTAGTAAGTATCGTAAAACCTATGGATTGCTATGTCTCCGAAAGAGAATCAAGCATGTGTACAGGGGCATAAACGCAGCAGTGATAGGATTGGAGAGGTTCGGTGAGCAAATGAAGACCCTTTGAAGTCATATTGCATGGTACCCATTCCACGGGTTTCAACTACCCAGGTTTAAGGTATTCTTCCTTCAGCTAAAACATGCATGTGGAATCTAGAATATGATCAACCATGTGATCGGGAGACGTGTTCAAATATGTCTCAGTTTTCCTCCCCTGGTACTCGGGTGCAACATTCCAGACGCTTTACTAACACTCTCCCCACTTGGAGAGTCAGTCCCTTTAACCTCCTGTTTGGCCCAGTTTGCAATTTCTGCGGAAGATGAACAGGAATAGCGAGAACCAATGAGAGACTAGCTGGAGGTGTCTGGACGGGCAAATTTAACTCTCATTTCCCACCAGGAAGAGGAATTAACCAAAGGCTCAGCATGCCGGGCCGGAACCAGATTAGGGCCTGAAGCCATCCTGCGGTGTTGCGGCCAGGTCACAAGAAAGCGAGTTGAAGAAAGGAGCTCAGGGGCACTGTAATTCACAAACCTGCAGAGTTATAAATGACAGCTATCGTCCAAAAATAGACTGAAGTAAGGCTGCCAAGAGGACGTGAAAGCGGGGCAGAATTGCAGGAAACCGATTTCAGGAGGTAGACTGGAATTGCATTGAAAGCATAGGAAAAGAGGCAGAACGTCCACAATGATGCACTTGGCCAAAAAGGGCGTATGCGTTTTTTCCTGAATATATTCAGGAAAAAACGCATACGCCCTTTTTGGCCAACCAAGCAAGCTTGCAAAGGAAATCTGCACTACAATGAAGTCTCACTTCCCCCCGGTCAAAAGGGCCATCTGAAAAAAGTGTAAAATCCAGAAAGGCAGGACAGGCCATGGAGAACTGGGAGCCTTGTTATGCTGATGGGCGGGATGTAAATTGCCAACAACCACTCGCGAGAAGTGTATGGTGTTTCCTGAAACATCTAAAAAGCAAAGCAACAGAGCCTAGGGCACTTCCACTTATGGTCCTATAGCTTAGGGAAATTAAAATCAAAAAGACACAGCCACCCCAAAGTTTGGAACGGCTCTGTTTACAAGAACCTCGTTTACAGTACAAGTTCAACATCGCAGAAAGTGAAAAATGGATAAAGAAGTTGTGGTATTCACTTACAAAGCAATATCACTCAGCAATGAAATCTATCTCATCAGGCCCTTAGCATCACAATGAGTGGATTCAGGTATGATGATTCTAACTGAAATAAGTCACACAGAAAAAGAAACATCATAAGATATCAGTAATACACGGAATGTAAACTTGGCTACACAGGAACTGAATTACAGAGCAGAACAGGGTCTCAAATTTAGAAAACCAACTTATGCTTGCTTAAGGGTAAAGGTGAGTTGGGGTGCTGCATAAAACCAGAGATTGAAATGAGCACAGATAAAGTTCCTTAAGCCAAATATGGAATAGACAAGAGCTACTCCTTGCTCAACGAAATGGACTCAACACCGCATATTAAACGCCTAAGAATGTACCTGACTAGTAAGTATCTTAAAACCTATGGATTGCTATGTCTCCGAAAGAGAATCAAGCATGTGTACAGGGGCATAAACCCAGCAGTGATAGGATTGGAGAGGTTCGGTGAGCAAATGAAGACCCTTTGAAGTCATATTGCATGGTACCCATTACACGGGTCTTAACTCTCCAGGTTTAAGGTATTCTTCCTTCAGCTAAAACATGCATGTGGAACCTAGAGTATGATCAACCATGTGAACGGGAGACGTGTTCAAATATGTCTCAGTTTTCCTCCCCTGGTACTCGGGTGCAACATTCCAGACGCTTTACTAACACTCTCCCCACTTGGAGAGTCAGTCCCTTTAACCTCCTGTTTGGCCCAGTTTGCAATTTCTGCGGAAGATGAACAGGAATAGCGAGAACCAATGAGAGGCTAGCTGGAGGTGTCTGGACGGGCAAATTTAACTCTCATTTCCCACCAGGAAGAGGAATTAACAAAAGGCTCAGCATGCCGTGCCGGAACCAGATTAGGGCCTGAAGCCATCCTGCGGTGTTGCGGCCAGGTCACAAGAAAGCGAGTTGAAGAAAGGAGCTCAGGGCCACTGTAATTCACAAACCTGCAGAGTTATAAATGACAGCTATCGTCCAAAAATAGACTGAAGTAAGGCTGCCAAGAGGACGTGAAAGCGGGGCAGAATTGCAGGAAACCGATTTCAGGAGGTAGACTGGAATTGCATTGAAAGCATAGGAAAAGAGGCAGAACGTCCACAATGATGCACTTGGCCAAAAAGGGCGTATGCGTTTTTTCCTGAATATATTCAGGAAAAAACGCATACGCCCTTTTTGGCCAACCAAGCAAGCTTGCAAAGGAAATCTGCACTACAATGAAGTCTCACTTCCCCCCGGTCAAAAGGGCCATCTGAAAAAAGTGTAAAATCCAGAAAGGCAGGACAGGCCATGGAGAACTGGGAGCCTTGTTATGCTGATGGGCGGGATGTAAATTGCCAACAACCACTCGGGAGAAGTGTATGGTGTTTCCTGAAACATCTAAAAAGCAAAGCAACAGAGCCTAGGGCACTTCCACTTATGGTCCTATAGCTTAGGGAAATTAAAATCAAAAAGACACAGCCACCCCAAAGTTTGGAACGGCTCTGTTTACAAGAACCTCGTTTACAGTACAAGTTCAACATCGCAGAAAGTGAAAAATGGATAAAGAAGTTGTGGTATTCACTTACAAAGCAATATCACTCAGCAATGAAATCTATGTCATCAGGCCCTTAGCATCACAATGAGTGGATTCAGGTATGATGATTCTAACTGAAATAAGTCACACAGAAAAAGAAACATCATAAGATATCAGTAATACACGGAATGTAAACTTGGCTACACAGGAACTGAAGTACAGAACAGAACAGGGTCTCAAATTAGAAAACCAACTTATGCTTGCTTAAGGGTAAAGGTGAGTTGGGGTGCTGCATAAAACCAGAGATTGAAATGAGCACAGATAAAGTTCCTTAAGCCAAATATGGAATAGACAAGAGCTACTCCTTGCTCAACGAAATGGACTCAACACCGCATATTAAACGCCTAAGAATGTACCTGACTAGTAAGTATCGTAAAACCTATGGATTGCTATGTCTCCGAAAGAGAATCAAGCATGTGTACAGGGGCATAAACGCAGCAGTGATAGGATTGGAGAGGTTCGGTGAGCAAATGAAGACCCTTTGAAGTCATATTGCATGGTACCCATTCCACGGGTTTCAACTACCCAGGTTTAAGGTATTCTTCCTTCAGCTAAAACATGCATGTGGAACCTAGAATATGATCAACCATGTGATCGGGAGACGTGTTCAAATATGTCTCAGTTTTCCTCCCCTGGTACTCGGGTGCAACATTCCAGACGCTTTACTAACACTCTCCCCACTTGGAGAGTCAGTCCCTTTAACCTCCTGTTTGGCCCAGTTTGCAATTTCTGCGGAAGATGAACAGGAATAGCGAGAACCAATGAGAGGCTAGCTGGAGGTGTCTGGACGGGCAAATTTAACTCTCATTTCCCACCAGGAAGAGGAATTAAGCAAAGGCTCAGCATGCCGGGCCGGAACCAGATTAGGGCCTGAAGCCATCCTGCGGTGTTGCGGCCAGGTCACAAGAAAGCGAGTTGAAGAAAGGAGCTCAGGGTCACTGTAATTCACAAACCTGCAGAGTTATAAATGACAGCTATCGTCCAAAAATAGACTGAAGTAAGGCTGCCAAGAGGACTTGAAAGCGGGGCAGAATTGCAGGAAACCGATTTCAGGAGGTAGACTGGAATTGCATTGAAAGCATAGGAAAAGAGGCAGAACGTCCACAATGATGCACTTGGCCAAAAAGGGCGTATGCGTTTTTTCCTGAATATATTCAGGAAAAAACGCATACGCCCTTTTTGGCCAACCAAGCAAGCTTGCAAAGGAAATCTGCACTACAATGAAGTCTCACTTCCCCCCGGTCAAAAGGGCCATCTGAAAAAAGTGTAAAATCCAGAAAGGCAACAGGCCATTGAGAACTGGGAGCCTTGTTATGCTGATGGGCGGGATGTAAATTGCCAACAGACACTTGGGAGAAGTGTATGGTGTTTCCTGAAACATCTAAAAAACAAAGCAACAGAGCCTAGGGCACTGCCACTTATGGTCCTATAGCTTAGGGAAATTAAAATCAAAAAGACACAGCCACCCCAAAGTTTGGAACGGCTCTGTTTACAAGAACCTCGTTTACAGTACAAGTTCAACATCGCAGAAAGTGAAAAATGGATAAAGAAGTTGTGGTATTTACTTACAAAGCAATATCACTCAGCAATGAAATCTATGTCATCAGGCCCTTAGCAGCACAATGAGTGGATTCAGGTATGATGATTCTAACTGAAATAAGTCACACAGAAAAAGAAACATCATAAGATATCAGTAATACACGGAATGTAAACTTGGCTACACAGGAACTGAATTACAGAACAGAACAGGGTCTCAAATTTAGAAAACCAACTTATGCTTGCTTAAGGGGAAAGGTGAGTTGGGGTGCTGCATAAAACCAGAGATTGAAATGAGCACAGATAAAGTTCCTTAAGCCAAATATGGAATAGACAAGAGCTACTCCTTGCTCAACGAAATGGACTCAACACCGCATATTAAACGCCTAAGAATGTACCTGACTAGTAAGTATCGTAAAACCTATGGATTGCTATGTCTCCGAAAGAGAATCAAGCATGTGTACAGGGGCATAAACCCAGCAGTGATAGGATTGGAGAGGTTCGGTGAGCAAATGAAGACCCTTTGAAGTCATATTGCATGGTACCCATTACACGGGTCTCAACTCTCCAGGTTTAAGGTATTCTTCCTTCAGCTAAAACATGCATGTGGAACCCAAGTATGATCAACCATGTGAACGGGAGACGTGTTCAAATATGTCTCAGTTTTCCTCCCCTGGTACTCGGGTGCAACATTCCAGACGCTTTACTAACACTCTCCCCACTTGGAGAGTCAGCGCCTTTAACCTCCTGTTTGGCCCAGTTTGCAATTTCTGCGGAAGATGAACAGGAATAGCGAGAACCAATGAGAGGCTAGCTGGAGGTGTCTGGACGGGCAAATTTAACTCTCATTTCCCACCAGGAAGAGGAAATAACCAAAGGCTCAGCGTGCCGTGCCGGAACCAGATTAGGGCCTGAAACCATCCTGCGGTGGTGCGGCCAGCTCAAAAGAAAGCGAGTTGAAGAAAGGAGCTCAGGGGCACTGTAATTCACAAACCTGCAGAGTTATAAATGACAGCTATCGTCCAAAAATAGACTGAAGTAAGGCTGCCAAGAGGACTTGAAAGCGGGGCAGAATTGCAGGAAACCGATTTCAGGAGGTAGACTGGAATTGCATTGAAAGCATAGGAAAAGAGGCAGAACGTCCACAATGATGCACTTGGCCAAAAAGGGCGTATGCGTTTTTTCCTGAATATATTCAGGAAAAAACGCATACGCCCTTTTTGGCCAACCAAGCAAGCTTGCAAAGGAAATCTGCACTACAATGAAGTCTCACTTCCCCCCGGTCAAAAGGGCCATCTGAAAAAAGTGTAAAATCCAGAAAGGCAGGACAGGCCATGGAGAACTGGGAGCCTTGTTATGCTGATGGGCGGGATGTAAACTGCCAACAACCACTCGGGAGAAGTGTATGGTGTTTCCTGAAACATCTAAAAAACAAAGCAACAGAACCTAGGGCACTTCCACTTATGGTCCTATAGCTTAGGGAAATTAAAATCAAAAAGACACAGCCACCCCAAAGTTTGGAACGGCTCTGTTTACAAGAACCTCGTTTACAGTACAAGTTCAACATCGCAGAAAGTGAAAAATGGATAAAGAAGTTGTGGTATTTACTTACAAAGCAATATCACTCAGCAATGAAATCTGTGTCATCAGGCCCTTAGCAGCACAATGAGTGGATTCAGGTATGATGATTCTAACTGAAGTAAGTCACACAGAAAAAGAAACATCATAAGATATCAGTAATACACGGAATGTAAACTTGGCTACACAGGAACTGAATTACAGAACAGAACAGGGTCTCAAATTTAGAAAACCAACTTATGCTTGCTTAAGGGGAAAGGTGAGTTGGGGTGCTGCATAAAACCAGAGATTGAAATGAGCACAGATAAAGTTCCTTAAGCCAAATATGGAATAGACAAGAGCTACTCCTTGCTCAACGAAATGGACTCAACACCGCATATTAAACGCCTAAGAATGTACCTGACTAGTAAGTATCTTAAAACCTATGGATTGCTATGTCTCCAAAAGAGAATCAAGCATGTGTACAGGGGCATAAACGCAGCAGTGAGAGGATTGGAGAGGTTCGGTGAGCAAATGAAGACCCTTTGAAGTCATATTGCATGGTACCCATTACACGGGTCTCAACTCTCCAGGTTTAAGGTATTCTTCCTTCAGCTAAAACATGCATGTGGAACCCAAGTATGATCAACCATGTGAACGGGAGACGTGTTCAAATATGTCTCAGTTTTCCTCCCCTGGTACTCGGGTGCAACATTCCAGACGCTTTACTAACACTCTCCCCACTTGGAGAGTCAGCGCCTTTAACCTCCTGTTTGGCCCAGTTTGCAATTTCTGCGGAAGATGAACAGGAATAGCGAGAACCAATGAGAGGCTAGCTGGAGGTGTCTGGACGGGCAAATTTAACTCTCATTTCCCACCAGGAAGAGGAATTAACAAAAGGCTCAGCATGCCGGGCCGGAACCAGATTAGGGCCTGAAGCCATCCTGCGGTGTTGCGGCCAGCTCAAAAGAAAGCGAGTTGAAGAAAGGAGCTCAGGGGCACTGTAATTCACAAACCTGCAGAGTTATAAATGACAGCTATCGTCCAAAAATAGACTGAAGTAAGGCTGCCAAGAGTACTTGAAAGCGGGGCAGAATTGCAGGAAACCGATTTCAGGAGGTAGACTGGAATTGCATTGAAAGCATAGGAAAAGAGGCAGAACGTCCACAATGATGCACTTGGCCAAAAAGGGCGTATGCGTTTTTTCCTGAATATATTCAGGAAAAAACGCATACGCCCTTTTTGGCCAACCAAGCAAGCTTGCAAAGGAAATCTGCACTACAATGAAGTCTCACTTCCCCCCGGTCAAAAGGGCCATCTGAAAAAAGTGTAAAATCCAGAAAGGCAGGACAGGCCATGGAGAACTGGGAGCCTTGTTATGCTGATGGGCGGGATGTAAACTGCCAACAACCACTCGGGAGAAGTGTATGGTGTTTCCTGAAACATCTAAGAAACAAAGCAACAGAACCTAGGGCACTTCCACTTATGGTCCTATAGCTTAGGGAAATTAAAATCAAAAAGACACAGCCACCCCAAAGTTTGGAACGGCTCTGTTTACAAGAACCTCGTTTACAGTACAAGTTCAACATCGCAGAAAGTGAAAAATGGATAAAGAAGTTGTGGTATTCACTTACAAAGCAATATCACTCAGCAATGAAATCTATGTCATCAGGCCCTTAGCATCACAATGAGTGGATTCAGGTATGATGATTCTAACTGAAATAAGTCACACAGAAAAAGAAACATCATAAGATATCAGTAATACACGGAATGTAAACTTGGCTACACAGGAACTGAATTACAGAACAGAACAGGGTCTCAAATTTAGAAAACCAACTTATGCTTGCTTAAGGGTAAAGGTGAGTTGGGGTGCTGCATAAAACCAGAGATTGAAATGAGCACAGATAAAGTTCCTTAAGCCAAATATGGAATAGACAAGAGCTACTCCTTGCTCAACGAAATGGACTCAACACCGCATATTAAACGCCTAAGAATGTACCTGACTAGTAAGTATCGTAAAACCTATGGATTGCTATGTCTCCGAAAGAGAATCAAGCATGTGTACAGGGGCATAAACGCAGCAGTGATAGGATTGGAGAGGTTCGGTGAGCAAATGAAGACCCTTTGAAGTCATATTGCATGGTACCCATTCCACGGGTTTCAACTACCCAGGTTTAAGGTATTCTTCCTTCAGCTAAAACATGCATGTGGAACCTAGAATATGATCAACCATGTGATCGGGAGACGTGTTCAAATATGTCTCAGTTTTCCTCCCCTGGTACTCGGGTGCAACATTCCAGACGCTTTACTAACACTCTCCCCACTTGGAGAGTCAGTCCCTTTAACCTCCTGTTTGGCCCAGTTTGCAATTTCTGCGGAAGATGAACAGGAATAGCGAGAACCAATGAGAGGCTAGCTGGAGGTGTCTGGACGGGCAAATTTAACTCTCATTTCCCACCAGGAAGAGGAATTAAGCAAAGGCTCAGCATGCCGGGCCGGAACCAGATTAGGGCCTGAAGCCATCCTGCGGTGTTGCGGCCAGGTCACAAGAAAGCGAGTTGAAGAAAGGAGCTCAGGGTCACTGTAATTCACAAACCTGCAGAGTTATAAATGACAGCTATCGTCCAAAAATAGACTGAAGTAAGGCTGCCAAGAGGACTTGAAAGCGGGGCAGAATTGCAGGAAACCGATTTCAGGAGGTAGACTGGAATTGCATTGAAAGCATAGGAAAAGAGGCAGAACGTCCACAATGATGCACTTGGCCAAAAAGGGCGTATGCGTTTTTTCCTGAATATATTCAGGAAAAAACGCATACGCCCTTTTTGGCCAACCAAGCAAGCTTGCAAAGGAAATCTGCACTACAATGAAGTCTCACTTCCCCCCGGTCAAAAGGGCCATCTGAAAAAAGTGTAAAATCCAGAAAGGCAACAGGCCATTGAGAACTGGGAGCCTTGTTATGCTGATGGGCGGGATGTAAATTGCCAACAGACACTTGGGAGAAGTGTATGGTGTTTCCTGAAACATCTAAAAAACAAAGCAACAGAGCCTAGGGCACTGCCACTTATGGTCCTATAGCTTAGGGAAATTAAAATCAAAAAGACACAGCCACCCCAAAGTTTGGAACGGCTCTGTTTACAAGAACCTCGTTTACAGTACAAGTTCAACATCGCAGAAAGTGAAAAATGGATAAAGAAGTTGTGGTATTTACTTACAAAGCAATATCACTCAGCAATGAAATCTATGTCATCAGGCCCTTAGCAGCACAATGAGTGGATTCAGGTATGATGATTCTAACTGAAATAAGTCACACAGAAAAAGAAACATCATAAGATATCAGTAATACACGGAATGTAAACTTGGCTACACAGGAACTGAATTACAGAACAGAACAGGGTCTCAAATTTAGAAAACCAACTTATGCTTGCTTAAGGGGAAAGGTGAGTTGGGGTGCTGCATAAAACCAGAGATTGAAATGAGCACAGATAAAGTTCCTTAAGCCAAATATGGAATAGACAAGAGCTACTCCTTGCTCAACGAAATGGACTCAACACCGCATATTAAACGCCTAAGAATGTACCTGACTAGTAAGTATCGTAAAACCTATGGATTGCTATGTCTCCGAAAGAGAATCAAGCATGTGTACAGGGGCATAAACCCAGCAGTGATAGGATTGGAGAGGTTCGGTGAGCAAATGAAGACCCTTTGAAGTCATATTGCATGGTACCCATTACACGGGTCTCAACTCTCCAGGTTTAAGGTATTCTTCCTTCAGCTAAAACATGCATGTGGAACCCAAGTATGATCAACCATGTGAACGGGAGACGTGTTCAAATATGTCTCAGTTTTCCTCCCCTGGTACTCGGGTGCAACATTCCAGACGCTTTACTAACACTCTCCCCACTTGGAGAGTCAGCGCCTTTAACCTCCTGTTTGGCCCAGTTTGCAATTTCTGCGGAAGATGAACAGGAATAGCGAGAACCAATGAGAGGCTAGCTGGAGGTGTCTGGACGGGCAAATTTAACTCTCATTTCCCACCAGGAAGAGGAAATAACCAAAGGCTCAGCGTGCCGTACCGGAACCAGATTAGGGCCTGAAACCATCCTGCGGTGGTGCGGCCAGCTCAAAAGAAAGCGAGTTGAAGAAAGGAGCTCAGGGGCACTGTAATTCACAAACCTGCAGAGTTATAAATGACAGCTATCGTCCAAAAATAGACTGAAGTAAGGCTGCCAAGAGGACTTGAAAGCGGGGCAGAATTGCAGGAAACCGATTTCAGGAGGTAGACTGGAATTGCATTGAAAGCATAGGAAAAGAGGCAGAACGTCCACAATGATGCACTTGGCCAAAAAGGGCGTATGCGTTTTTTCCTGAATATATTCAGGAAAAAACGCATACGCCCTTTTTGGCCAACCAAGCAAGCTTGCAAAGGAAATCTGCACTACAATGAAGTCTCACTTCCCCCCGGTCAAAAGGGCCATCTGAAAAAAGTGTAAAATCCAGAAAGGCAGGACAGGCCATGGAGAACTGGGAGCCTTGTTATGCTGATGGGCGGGATGTAAACTGCCAACAACCACTCGGGAGAAGTGTATGGTGTTTCCTGAAACATCTAAAAAACAAAGCAACAGAACCTAGGGCACTTCCACTTATGGTCCTATAGCTTAGGGAAATTAAAATCAAAAAGACACAGCCACCCCAAAGTTTGGAATGGCTCTGTTTACAAGAACCTCGTTTACAGTACAAGTTCAACATCGCAGAAAGTGAAAAATGGATAAAGAAGTTGTGGTATTTACTTACAAAGCAATATCACTCAGCAATGAAATCTGTGTCATCAGGCCCTTAGCAGCACAATGAGTGGATTCAGGTATGATGATTCTAACTGAAGTAAGTCACACAGAAAAAGAAACATCATAAGATATCAGTAATACACGGAATGTAAACTTGGCTACACAGGAACTGAATTACAGAACAGAACAGGGTCTCAAATTTAGAAAACCAACTTATGCTTGCTTAAGGGGAAAGGTGAGTTGGGGTGCTGCGTAAAACCAGAGATTGAAATGAGCACAGATAAAGTCCCTTAAGCCAAATATGGAATAGACAAGAGCTACTCCTTGCTCAACGAAATGGACTCAACACCGCATATTAAACGCCTAAGAATGTACCTGACTAGTAAGTATCTTAAAACCTATGGATTGCTATGTCTCCAAAAGAGAATCAAGCATGTGTACAGGGGCATAAACGCAGCAGTGATAGGATTGGAGAGGTTCGGTGAGCAAATGAAGACCCTTTGAAGTCATATTGCATGGTACCCATTCCACGGGTCTCAACTCTCCAGGTTTAAGGTATTCTTCCTTCAGCTAAAACATGCATGTGGAACCCAAGTATGATCAACCATGTGAACGGGAGACGTGTTCAAATATGTCTCAGTTTTCCTCCCCTGGTACTCGGGTGCAACATTCCAGACGCTTTACTAACACTCTCCCCACTTGGAGAGTCAGCGCCTTTAACCTCCTGTTTGGCCCAGTTTGCAATTTCTGCGGAAGATGAACAGGAATAGCGAGAACCAATGAGAGGCTAGCTGGAGGTGTCTGGACGGGCAAATTTAACTCTCATTTCCCACCAGGAAGAGGAATTAACAAAAGGCTCAGCATGCCGGGCCGGAACCAGATTAGGGCCTGAAGCCATCCTGCGGTGTTGCGGCCAGGTCACAAGAAAGCGAGTTGAAGAAAGGAGCTCAGGGTCACTGTAATTCACAAACCTGCAGAGTTATAAATGACAGCTATCGTCCAAAAATAGACTGAAGTAAGGCTGCCAAGAGTACTTGAAAGCGGGGCAGAATTGCAGGAAACCGATTTCAGGAGGTAGACTGGAATTGCATTGAAAGCATAGGAAAAGAGGCAGAACGTCCACAATGATGCACTTGGCCAAAAAGGGCGTATGCGTTTTTTCCTGAATATATTCAGGAAAAAACGCATACGCCCTTTTTGGCCAACCAAGCAAGCTTGCAAAGGAAATCTGCACTACAATGAAGTCTCACTTCCCCCCGGTCAAAAGGGCCATCTGAAAAAAGTGTAAAATCCAGAAAGGCAGGACAGGCCATGGAGAACTGGGAGCCTTGTTATGCTGATGGGCGGGATGTAAACTGCCAACAACCACTCGGGAGAAGTGTATGGTGTTTCCTGAAACATCTAAGAAACAAAGCAACAGAACCTAGGGCACTTCCACTTATGGTCCTATAGCTTAGGGAAATTAAAATCAAAAAGACACAGCCACCCCAAAGTTTGGAACGGCTCTGTTTACAAAAACCTCGTTTACAGTACAAGTTCAACATCGCAGAAAGTGAAAAATGGATAAAGAAGTTGTGGTATTTACTTACAAAGCAATATCACTCAGCAATGAAATCTGTGTCATCAGGCCCTTAGCAGCACAATGAGTGGATTCAGGTATGATGATTCTAACTGAAGTAAGTCACACAGAAAAAGAAACATCATAAGATATCAGTAATACACGGAATGTAAACTTGGCTACACAGGAACTGAATTACAGAACAGAACAGGGTCTCAAATTTAGAAAACCAACTTATGCTTGCTTAAGGGTAAAGGTGAGTTGGGGTGCTGCATAAAACCAGAGATTGAAATGAGCACAGATAAAGTTCCTTAAGCCAAATATGGAATAGACAAGAGCTACTCCTTGCTCAACGAAATGGACTCAACACCGCATATTAAACGCCTAAGAATGTACCTGACTAGTAAGTATCTTAAAACCTATGGATTGCTATGTCTCCGAAAGAGAATCAAGCATGTGTACAGGGGCATAAACGCAGCAGTGATAGGATTGGAGAGGTTCGGTGAGCAAATGAAGACCCTTTGAAGTCATATTGCATGGTACCCATTACACGGGTCTCAACTCTCCAGGTTTAAGGTATTCTTCCTTCAGCTAAAACATGCATGTGGAACCCAAGTATGATCAACCATGTGAACGGGAGACGTGTTCAAATATGTCTCAGTTATCCTCCCCTGGTACTCGGGTGCAACATTCCAGACGCTTTACTAACACTCTCCCCACTTGGAGAGTCAGCGCCTTTAACCGCCTGTTTGGCCCAATTTGCAATTTCTGCGGAAGATGAACAGGAATAGCGAGAACCAATGAGAGGCTAGCTGGAGGTGTCTGGACGGGCAAATTTAACTCTCATTTCCCACCAGGAAGAGGAAATAACCAAAGGCTCAGCGTGCCGTACCGGAACCAGATTAGGGCCTGAAGCCATCCTGCGGTGTTGCGGCCAGCTCAAAAGAAAGCGAGTTGAAGAAAGGAGCTCAGGGGCACTGTAATTCACAAACCTGCAGAGTTATAAATGACAGCTATCGTCCAAAAATAGACTGAAGTAAGGCTGCCAAGAGGACTTGAAAGCGGGGCAGAATTGCAGGAAACCGATTTCAGGAGGTAGACTGGAATTGCATTGAAAGCATAGGAAAAGAGGCAGAACGTCCACAATGATGCACTTGGCCAAAAAGGGCGTATGCGTTTTTTCCTGAATATATTCAGGAAAAAACGCATACGCCCTTTTTGGCCAACCAAGCAAGCTTGCAAAGGAAATCTGCACTAAAATGAAGTCTCACTTCCCCCCGGTCAAAAGGGCCATCTGAATAAAGTGTAAAATCCAGAAAGGCAGGACAGGCCATGGAGAACTGGGAGCCTTGTTATGCTGATGGGCGGGATGTAAATTGCCAACAACCACTCGGGAGAAGTGTATGGTGTTTCCTGAAACATCTAAAAAACAAAGCAACAGAACCTAGGGCACTTCCACTTATGGTCCTATAGCTTAGGGAAATTAAAATCAAAAACACACAGCCACCCCAAAGTTTGGAACGGCTCTGTTTACAAGAACCTCGTTTACAGTACAAGTTCAACATCGCAGAAAGTGAAAAATGGATAAAGAAGTTGTGGTATTTACTTACAAAGCAATATCACTCAGCAATGAAATCTGTGTCATCAGGCCCTTAGCAGCACAATGAGTGGATTCAGGTATGATGATTCTAACTGAAGTAAGTCACACAGAAAAAGAAACATCATAAGATATCAGTAATACACGGAATGTAAACTTGGCTACACAGGAACTGAATTACAGAACAGAACAGGGTCTCAAATTTAGAAAACCAACTTATGCTTGCTTAAGGGTAAAGGTGAGTTGGGGTGCTGCATAAAACCAGAGATTGAAATGAGCACAGATAAAGTTCCTTAAGCCAAATATGGAATAGACAAGAGCTACTCCTTGCTCAACGAAATGGACTCAACACCGCATATTAAACGCCTAAGAATGTACCTGACTAGTAAGTATCTTAAAACCTATGGATTGCTATGTCTCCGAAAGAGAATCAAGCATGTGTACAGGGGCATAAATGCAGCAGTGATAGGATTGGAGAGGTTCGGTGAGCAAATGAAGACCCTTTGAAGTCATATTGCATGGTACCCATTCCACGGGTTTCAACTACCCAGGTTTAAGGTATTCTTCCTTCAGCTAAAACATGCATGTGGAACCTAGAGTATGATCAACCATGTGATCGGGAGACGTGTTCATATATGTCTCAGTTTTCCTCCCCTGGTACTCGGGTGCAACATTCCAGACGCTTTACTAACACTCTCCCCACTTGGAGAGTCAGTCCTTTAACCTCCTGTTTGGCCCAGTTTGCAATTTCTGCAGAAGATGAACAAGAATAGCGAGAACCAATGAGAGGCTAGCTGGAGGTGTCTGGACGGGCAAATTTAACTCTCATTTCCCACCAGGAAGAGGAATTAACAAAAGGCTCAGCATGCCGGGCCGGAACCAGATTAGGGCCTGAAGCCATCCTGCGGTGTTGCGGCCAGGTCACAAGAAAGCGAGTTGAAGAAAGGAGCTCAGGGGCACTGTAATTCACAAACCTGCAGAGTTATAAATGACAGCTATCGTCCAAAAATAGACTGAAGTAAGGCTGCCAAGAGGACTTGAAAGCGGGGCAGAATTGCAGGAAACCGATTTCAGGAGGTAGACTGGAATTGCATTGAAAGCATAGGAAAAGAGGCAGAACGTCCACAATGATGCACTTGGCCAAAAAGGGCGTATGCGTTTTTTCCTGAATATATTCAGGAAAAAACGCATACGCCCTTTTTGGCCAACCAAGCAAGCTTGCAAAGGAAATCTGCACTACAATGAAGTCTCACTTCCCCCCGGCCAAAAGGGCCATCTGAAAAAAGTGTAAAATCCAGAAAGGCAACAGGCCATTGAGAACTGGGAGCCTTGTTATGCTGATGGGCGGGATGTAAATTGCCAACAGACACTTGGGAGAAGTGTATGGTGTTTCCTGAAACATCTAAAAAACAAAGCAACAGAGCCTAGGGCACTTCCACTTATGGTCCTATAGCTTAGGGAAATTAAAATCAAAAAGACACAGCCACCCCAAAGTTTGGAACGGCTCTGTTTACAAGAACCTCGTTTACAGTACAAGTTCAACATCGCAGAAAGTGAAAAATGGATAAAGAAGTTGTGGTATTCACTTACAAAGCAATATCACTCAGCAATGAAATCTATGTCATCAGGCCCTTAGCAGCACAATGAGTGGATTCAGGTATGATGATTCTAACTGAAATAAGTCACACAGAAAAAGAAACATCATAAGATATCAGTAATACACGGAATGTAAACTTGGCTACACAGGAACTGAATTACAGAACAGAACAGGGTCTCAAATTTAGAAAACCAACTTATGGTTGCTTAAGGGGAAAGGTGAGTTGGGGTGCTGCATAAAACCAGAGATTGAAATGAGCACAGATAAAGTTCCTTAAGCCAAATATGGAATAGACAAGAGCTACTCCTTGCTCAACGAAATGGACTCAACACCGCATATTAAACGCCTAAGAATGTACCTGACTAGTAAGTATCGTAAAACCTATGGATTGCTATGTCTCCGAAAGAGAATCAAGCATGTGTACAGGGGCATAAACGCAGCAGTGATAGGATTGGAGAGGTTCGGTGAGCAAATGAAGACCCTTTGAAGTCATATTGCATGGTACCCATTACACGGGTCTCAACTCTCCAGGTTTAAGGTATTCTTCCTTCAGCTAAAACATGCATGTGGAACCCAAGTATGATCAACCATGTGAACGGGAGACGTGTTCAAATATGTCTCAGTTTTCCTCCCCTGGTACTCGGGTGCAACATTCCAGATGCTTTACTAACACTCTCCCCACTTGGAGAGTCAGCGCCTTTAACCTCCTGTTTGGCCCAGTTTGCAATTTCTGCGGAAGATGAACAGGAATAGCGAGAACCAATGAGAGGCTAGCTGGAGGTGTCTGGACGGGCAAATTTAACTCTCATTTCCCACCAGGAAGAGGAAATAACCAAAGGCTCAGCGTGCCGTACCGGAACCAGATTAGGGCCTGAAGCCATCCTGCGGTGTTGCGGCCAGGTCACAAGAAAGCGAGTTGAAGAAAGGAGCTCAGGGGCACTGTAATTCAAAAACCTGCAGAGTTATAAATGACAGCTATCGTCCAAAAATAGACTGAAGTAAGGCTGCCAAGAGGACTTGAAAGCGGGGCAGAATTGCAGGAAACCGATTTCAGGAGGTAGACTGGAATTGCATTGAAAGCATAGGAAAAGAGGCAGAACGTCCACAATGATGCACTTGGCCAAAAAGGGCGTATGCGTTTTTTCCTGAATATATTCAGGAAAAAACGCATACGCCCTTTTTGGCCAACCAAGCAAGCTTGCAAAGGAAATCTGCACTACAATGAAGTCTCACTTCCCCCCGGTCAAAAGGGCCATCTGATAAAAGTGTAAAATCCATAAAGGCAGGACATGCCATGGAGAACTGGGAGCCTTGTTATGCTGATGGGCGGGATGTAAATTGCCAACAGACACTCGGGAGAAGTGTATGGTGTTTCCTGAAACATCTAAAAAACAAAGCAACAGAACCTAGGGCACTTCCACTTATGGTCCTATAGCTTAGGGAAATTAAAATCAAAAAGACACAGCCACCCCAAAGTTTGGAACGGCTCTGTTTACAAGAACCTCGTTTACAGTACAAGTTCAACATCGCAGAAAGTGAAAAATGGATAAAGAAGTTGTGGTATTTACTTACAAAGCAATATCACTCAGCAATGAAATCTGTGTCATCAGGCCCTTAGCAGCACAATGAGTGGATTCAGGTATGATGATTCTAACTGAAGTAAGTCACACAGAAAAAGAAACATCATAAGATATCAGTAATACACGGAATGTAAACTTGGCTACACAGGAACTGAATTACAGAACAGAACAGGGTCTCAAATTTAGAAAACCAACTATGCTTGCTTAAGGGTAAAGGTGAGTTGGGGTGCTGCATAAAACCAGAGATTGAAATGAGCACAGATAAAGTTCCTTAAGTCAAATATGGAATAGACAAGAGCTACTCCTTGCTCAACGAAATGGACTCAACACCGCATATTAAACGCCTAAGAATGTACCTGACTAGTAAGTATCTTAAAACCTATGGATTGCTATGTCTCCGAAAGAGAATCAAGCATGTGTACAGGGGCATAAACGCAGCAGTGATAGGATTGGAGAGGTTCGGTGAGCAAATGAAGACCCTTTGAAGTCATATTGCATGGTACCCATTACACGGGTCTTAACTCTCCAGGTTTAAGGTATTCTTCCTTCAGCTAAAACATGCATGTGGAACCCAAGTATGATCAACCATGTGAACGGGAGACGTGTTCAAATATGTCTCAGTTTTCCTCCCCTGGTACTCGGGTGCAACATTCCAGACGCTTTACTAACACTCTCCCCACTTGGAGAGTCAGCGCCTTTAACCTCCTGTTTGGCCCAGTTTGCAATTTCTGCGGAAGATGAACAGGAATAGTGAGAACCAATGTGAGACTAGCTGGAGGTGTCTGGACGGGCAAATTTAACTCTCATTTCCCACCAGGAAGAGGAAATAACCAAAGGCTCAGCGTGCCGTGCCGGAACCAGATTAGGGCCTGAAGCCATCCTGCGGTGTTGCGGCCAGGTCACAAGAAAGCGAGTTGAAGAAAGGAGCTCAGGGGCACTCTAATTCTCAAACCTGCAGAGTTATAAATGACAGCTATCGTCCAAAAATAGACTGAAGTAAGGCTGCCAAGAGGACTTGAAAGCGGGGCAGAATTGCAGGAAACCGATTTCAGGAGGTAGACTGGAATTGCATTGAAAGCATAGGAAAAGAGGCAGAACGTCCACAATGATGCACTTGGCCAAAAAGGGCGTATGCGTTTTTTCCTGAATATATTCAGGAAAAAACGCATACGCCCTTTTTGGCCAACCAAGCAAGCTTGCAAAGGAAATCTGCACTACAATGAAGTCTCACTTCCCCCCGGTCAAAAGGGCCATCTGAAAAAAGTGTAAAATCCAGAAAGGCAGGACAGGCCATGGAGAACTGGGAGCCTTGTTATGCTGATGGGCGGGATGTAAATTGCCAACAACCACTCGGGAGAAGTGTATGGTGTTTCCTGAAACATCTAAAAGACAAAGCAACAGAACCTAGGGCACTTCCACTTATGGTCCTATAGCTTAGGGAAATTAAAATCAAAAAGACACAGCCACCCCAAAGTTTGGGACGCCTCTGTTTACAAGAACCTCGTTTACAGTACAAGTTCAACATCGCAGAAAGTGAAAAATGGATAAAGAAGTTGTGGTATTTACTTACAAAGCAATATCACTCAGCAATGAAATCTGTGTCATCAGGCCCTTAGCAGCACAATGAGTGGATTCAGGTATGATGATTCTAACTGAAGTAAGTCACACAGAAAAAGAAACATCATAAGATATCAGTAATACACGGAATGTAAACTTGGCTACACAGGAACTGAATTACAGAACAGGACAGGGTCTCAAATTTAGAAAACCAACTATGCTTGCTTAAGGGTAAAGGTGAGTTGGGGTGCTGCATAAAACCAGAGATTGAAATGAGCACAGATAAAGTTCCTTAAGTCAAATATGGAATAGACAAGAGCTACTCCTTGCTCAACGAAATGGACTCAACACCGCATATTAAACGCCTAAGAATGTGCCTGACTAGTAAGTATCTTAAAACCTATGGATTGCTATGTCTCCGAAAGAGAATCAAGCATGTGTACAGGGGCATAAACGCAGCAGTGATAGGATTGGAGAGGTTCGGTGAGCAAATGAAGACCCTTTGAAGTCATATTGCATGGTACCCATTACACGGGTCTCAACTCTCCAGGTTTAAGGTATTCTTCCTTCAGCTAAAACATGCATGTGGAACCCAAGTATGATCAACCATGTGAACGGGAGACGTGTTCAAATATGTCTCAGTTATCCTCCCCTGGTACTCGGGTGCAACATTCCAGATGCTTTACTAACACTCTCCCCACTTGGAGAGTCAGCGCCTTTAACCTCCTGTTTGGCCCAGTTTGCAATTTCTGCGGAAGATGAACAGGAATAGCGAGAACCAATGAGAGGCTAGCTGGAGGTGTCTGGACGGGCAAATTTAACTCTCATTTCCCACCAGGAAGAGGAAATAACCAAAGGCTCAGCGTGCCGTACCGGAACCAGATTAGGGCCTGAAGCCATCCTGCGGTGTTGCGGCCAGGTCACAAGAAAGCGAGTTGAAGAAAGGAGCTCAGGGGCACTGTAATTCAAAAACCTGCAGAGTTATAAATGACAGCTATCGTCCAAAAATAGACTGAAGTAAGGCTGCCAAGAGGACTTGAAAGCGGGGCAGAATTGCAGGAAACCGATTTCAGGAGGTAGACTGGAATTGCATTGAAAGCATAGGAAAAGAGGCAGAACGTCCACAATGATGCACTTGGCCAAAAAGGGCGTATGCGTTTTTTCCTGAATATATTCAGGAAAAAATGCATATGCCCTTTTTGGCCAACCAAGCAAGCTTGCAAAGGAAATCTGCACTACAATGAAGTCTCACTTCCCCCCGGTCAAAAGGGCCATCTGAAAAAAGTGTAAAATCCAGAAAGGCAGGACAGGCCATGGAGAACTGGGAGCCTTGTTATGCTGATGGGCGGGATGTAAATTGCCAACAGACACTCTGGAGAAGTGTATGGTGTTTCCTGAAACATCTAAAAAACAAAGCAACAGAACCTAGGGCACTTCCACTTATGGTCCTATAGCTTAGGGAAATTAAAATCAAAAACACACAGCCACCCCAAAGTTTGGAACGGCTCTGTTTACAAGAACCTCGTTTACAGTACAAGTTCAACATCGCAGAAAGTGAAAAATGGATAAAGAAGTTGTTGTATTTACTTACAAAGCAATATCACTCAGCAATGAAATCTGTGTCATCAGGCCCTTAGCAGCACAATGAGTGGATTCAGGTATGATGATTCTAACTGAAGTAAGTCACACAGAAAAAGAAACATCATAAGATATCAGTAATACACGGAATGTAAACTTGGCTACACAGGAACTGAATTACAGAACAGAACAGGGTCTCAAATTTAGAAAACCAACTATGCTTGCTTAAGGGTAAAGGTGAGTTGGGGTGCTGCATAAAACCAGAGATTGAAATGAGCACAGATAAAGTTCCTTAAGTCAAATATGGAATAGACAAGAGCTACTCCTTGCTCAACGAAATGGACTCAACACCGCATATTAAACGCCTAAGAATGTACCTGACTAGTAAGTATCTTAAAACCTATGGATTGCTATGTCTCCGAAAGAGAATCAAGCATGTGTACAGGGGCATAAACGCAGCAGTGATAGGATTGGAGAGGTTCGGTGAGCAAATGAAGACCCTTTGAAGTCATATTGCATGGTACCCATTACACGGGTCTTAACTCTGCAGGTTTAAGGTATTCTTCCTTCAGCTAAAACATGCATGTGGAACCCAAGTATGATCAACCATGTGAACGGGAGACGTGTTCAAATATGTCTCAGTTTTCCTCCCCTGGTACTCGGGTGCAACATTCCAGACGCTTTACTAACACTCTCCCCACTTGGAGAGTCAGTCCCTTTAACCTCCTGTTTGGCCCAGTTTGCAATTTCTGCGGAAGATGAACAGGAATAGCGAGAACCAATGAGAGGCTAGCTGGAGGTGTCTGGACGGGCAAATTTAACTCTCATTTCCCACCAGGAAGAGGAATTAACCAAAGGCTCAGCATGCCGGGCCGGATCCAGATTAGGGCCTGAAGCCATCCTGCGGTGTTGCGGCCAGCTCACAAGAAAGCGAGTTGAAGAAAGGAGCTCAGGGGCACTGTAATTCACAAACCTGCAGAGTTATAAATGACAGCTATCGTCCAAAAATAGACTGAAGTAAGGCTGCCAAGAGGACTTGAAAGCGGGGCAGAATTGCAGGAAACCGATTTCAGGAGGTAGACTGGAATTGCATTGAAAGCATAGGAAAAGAGGCAGAACGTCCACAATGATGCACTTGGCCAAAAAGGGCGTATGCGTTTTTTCCTGAATATATTCAGGAAAAAACGCATACGCACTTTTTGGCCAACCAAGCAAGCTTGCAAAGGAAATCTGCACTAAAATGAAGTCTCACTTCCCCCCGGTCAAAAGGGCCATCTGAAAAAAGTGTAAAATCCAGAAAGGCAGGACAGGCCATGGAGAACTGGGAGCCTTGTTATGCTGATGGGCGGGATGTAAATTGCCAACAGACACTCTGGAGAAGTGTATGGTGTTTCCTGAAACATCTAAAAAACAAAGCAACAGAGCCTAGGGCACTGCCACTTATGGTCCTATAGCTTAGGGAAATTAAAATCAAAAAGACACAGCCACCCCAAAGTTTGGGACGCCTCTGTTTACAAGAACCTCGTTTACAGTACAAGTTCAACATCGCAGAAAGTGAAAAATGGATAAAGAAGTTGTGGTATTTACTTACAAAGCAATATCACTCAGCAATGAAATCTATGTCATCAGGCCCTTAGCATCACAATGAGTGGATTCAGGTATGATGATTCTAACTGAAATAAGTCACACAGAAAAAGAAACATCATAAGATATCAGTAATACACGGAATGTAAACTTGGCTACACAGGAACTGAATTACAGAACAGAACAGGGTCTCAAATTTAGAAAACCAACTTATGCTTGCTTAAGGGTAAAGGTGAGTTGGGGTGCTGCATAAAACCAGAGATTGAAATGAGCACAGATAAAGTTCCTTAAGTCAAATATGGAATAGACAAGAGCTACTCCTTGCTCAACGAAATGGACTCAACACCGCATATTAAACGCCTAAGAATGTACCTGACTAGTAAGTATCTTAAAACCTATGGATTGCTATGTCTCCGAAAGAGAATCAAGCATGTGTACAGGGGCATAAACGCAGCAGTGATAGGATTGGAGAGGTTCGGTGAGCAAATGAAGACCCTTTGAATTCATATTACATGGTACCCATTACACGGGTCTTAACTCTCCAGGTTTAAGGTATTCTTCCTTCAGCTAAAACATGCATGTGGAACCCAAGTATGATCAACCATGTGAACGGGAGACGTGTTCAAATATGTCTCAGTTTTCCTCCCCTGGTACTCGGGTGCAACATTCCAGACGCTTTACTAACACTCTCCCGACTTGGAGAGTCAGTCCCTTTAAACTCCTGTTTGGCCCAGTTTGCAATTTCTGCGGAAGATGAACAGGAATAGCGAGAACCAATGAGAGACTAGCTGGAGGTGTCTGGACGGGCAAATTTAACTCTCATTTCCCACCAGGAAGAGGAATTAACCAAAGGCTCAGCGTGCCGTGCCGGAACCAGATTAGGGCCTGAAGCCATCATGCGGTGTTGCGGCCAGCTCAAAAGAAAGCGAGTTGAAGAAAGGAGCTCAGGGGCACTGTAATTCACAAACCTGCAGAGTTATAAATGACAGCTATCGTCCAAAAATAGACTGAAGTAAGGCTGCCAAGAGGACTTGAAAGCGGGGCAGAATTGCAGGAAACCGATTTCAGGAGGTAGACTGGAATTGCATTGAAAGCATAGGAAAAGAGGCAGAACGTCCACAATGATGCACTTGGCCAAAAAGGGCGTATGCGTTTTTTCCTGAATATATTCAGGAAAAAACGCATACGCCATTTTTGGCCCACCAAGCAAGCTTGCAAAGGAAATCTGCACTACAATGAAGTCTCACTTCCCCCTGCTCAAAAGGGCCATCTGAAAAAAGTGTAAAATCCAGAAAGGCAGGACAGGCCATGGAGAACTGGGAGCCTTGTTATGCTGATGGGCGGGATGTAAATTGCCAACAGACACTTGGGAGAAGTGTATGGTGTTTCCTGAAACATCTAAAAAACAAAGCAACAGAGCCTAGGGCACTTCCACTTATGGTCCTATAGCTTAGGGAAATTAAAATCAAAAAGACTCAGCCACCCCAAAGTTTGGAACGGCTCTGTTTACAAGAACCTCGTTTACAGTACAAGTTCAACATCGCAGAAAGTGAAAAATGGATAAAGAACTTGTGGTACTTACGTACAATGCAGTATCACTCAGCAATGAAATCTATGTCATCAGGCACGTAGCAGCATAATGAGTAGATTCAGGTACGATGATTCTAACTGAAATAAGTCACACAGAAAAAGAAACATCATAAGATATCACTAATACACGGAATGTAAACTTGGCTACACAGGAACTGAAATCCAAAACAGAACAGGTTCTCAAATTTAGAAAACCAACTTATGCTTGCTTAAGGGGAAAGGTGAGTTGGGTTGCTGCATAAAACCAGAGATTGAAATGAGCACAGATAAAGTTCCTTAAGCCAAATATGGAATAGAAAAGAGCCACTCCTTGCTCAATGAAATGGA
Organism: Delphinus delphis; assembly: GCF_949987515.2. Classification (NCBI taxonomy): domain Eukaryota; kingdom Metazoa; phylum Chordata; class Mammalia; order Artiodactyla; family Delphinidae; genus Delphinus; species Delphinus delphis. The sequence continues at coordinate 5,084,863 of NW_027192650.1, forward strand.
CTCAACACCGCATATTAAACGCCTAAGAATGTACCTGACTAGTAAGTATCTTAAAACCTATGGATTGCTATGTCTCTGAAAGAGAATCAAGCATGTGTACAGGGGCATAAACGCAGCAGTGATAGGATTGGAGAGGTTCGGTGAGCAAATGAAGACCCTTTGAAGTCATATTGCATGGTACCCATTACACGGGTTTCAATTACCCAGGTTTTAGGTATTCTTCCTTCAGCTAAAACATGCATGTGGAACCCAAGTATGATCAACCATGTGAACGGGAGACGTGTTCAAATATGTCTCAGTTTTCCTCCCCTGGTACTCGGGTGCAACATTCCAGACGCTTTACTAACACTCTCCCCACTTGGAGAGTCAGCGCCTTTAACCTCCTGTTTGGCCCAGTTTTGCAATTTCTGCGGAAGATGAACAGGAATAGCGAGAACCAATGAGAGACCTGCTGGAGGTGTTTGGACGGGCAAATTTAACTCTCATTTCCCACCAGGAAGAGGAAATAACCAAAGGCTCAGTGTGCCGTGCCGGAACCAGATTAGGGCCTGAAGCCATCCTGCGGTGTTGCGGCCAGGTCACAAGAAAGCGAGTTGAAGAAAGGAGCTCAGGGGCACTGTAATTCACAAACCTGCAGAGTTATAAATGACAGCTATCGTCCAAAAATAGACTGAAGTAAGGCTGCCAAGAGGACTTGAAAGCGGGGCAGAATTGCAGGAAACCGATTTCAGGAGGTAGACTGGAATTGCATTGAAAGCATAGGAAAAGAGGCAGAACGTCCACAATGATGCACTTGGCCAAAAAGGGCGTATGCGTTTTTTCCTGAATATATTCAGGAAAAAACGCATACGCCCTTTTTGGCCAACCAAGCAAGCTTGCAAAGGAAATCTGCACTACAATGAAGTCTCACTTCCCCCCGGTCAAAAGGGCCATCTGAAAAAAGTGTAAAATCCAGAAAGGCAGGACAGGCCATGGAGAACTGGGAGCCTTGTTATGCTGATGGGCGGGATGTAAATTGCCAACAACCACTCGGGAGAAGTGTATGGTGTTTCCTGAAACATCTAAAAGACAAAGCAACAGAACCTAGGGCACTTCCACTTATGGGCCTATAGCTTAGGGAAATTAAAATCAAAAAGACACAGCCACCCCAAAGTTTGGAACGGCTCTGTTTACAAGAACCTCGTTTACAGTACAAGTTCAACATCGCAGAAAGTGAAAAATGGAAAGAAGTTGTGGTATTTACTCACAAAGCAATATCACTCAGCAATGAAATCTGTGTCATCAGGCCCTTAGCAGCACAATGAGTGGATTCAGGTATGATGATTCTAACTGAAGTAAGTCACACAGAAAAAGAAACATCATAAGATATCAGTAATACACGGAATGTAAACTTGGCTACACAGGAACTGAATTACAGAACAGGACAGGGTCTCAAATTTAGAAAACCAACTTATGCTTGCTTAAGGGTAAAGGTGAGTTGGGGTGCAGCATAAAACCAGAGACTGAAATGAGCACAGATAAAGTTCCTTAAGCCAAATATGGAATAGACAAGAGCTACTCCTTGCTCAACGAAATGGACTCAACACCGCATATTAAACGCCTAAGAATGTACCTGACTAGTAAGTATCTTAAAACCTATGGATTGCTATGTCTCCGAAAGAGAATCAAGCATGTGTACAGGGGCATAAACGCAGCAGTGATAGGATTGGAGAGGTTCGGTGAGCAAATGAAGACCCTTTGAAGTCATATTGCATGGTACCCATTACACGGGTCTTAACTCTCCAGGTTTAAGGTATTCTTCCTTCAGCTAAAACATGCATGTGGAACCCAAGTATGATCAACCATGTGAACGGGAGACGTGTTCAAATATGTCTCAGTTTTCCTCCCCTGGTACTCGGGTGCAACATTCCAGACGCTTTACTAACACTCTCCCCACTTGGAGAGTCAGCGCCTTTAACCTCCTGTTTGCCCCAGTTTGCAATTTCTGCGGAAGATGAACAGGAATAGTGAGAACCAATGAGAGACTAGCTGGAGGTGTCTGGACGGGCAAATTTAACTCTCATTTCCCACCAGGAAGAGGAAATAACCAAAGGCTCAGCGTGCCGTGCCGGAACCAGATTAGGGCCTGAAGCCATCCTGCGGTGTTGCGGCCAGGTCACAAGAAAGCGAGTTGAAGAAAGGAGCTCAGGGGCACTGTAATTCTCAAACCTGCAGAGTTATAAATGACAGCTATCGTCCAAAAATAGACTGAAGTAAGGCTGCCAAGAGGACTTGAAAGCGGGGCAGAATTGCAGGAAACCGATTTCAGGAGGTAGACTGGAATTGCATTGAAAGCATAGGAAAAGAGGCAGAACGTCCACAATGATGCACTTGGCCAAAAAGGGCGTATGCGTTTTTTCCTGAATATATTCAGGAAAAAACGCATACGCCCTTTTTGGCCAACCAAGCAAGCTTGCAAAGGAAATCTGCACTACAATGAAGTCTCACTTCCCCCCGGTCAAAAGGGCCATCTGAAAAAAGTGTAAAATCCAGAAAGGCAGGACAGGCCATGGAGAACTGGGAGCCTTGTTATGCTGATGGGCGGGATGTAAATTGCCAACAACCACTCGGGAGAAGTGTATGGTGTTTCCTGAAACATCTAAAAAACAAAGCAACAGAACCTAGGGCACTTCCACTTATGGTCCTATAGCTTAGGGAAATTAAAATCAAAAAGACACAGCCACCCCAAAGTTTGGAATGGCTCTGTTTACAAGAACCTCGTTTACAGTACAAGTTCAACATCGCACAAAGTGAAAAATGGATAAAGAAGTTGTGGTATTCACTTACAAAGCAATATCACTCAGCAATGAAATCTATGTCATCAGGCCCTTAGCATCACAATGAGTGGATTCAGGTATGATGATTCTAACTGAAATAAGTCACACAGAAAAAGAAACATCATAAGATATCAGTAATACACGGAATGGAAACTTGGCTACACAGGAACTGAATTACAGAACAGAACAGGGTCTCAAATTTAGAAAAACAACTTATGCTTGCTTAAGGGTAAAGGTGAGTTGGGGTGCTGCATAAAACCAGAGATTGAAATGAGCACAGATAAAGTTCCTTAAGCCAAATATGGAATAGACAAGAGCTACTCCTTGCTCAACGAAATGGACTCAACACCGCATATTAAACGCCTAAGAATGTACCTGACTTGTAAGTATCTTAAAACCTATGGATTGCTATGTCTCCAAAAGAGAATCAAGCATGTGTACAGGGGCATAAACGCAGCAGTGATAGGATTGGAGAGGTTCGGTGAGCAAATGAAGACCCTTTGAAGTCATATTGCATGGTACCCATTCCACGGGTTTCAACTACCCAGGTTTAAGGTATTCTTCCTTCAGCTAAAACATGCATGTGGAACCTAGAGTATGATCAACCATGTGATCGGGAGACGTGTTCAAATATGTCTCAGTTTTCCTCCCCTGGTACTCGGGTGCAACATTCCAGACGCTTTACTAACACTCTCCCCACTTGGAGAGTCAGTCCCTTTAACCTCCTGTTTGGCCCAGTTTGCAATTTCTGCGGAAGATGAACAGGAATAGCGAGAAACAATGAGAGGCTAGCTGGAGGTGTCTGGACGGGCAAATTTAACTCTCATTTCCCACCAGGAAGAGGAATTAACCAAAGGCTCAGCATGCCGGGCCGGATCCAGATTAGGGCCTGAAGCCATCCTGCGGTGTTGCGGCCAGCTCACAAGAAAGCGAGTTGAAGAAAGGAGCTCAGGAGCACTGTAATTCACAAACCTGCAGAGTTATAAATGACAGCTATCGTCCAAAAATAGACTGAAGTAAGGCTGCCAAGAGGACTTGAAAGCGGGGCAGAATTGCAGGAAACCGATTTCAGGAGGTAGACTGGAATTGCATTGAAAGCATAGGAAAAGAGGCAGAACGTCCACAATGATGCACTTGGCCAAAAAGGGCGTATGCGTTTTTTCCTGAATATATTCAGGAAAAAACGCATACGCCCTTTTTGGCCAACCAAGCAAGCTTGCAAAGGAAATCTGCACTACAATGAAGTCTCACTTCCCCCCGGTCAAAAGGGCCATCTGAAAAAAGTGTAAAATCCAGAAAGGCAGGATAGGCCATGGAGAACTGGGAGCCTTGTTATGCTGATGGGCGGGATGTAAATTGCCAACAGACACTCGGGAGAAGTGTATGGTGTTTCCTGAAACATCTAAAAAACAAAGCAACAGAGCCTAGGGCACTGCCACTTATGGTCCTATAGCTTAGGGAAATTAAAATCAAAAAGACACAGCCACCCCAAAGTTTGGGACGCCTCTGTTTACAAGAACCTCGTTTACAGTACAAGTTCAACATCGCAGAAAGTGAAAAATGGATAAAGAAGTTGTGGTATTTACTTACAAAGCAATATCACTCAGCAATGAAATCTATGTCATGAGGCCCTTAGCATCACAATGAGTGGATTCAGGTATGATGATTCTAACTGAAATAAGTCACACAGAAAAAGAAACATCATAAGATATCAGTAATACACGGAATGTAAACTTGGCTACACAGGAACTGAATTACAGAACAGAACAGGGTCTCAAATTTAGAAAACCAACTTATGCTTGCTTAAGGGTAAAGGTGAGTTGGGGTGCTGCATAAAACCAGAGATTGAAATGAGCACAGATAAAGTTCCTTAAGTCAAATATGGAATAGACAAGAGCTACTCCTTGCTCAACGAAATGGACTCAACACCGCATATTAAACGCCTAAGAATGTACCTGACTAGTAAGTATCTTAAAACCTATGGATTGCTATGTCTCCGAAAGAGAATCAAGCATGTGTACAGGGGCATAAACGCAGCAGTGATAGGATTGGAGAGGTTCGGTGAGCAAATGAAGACCCTTTGAATTCATATTACATGGTACCCATTACACGGGTCTTAACTCTCCAGGTTTAAGGTATTCTTCCTTCAGCTAAAACATGCATGTGGAACCCAAGTATAATCAACCATGTGAACGGGAGACGTGTTCAAATATGTCTCAGTTTTCCTCCCCTGGTACTCAGGTGCAACATTCCAGACGCTTTACTAACACTCTCCCGACTTGGAGAGTCGGTCCCTTTAAACTCCTGTTTGGCCCAGTTTGCAATTTCTGCGGAAGATGAACAGGAATAGCGAGAACCAATGAGAGACTAGCTGGAGGTGTCTGGACGGGCAAATTTAACTCTCATTTCCCACCAGGAAGAGGAATTAACCAAAGGCTCAGCGTGCCGTGCCGGAACCAGATTAGGGCCTGAAGCCATCATGCGGTGTTGCGGCCAGCTCAAAAGAAAGCGAGTTGAAGAAAGGAGCTCAGGGGCACTGTAATTCACAAACCTGCAGAGTTATAAATGACAGCTATCGTCCAAAAATAGACTGAAGTAAGGCTGCCAAGAGGACTTGAAAGTGGGGCAGAATTGCAGGAAACCGATTTCAGGAGGTAGACTGGAATTGCATTGAAAGCATAGGAAAAGAGGCAGAACGTCCACAATGATGCACTTGGCCAAAAAGGGCGTATGCGTTTTTTCCTGAATATATTCAGGAAAAAACGCATACGCCATTTTTGGCCAACCAAGCAAGCTTGCAAAGGAAATCTGCACTACAATGAAGTCTCACTTCCCCCTGGTCAAAAGGGCCATCTGAAAAAAGTGTAAAATCCAGAAAGGCAGGACAGGCCATGGAGAACTGGGAGCCTTGTTATGCTGATGGGCGGGATGTAAATTGCCAACAGACACTTGGGAGAAGTGTATGGTGTTTCCTGAAACATCTAAAAAACAAAGCAACAGAGCCTAGGGCACTTCCACTTATGGTCCTATAGCTTAGGGAAATTAAAATCAAAAAGACACAGCCACCCCAAAGTTTGGAACGGCTCTGTTTACAAGAACCTCGTTTACAGTACAAGTTCAACATCGCAGAAAGTGAAAAATGGATAAAGAACTTGTGGTACTTACGTATAATGCAGTATCACTCAGCAATGAAATCTATGTCATCAGGCACGTAGCAGCATAATGAGTAGATTCAGGTACGATGATTCTAACTGAAATAAGTCACACAGAAAAAGAAACATCATAAGATATCAGTAATACACGGAATGTAAACTTGGCTACACAGGAACTGAATTCCAAAACAGAACAGGTTCTCAAATTTAGAAAACCAACTTATGCTTGCTTAAGGGGAAAGGTGAGTTGGGTTGCTGCATAAAACCAGAGATTGAAATGAGCACAGATAAAGTTCCTTAAGCCAAATATGGAATAGACAAGAGCCACTCCTTGCTCAATGAAATGGACTCAACACGGCATATTAAACGCCTAAGAATGTACCTGACTAGTAAGTATCTTAAAACCTATGGATTGCTATGTCTCTGAAAGAGAATCAAGCATGTGTACAGGGGCATAAACGCAGCAGTGATAGGATTGGAGAGGTTCGGTGAGCAAATGAAGACCCTTTGAAGTCATATTGCATGGTACCCATTACACGGGTTTCAATTACCCAGGTTTTAGGTATTCTTCCTTCAGCTAAAACATGCATGTGGAACCCAAGTATGATCAACCATGTGAACGGGAGACGTGTTCAAATATGTCTCAGTTTTCCTCCCCTGGTACTCGGGTGCAACATTCCAGACGCTTTACTAACACTCTCCCCACTTGGAGAGTCAGCGCCTTTAACCTCCTGTTTGGCCCAGTTTTGCAATTTCTGCGGAAGATGAACAGGAATAGCGAGAACCAATGAGAGTCAAGCTGGAGGTGTTTGGACGGGCAAATTTAACTCTCATTTCCCACCAGGAAGAGGAAATAACCAAAGGCTCAGCGTGCCGTGCCGGAACCAGATTAGGGCCTGAAGCCATCCTGCGGTGTTGCGGCCAGGTCACAAGAAAGCAAGTTGAAGAAAGGAGCTCAGGGGCACTGTAATTCACAAACCTGCAGAGTTATAAATGACAGCTATCGTCCAAAAATGGACTGAAGTAAGGCTGCCAAGAGGACTTGAAAGCGGGGCAGAATTGCAGGAAACCGATTTCAGGAGGTAGACTGGAATTGCATTGAAAGCATAGGAAAAGAGGCAGAACGTCCACAATGATGCACTTGGCCAAAAAGGGCGTATGCGTTTTTTCCTGAATATATTCAGGAAAAAACGCATACGCCCTTTTTGGCCAATCAAGCAAGCTTGCAAAGGAAATCTGCACTACAATGAAGTCTCACTTCCCCCCGGTCAAAAGGGCCATCTGAAAAAAGTGTAAAATCCAGAAAGGCAGGACAGGCCATGGAGAACTGGGAGCCTTGTTATGCTGATGGGCGGGATGTAAATTGCCAACAACCACTCGGGAGAAGTGTATGGTGTTTCCTGAAACATCTAAAAAACAAAGCAACAGAACCTAGGGCACTTCCACTTATGGGCCTATAGCTTAGGGAAATTAAAATCAAAAAGACACAGCCACCCCAAAGTTTGGAACGGCTCTGTTTACAAGAACCTCGTTTACAGTACAAGTTCAACATCGCAGAAAGTGAAAAATGGAAAGAAGTTGTGGTATTTACTCACAAAGCAATATCACTCAGCAATGAAATCTGTGTCATCAGGCCCTTAGCAGCACAATGAGTGGATTCAGGTATGATGATTCTAACTGAAGTAAGTCACACAGAAAAAGAAACATCATAAGATATCAGTAATACACGGAATGTAAACTTGGCTACACAGGAACTGAATTACAGAACAGGACAGGGTCTCAAATTTAGAAAACCAACTTATGCTTGCTTAAGGGTAAAGGTGAGTTGGGGTGCTGCATAAAACCAGAGATTGAAATGAGCACAGATAAAGTTCCTTAAGTCAAATATGGAATAGACAAGAGCTACTCCTTGCTCAACGAAATGGACTCAACACCGCATATTAAACGCCTAAGAATGTACCTGACTAGTAAGTATCTTAAAACCTATGGATTGCTATGTCTCCGAAAGAGAATCAAGCATGTGTACAGGGGCATAAACGCAGCAGTGATAGGATTGGAGAGGTTCGGTGAGCAAATGAAGACCCTTTGAAGTCATATTGCATGGTACCCATTCCACGGGTCTCAACTCTCCAGGTTTAAGGTATTCTTCCTTCAGCTAAAACATGCATGTGGAACCCAAGTATGATCAACCATGTGAACGGGAGACGTGTTCAAATATGTCTCAGTTTTCCTCCCCTGGTACTCGGGTGCAACATTCCAGATGCTTTACTAACACTCTCCCCAATTGGAGAGTCAGCGCCTTTAACCTCCTGTTTGGCCCAGTTTGCAATTTCTGCGGAAGATGAACAGAAATAGCGAGAACCAATGAGAGACTAGCTGGAGGTGTCTGGACGGGCAAATTTAACTCTCATTTCCCACCAGGAAGAGGAAATAACCAAAGGCTCAGCGTGCCGTGCCGGAACCAGATTAGGGCCTGAAGCCAGCCTGCGGTGTTGCGGCCAGGTCACAAGAAAGCGAGTTGAAGAAAGGAGCTCAGGGGCACTGTAATTCACAAACCTGCAGAGTTATAAATGACAGCTATCATCCAAAAATAGACTGAAGTAAGGCTGCCAAGAGGACTTGAAAGCGGGGCAGAATTGCAGGAAACCGATTTCAGGAGGTAGACTGGAATTGCATTGAAAGCATAGGAAAAGAGGCAGAACGTCCACAATGATGCACTTGGCCAAAAAGGGCGTATGCGTTTTTTCCTGAATATATTCAGGAAAAAACGCATACGCCCTTTTTGGCCAACCAAGCAAGCTTGCAAAGGAAATCTGCACTACAATGAAGTCTCACTTCCCACCGGTCAAAAGGGCCATCTGAAAAAAGTGTAAAATCCAGAAAGGCAGGACAGGCCATGGAGAACTGGGAGCCTTGTTATGCTGATGGGCGGGATGTAAATTGCCAACAACCACTCGGGAGAAGTGTATGGTGTTTCCTGAAACATCTAAAAAACAAAGCAACAGAACCTAGGGCACATCCACTTATGGTCCTATAGCTTAGGGAAATTAAAATCAAAAAGACACAGCCACCCCAAAGTTTGGAACGGCTCTGTTTACAAGAACCTCGTTTACAGTACAAGTTCAACATCGCAGAAAGTGAAAAATGGATAAAGAAGTTGTGGTATTTACTTACACAGCAATATCACTCAGCAATGAAATCTGTGTCATCAGGCCCTTAGCAGCACAATGAGTGGATTCAGGTATGATGATTCTAACTGAAATAAGTCACACAGAAAAAGAAACATCATAAGATATCAGTAATACACGGAATGTAAACTTGGCTACACAGGAACTGAATTACAGAACAGAACAGGGTCTCAAATTTAGAAAACCAACTTATTCTTGCTTAAGGGTAAAGGTGAGTTGGGGTGCAGCATAAAACCAGAGACTGAAATGAGCACAGATAAAGTTCCTTAAGCCAAATATGGAATAGACAAGAGCTACTCCTTGCTCAACGAAATGGACTCAACACCGCATATTAAACGCCTAAGAATGTGCCTGACTAGTAAGTATCTTAAAACCTATGGATTGCTATGTCTCCGAAAGAGAATCAAGCATGTGTACAGGGGCATAAACGCAGCAGTGATAGGATTGGAGAGGTTCGGTGAGCAAAGGAAGAGCCTTTGAAGTCATATTGCATGGTACCCATTCCACGGGTTTCAACTACCCAGGTTTAAGGTATTCTTCCTTCAGCTAAAACATGCATGTGGAACCTAGAGTATGATCAACCATGTGATCGGGAGACGTGTTCAAATATGTCTCAGTTTTCCTCCCCTGGTACTCGGGTGCAACATTCCAGACGCTTTACTAACACTCTCCCCACTTGGAGAGTCAGCGCCTTTAACCTCCTGTTTGGCCCAGTTTGCAATTTCTGCGGAAGATGAACAGGAATAGCGAGAACCAATGAGAGGCTAGCTGGAGGTGTCTGGACGGGCAAATTTAACTCTCATTTCCCACCAGGAAGAGGAATTAACCAAAGGCTCAGCATGCCGGGCCGGATCCAGAGTAGGGCCTGAAGCCATCCTGCGGTGTTGCGGCCAGGTCACAAGAAAGCGAGTTGAAGAAAGGAGCTCAGGGGCACTGTAATTCACAAACCTGCAGAGTTATAAATGACAGCTATCGTCCAAAAATAGACTGAAGTAAGGCTGCCAAGAGGACTTGAAAGCGGGGCAGAATTGCAGGAAACCGATTTCAGGAGGTAGACTGGAATTGCACTGAAAGCATAGGAAAAGAGGCAGAACGTCCACAATGATGCACTTGGCCAAAAAGGGCGTATGCGTTTTTTCCTGAATATATTCAGGAAAAAACGCATACGCACTTTTTGGCCAACCAAGCAAGCTTGCAAAGGAAATCTGCACTACAATGAAGTCTCACTTCCCCCCGGTCAAAAGGGCCATCTGAAAAAAGTGTAAAATCCAGAAAGGCAGGACAGGCCATGGAGAACTGGGAGCCTTGTTATGCTGATGGGCGGGATGTAAATTGCCAACAACCACTCGGGAGAAGTGTATGGTGTTTCCTGAAACATCTAAAAAACAAAGCAACAGAGCCTAGGACACTGCCACTTATGGTCTTATAGCTTAGGGAAATTAAAATCAAAAAGACACAGCCACCCCAAAGTTTGGGACGCCTCTGTTTACAAGAACCTCGTTTACAGTACAAGTTCAACATCGCAGAAAGTGAAAAATGGATAAAGAAGTTGTGGTATTTACTTACAAAGCAATATCACTCAGCAATGAAATTTATGTCATCAGGCCCTTAGCATCACAATGAGTGGATTCAGGTATGATGATTCTAACTGAAATAAGTCACACAGAAAAAGAAACATCATAAGATATCAGTAATACACGGAATGTAAACTTGGCTACACAGGAACTGAATTACAGAACAGAACAGGGTCTCAAATTTAGAAAACCAACTTATGCTTGCTTAAGGGTAAAGGTGAGTTGGGGTGCTGCATAAAACCAGAGATTGAAATGAGCACAGATAAAGTTCCTTAAGTCAAATATGGAATAGACAAGAGCTACTCCTTGCTCAACGAAATGGACTCAACACCGCATATTAAACGCCTAATAATGTACCTGACTAGTAAGTATCGTAAAACCTATGGATTGCTATGTCTCCAAAAGAGAATCAAGCATGTGTACAGGGGCATAAACGCAGCAGTGATAGGATTGGAGAGGTTCGGTGAGCAAATGAAGACCCTTTGAAGTCATATTGCATGGTACCCATTCCACGGGTCTCAACTCTCCAGGTTTAAGGTATTCTTCCTTCAGCTAAAACATGCATGTGGAACCCAAGTATGATCAACCATGTGAACGGGAGACGTGTTCAAATATATCTCAGTTTTCCTCCCCTGGTACTCGGGTGCAACATTCCAGACGCTTTACTAACACTCTCCTCACTTGGAGAGTCAGCGCCTTTAACCTACTGTTTGGCCCAGTTTGCAATTTCTGCGGAAGATGAACAGGAATAAAAAACTCATACGCCCTTTTTGGACAACCAAGCAAGCTTGCAAAGGAAATCTGCACTACAATGAAGTCTCACTTCCCCCTGGTCAAAAGGGCCATCTGAAAAAAGTGTAAAATCCAGAAAGGCAGGACAGGCCATGGAGAACTGGGAGCCTTGTTATGCTGATGGGCGGGATGTAAATTGCCAACAGACACTCGGGAGAAGTGTATGGTGTTTCCTGAAACATCTAAAAAACAAAGCAACAGAACCTAGGGCACTTCCACTTATGGTCCTATAGCTTAGGGAAATTAAAATCAAAAAGACACAGCCACCCCAAAGTTTGGAACGGCTCTGTTTACAAGAACCTCGTTTACAGTACAAGTTCAACATCGCAGAAAGTGAAAAATGGATAAAGAAGTTGTGGTATTTACTTACACAGCAATATCACTCAGCAATGAAATCTGTGTCATCAGGCCCTTAGCAGGACAATGAGTGGATTCAGGTATGATGATTCTAACTGAAATAAGTCACACAGAAAAAGAAACATCATAAGATATCAGTAATACACGGAATGTAAACTTGGCTACACAGGAACTGAATTACAGAACAGAACAGGGTCTCAAATTTAGAAAACCAACTTATGCTTGCTTAAGGGTAAAGGTGAGTTGGGGTGCAGCATAAAACCAGAGACTGAAATGAGCACAGATAAAGTTCCTTAAGCCAAATATGGAATAGACAAGAGCTACTCCTTGCTCAACGAAATGGACTCAACACCGCATATTAAACGCCTAAGAATGTGCCTGACTAGTAAGTATCTTAAAACCTATGGATTGCTATGTCTCCGAAAGAGAATCAAGCATGTGTACAGGGGCATAAACGCAGCAGTGATAGGATTGGAGAGGTTCGGTGAGCAAATGAAGACTCTTTGAAGTCATATTGCATTGTACCCATTACACGGGTCTTAACTCTCCAGGTTTAAGGTATTCTTCCTTCAGCTAAAACATGCATGTGGAACCCAAGTATGATCAACCATGTGAACGGGAGACGTGTTCAAATATGTCTCAGTTTTCCTCCCCTGGTACTCGGGTGCAACATTCCAGACGCTTTACTAACACTCTCCCCACTTGGAGAGTCAGCGCCTTTAACCTCCTGTTTGGCCCAGTTTGCAATTTCTGCGGAAGATGAACAGGAATAGCGAGAACCAATGAGAGACTAGCTGGAGGTGTCTGGACGGGCAAATTTAACTCTCATTTCCCACCAGGAAGAGGATATAACCGAAGGCTCAGCGTGCGTTGCCGGAACCAGATTAGGGCCTGAAGCCATCATGCGGTGTTGCGGCCAGCTCAAAAGAAAGCGAGTTGAAGAAAGGAGCTCAGGGGCACTGTAATTCACAAACCTGCAGAGTTATAAATGACAGCTATCGTCCAAAAATAGACTGAAGTAAGACTGCCAAGAGGACTTGAAAGCGGGGCAGAATTGCAGGAAACCGATTTCAGGAGGTAGACTGGAATTGCATTGAAAGCATAGGAAAAGAGGCAGAACGTCCACAATGATGCACTTGGCCAAAAAGGGCGTATGCGTTTTTTCCTGAATATATTCAGGAAAAAACGCATACGCACTTTTTGGCCAACCAAGCAAGCTTGCAAAGGAAATCTGCACTACAATGAAGTCTCACTTCCCACCGGTCAAAAGGGCCATCTGAAAAAAGTGTAAAATCCAGAAAGGCAGGACAGGCCATGGAGAACTGGGAGCCTTGTTATGCTGATGGGCGGGATGTAAATTGCCAACAACCACTCGGGAGAAGTGTATGGTGTTTCCTGAAACATCTAAAAAACAAAGCAACAGAGCCTAGGACACTGCCACTTATGGTCTTATAGCTTAGGGAAATTAAAATTAAAAAGACACAGCCACCCCAAAGTTTGGGACGCCTCTGTTTACAAGAACCTCGTTTACAGTACAAGTTCAACATCGCAGAAAGTGAAAAATGGATAAAGAAGTTGTGGTATTTACTTACAAAGCAATATCACTCAGCAATGAAATCTATGTCATCAGGCCCTTAGCATCACAATGAGTGGATTCAGGTATGATGATTCTAACTGAAATAAGTCACACAGAAAAAGAAACATCATAAGATATCAGTAATACACGGAATGTAAACTTGGCTACACAGGAACTGAATTACAGAACAGAACAGGGTCTCAAATTTAGAAAACCAACTTATGCTTGCTTAAGGGTAAAGGTGAGTTGGGGTGCTGCATAAAACCAGACATTGAAATGAGCACAGATAAAGTTCCTTAAGTCAAATATGGAATAGACAAGAGCTACTCCTTGCTCAACGAAATGGACTCAACACCGCATATTAAACGCCTAATAATGTACCTGACTAGTAAGTATCGTAAAACCTATGGATTGCTATGTCTCCAAAAGAGAATCAAGCATGTGTACAGGGGCATAAACGCAGCAGTGATAGGATTGGAGAGGTTCGGTGAGCAAATGAAGACCCTTTGAAGTCATATTGCATGGTACCCATTCCACGGGTCTCAACTCTCCAGGTTTAAGGTATTCTTCCTTCAGCTAAAACATGCATGTGGAACCCAAGTATGATCAACCATGTGAACGGGAGACGTGTTCAAATATGTCTCAGTTTTCCTCCCCTGGTACTCGGGTGCAACATTCCAGACGATTTACTAACACTCTCCTCACTTGGAGAGTCAGCGCCTTTAACCTCCTGTTTGGCTCACTTTGCAATTTCTGCGGAAGATGAACAGGAATAAAAAACGCATACGCACTTTTTGGCCAACCAAGCAAGCTTGCAAAGGAAATCTGCACTACAATGAAGTCTCACTTCCCCCCGGTCAAAAGGGCCATCTGAAAAAAGTGTAAAATCCAGAAAGGCAGGACAGGCCATGGAGAACTGGGAGCCTTGTTATGCTGATGGGTGGGATGTAAATTGCCAACAACCACTCGGGAGAAGTGTATGGTGTTTCCTGAAACATCTAAAAAACAAAGCAACAGAACCTAGGGCACTTCCACTTATGGTCCTATAGCTTAGGGAAATTAAAATCAAAAAGACACAGCCACCCCAAAGTTTGGAACGGCTCTGTTTACAAGAATCTCGTTTACAGTACAAGTTCAACATCGCAGAAAGTGAAAAATGGATAAAGAAGTTGTGGTATTTACTTACAAAGCAATATCACTCAGCAATGAAATCTATGTCATCAGGCCCTTAGCATCACAATGAGTGGATTCAGGTATGATGATTCTAACTGAAATAAGTCACACAGAAAAAGAAACATCATAAGATATCAGTAATACACGGAATGTAAACTTGGCTACACAGGAACTGAATTACAGAACAGAACAGGGTCTCAAATTTAGAATACCAACTTATGCTTGCTTAAGGGTAAAGGTGAGTTGGGGTGCTGCATAAAACCAGAGATTGAAATGAGCACAGATAAAGTTCCTTAAGTCAAATATGGAATAGACAAGAGCTACTCCTTGCTCAACGAAATGGACTCAACACCGCATATTAAACGCCTAAGAATGTACCTGACTAGTAAGTATCGTAAAACCTATGGATTGCTATGTCTCCAAAAGAGAATCAAGCATGTGTACAGGGGCATAAACGCAGCAGTGATAGGATTGGAGAGGTTCGGTGAGCAAATGAAGACCCTTTGAAGTCATATTGCATGGTACCCATTCCACGGGTCTCAACTCTCCAGTTTTAAGGTATTCTTCCTTCAGCTAAAACATGCATGTGGAACCCAAGTATGATCAACCATGTGAACGGGAGACGTGTTCAAATATGTCTCAGTTTTCCTCCCCTGGTACTCGGGTGCAACATTCCAGACGCTTTACTAACACTCTCCCCACTTGGAGAGTCAGCGCCTTTAACCTCCTGTTTGGCCCAGTTTGCAATTTCTGCGGAAGATGAACAGGAATAGCGAGAACCAATGAGAGACTAGCTGGAGGTGTCTGGACGGGCAAATTTAACTCTCATTTCCCACCAGGAAGAGGAAATAACCAAAGGCTCAGCGTGCCGTTCCGGAACCAGATTAGGACCTGAAGCCAGCCTGCGGTGTTGCGGCCAGGTCACAAGAAAGCGAGTTGAAGAAAGGAGCTCAGGGGCACTGTAATTCACAAACCTGCAGAGTTATAAATGACAGCTATCGTCCAAAAATATACTGAAGTAAGGCTGCCAAGAGGACTTGAAAGCGGGGCAGAATTGCAGGAAACCGATTTCAGGAGGTAGACTGGAATTGCATTGAAAGCATAGGAAAAGAGGCAGAACGTCCACAATGATGCACTTGGCCAAAAAGGGCGTATGCGTTTTTTCCTGAATATATTCAGGAAAAAACGCATACGCCCTTTTTGGCCAACCAAGCAAGCTTGCAAAGGAAATCTGCACTACAATGAAGTCTCACTTCCCCCCGGTCAAAAGGGCCATCTGAAAAAAGTGTAAAATCCAGAAAGGCAGGACAGGCCATGGAGAACTGGGAGCCTTGTTATGCTGATGGGCGGGATGTAAACTGCCAACAGACACTCGGGAGAAGTGTATGGTGTTTCCTGAAACATCTAAAAAACAAAGCAACAGAGCCTAGGGCACTTCCACTTATGGTCCTATAGCTTAGGGAAATTAAAATCAAAAAGACACAGCCACCCCAAAGTTTGGAACGGCTCTGTTTACAAGAACCTCGTTTACAGTACAAGTTCAACATCGCAGAAAGTGAAAAATGGATAAAGAAGTTGTGGTATTCACTTACAAAGCAATATCACTCAGCAATGAAATCTATGTCATCAGGCCCTTAGCAGCACAATGAGTGGATTCAGGTATGATGATTCTAACTGAAATAAGTCACACAGAAAAAGAAACATCATAAGATATCAGTAATACACGGAATGGAAACTTGGCTACACAGGAACTGAATTACAGAACAGAACAGGGTCTCAAATTTAGAAAAACAACTTATGCTTGCTTAAGGGTAAAGGTGAGTTGGGGTGCTGCATAAAACCAGAGATTGAAATGAGCACAGATAAAGTTCCTTAAGCCAAATATGGAATAGACAAGAGCTACTCCTTGCTCAACGAAATGGACTCAACACCGCATATTAAACGCCTAAGAATGTACCTGACTTGTAAGTATCTTAAAACCTATGGATTGCTATGTCTCCGAAAGAGAATCAAGCATGTGTACAGGGGCATAAACACAGCAGTGATAGGATTGGAGAGGTTCGGTGAGCAAATGAAGAACCTTTGAAGTCATATTGCATGGTACCCATTCCACGGGTTTCAACTACCCAGGTTTAAGGTATTCTTCCTTCAGCTAAAACATGCATGTGGAACCTAGAGTATGATCAACCATGTGATCGGGAGACGTGTTCAAATATGTCTCAGTTTTCCTCCCCTTGTACGCGGGTGCAACATTCCAGACGCTTTACTAACACTCTCCCGACTTGGAGAGTCAGTCCCTTTAACCTCCTGTTTGGCACAGTTTGCAATTTCTGCGGAAGATGAACAGGAATAGCGACAACCAATGAGAGGCTAGCTGGAGGTGTCTGGACGGGCAAATTTAACTCTCATTTCCCACGAGGAAGAGGAAATAACCAAAGGCTCAGCGTGCCGTCCCGGAACCAGATTAGGGCCTGAAGCCATCCTGCGGTGTTGCGGCCAGGTCACAAGAAAGCAAGTTGAAGAAAGGAGCTCAGGGGCACTGTAATTCACAAACCTGCAGAGTTATAAATGACAGCTATCGTCCAAAAATAGACTGAAGTAAGGCTGCCAAGAGGACTTGAAAGCGGGGCAGAATTGCAGGAATCCGATTTCAGGAGGTAGACTGGAATTGCATTGAAAGCATAGGAAAAGACGCAGAACGTCCACAATGATGCACTTGGCCAAAAAGGGCGTATGCGTTTTTTCCTGAATATATTCAGGAAAAAACGCATACGCCCTTTTTGACCAACCTAGCAAACTTCCAAAGGAAATCTGCACTACAATGAAGTCTCACTTCTCCCCGTCAAAAGGGCCATCTGAAAAAAGTGTAAAATCCAGAAAGGCAGGACAGGCCATGGAGAACTGGGAGCCTTGTTATGCTGATGGGCGGGATGTAAATTGCCAACAGACACTCGGGAGAAGTGTATGGTGTTTCCTGAAACATCTAAAAAACAAAGCAACAGAACCTAGGGCACTTCCACTTATGGTCCTATAGCTTAGGGAAATTAAAATCAAAAAGACACAGCCACCCCAAAGTTTGGAACGGCTCTGTTTACAAGAACCTCGTTTACAGTACAAGTTCAACATCGCAGAAAGTGAAAAATGGATAAAGAAGTTGTGGTATTTACTTACAAAGCAATATCACACAGCAATGAAATCTGTGTCATCAGGCCCTTAGAAGCACAATGAGTGGATTCAGGTATGATGATTCTAACTGAAATAAGTCACACAGAAAAAGAAACATGATAAGGTATAATTAATACACGGAATATAAACTTGGTTACTCAGGAACTGAATTACAGAACAGAACAGGGTCTCAAATTTAGAAAACCAACTTATTCTTGCTTAAGGGGAAAGGTGAGTTGGGGTGCTGCATAAAACCAGAGATTGAAATGAGCACAGATAATGTTCCTTAGGCCAAATATGGAATAGACAAGAGCTACTCCTTGCTCAACGAAATGGACTCAACACCCCATATTAAACGCCTAAGAATGTACCTGACTAGTAAGTATCTTAAAAACTATGGATTGCTATGTCTCCGAAAGAGAATCAAGCATGTATACAGGGGCATAAACGCAGCAGTGATAGGATTGGAGAGGTTTGGTGCGCAAATGAAGACCCTTTGAAGTCATATTGCATGGTACCCATTACACGGGTCTCAACTCTCCAGGTTTAAGGTATTCTTCCTTCAGCTAAAACATGCATGTGGAACCCAAGTATGATCAACCATGTGAACGGGAGACGTGTTCAAATATGTCTCAGTTTTCCTCCCCTGGTACTCGGGTGCAACATTCCAGATGCTTTACTAACACTCTCCCCACTTGGAGAGTCAGTCCCTTTAACCTCCTGTTTGGCCCAGTTTGCAATTTCTGTGGAAGATGAACAGGAATAGCGAGAACCAATGAGAGGCTAGCTGGAGGTGTCTGGACGGGCAAATTTAACTCTCATTTCCCACCAGGAAGAGGAAATAACCAAAGGCTCAGCGTGCAGTACCAGAACCAGATTAGGGCCTGAAGCCCTCCTGCGGTGTTGCGGCCAGCTCAAAAGAAAGCGAGTTGAAGAAAGGAGCTCAGGGGCACTGTAATTCACAAACCTGCAGAGTTATAAATGACAGCTATCGTCCAAAAATAGACTGAAGTAAGGCTGCCAAGAGGACTTGAAAGCGGGGCAGAATTGCAGGAAACCGATTTCAGGAGGTAGACTGGAATTGCATTGAAAGCATAGGAAAAGAGGCAGAACGTCCACAATGATGCACTTGGCCAAAAAGGGCGTATGCGTTTTTTCCTGAATATATTCAGGAAAAAACGCATACGCCCTTTTTGGCCAACCAAGCAAGCTTGCAAAGGAAATCTGCACTACAATGAAGTCTCACTTACCCCCGGTCAAAAGGGCCATCTGAAAAAAGTGTAAAATCCAGAAAGGCAGGACAGGCCATGGAGAACTGGGAGCCTTGTTATGCTGAAGGGCGGGATGTAAATTGCCAACAACCACTCGGGAGAAGTGTATGGTGTTTCCTGAAACATCTAAAAAACAAAGCAACAGAGCCTAGGGCACTTCCACTTATGGTCCTATAGCTTAGGGGATTTAAAATCAAAAAGACAGAGCCACCCCAAAGTTTGGAACGGCTCTGTTTACAAGAACCTCGTTTACAGTACAAGTTCAACATCGCAGAAAGTGAAAAATGGATAAAGAAGTTGTGGTATTTACTTACAAAGCAATATCACTCAGCAATGAAATCTGTGTCATCAGGCCCTTAGCAGCACAATGAGTGGATTCAGGTATGATGATTCTAACTGAAATAAGTCACACAGAAAAAGAAACATCATAAGATATCACTAATACACGGAATGTAAACTTGGCTACACAGGAACTGCATTCCAAAACAGAACAGGGTCTCAAATTTAGAAAATCAACTTAAGCTTGCTTAAGGGGAAAGTTGAGTTGGGGTGCTGCATAAAACCAGAGATTGAAATGAGCACAGATAAGGTTTCTTAAGCCAAATATGGAATAGACAAGAGCTACTCCTTGCTCAACGAAATGGACTCAAAACACCATATTAAACGCCTAAGTATGTACCTGACTAGTAAGTATCTTAAAACCTATGGATTGCTATGTCTCCAAAAGAGAATCAAGCGTGTGTACAGGGGCATAAACGCAGCAGTGATAGGATTGGAGAGGTTCGGTGAGCAAATGAAGACCCTTTGAAGTCATATTGCATGGTACCCATTACACGGGTCTCAACTCTCCAGTTTTAAGGTATTCTTCCTTCAGCTAAAACATGCATGTGGAACCCAGAGTATGAACAACCATGTGAACGGGAGACGTGTTCAAATATGTCTCAGTTTTCCTCCCCTGGTACTCGGGTGCAACATTCCAGACGCTTTACTAACACTCTCCCCACTTGGAGAGTCAGTCCCTTTAACCTCCTGTTTGGCCCAGTTTGCAATTTCTGCAGAAGATGAACAGGAATAGCGAGAACCAATGAGAGTCTAGCTGGAGGTGTCTGGACGGGCAAATTTAACTCTCATTTCCCACCAGGAAGAGGAATTAACCAAAGGCTCAGCATGCCATGCCGGAAACAGATTAGGGCCTGAAGCCATCCTGCGGTGTTGCGGCCAGGTCACAAGAAAGCGAGTTGAAGAAAGGAGCGCAGGGGCACTGTAATTCACAAACCTGCAGAGTTATAAATGACAGCTATCGTCCAAAAATAGACTGAAGTAAGGCTGCCAAGAGGACTTGAAAGCGGGGCAGAATTGCAGGAATCCGATTTCAGGAGGTAGACTGGAATTGCATTGAAATCATAGGAAAAGACGCAGAACGTCCACAATGATGCACTTGGCCAAAAAGGGCGTATGCGTTTTTTCCTGAATATATTCAGGAAAACACGCATACGCCCTTTTTGGCCAACCAAGCAAGCTTGCAAAGGAAATCTGCACTACAATGAAGTCTCACTTCCCCCCGGTCAAAAGGGCCATCTGAAAAAAGTGTAAAATCCAGAAAGGCAGGACAGGCCATGGAGAACTGGGAGCCTTGTTATGCTGAAGGGCGGGATGTAAATTGCCAACAACCACTCGGGAGAAGTGTATGGTGTTTCCTGAAACATCTAAAAAACAAAGCAACAGAGCCTAGGGCACTGCCACTTATGGTCCTATAGCTTAGGGAATTTAAAATCAAAAAGACAGAGCCACCCCAAAGTTTGGAACGGCTCTGTTTACAAGAACCTCGTTTACAGTAGAAGTTCAACATCGCAGAAAGTGAAAAATGGATAAAGAAGTTGTGGTATTTACTTACAAAGCAATATCACTCAGCAATGAAATCTGTGTCATCAGGCCCTTAGCAGCACAATGAGTGGATTCAGGTATGATGATTCTAACTGAAATAAGTCACACAGAAAAAGAAACATCATAAGATATCACTAATACACGGAATGTAAACTTGGCTACACAGGAACTGCATTCCAAAACAGAACAGGGTCTCAAATTTAGAAAACCAACTTAAGCTTGCTTAAGGGGAAAGTTGAGTTGGGGTGCTGCATAAAACCAGAGATTGAAATGAGCACAGATAAGGTTCCTTAAGCCAAATATGGAATAGACAAGAGCTACTCCTTGCTCAACGAAATGGACTCAAAACCCCATATTAAACGCCTAAGTATGTACCTGACTAGTAAGTATCTTAAAACCTATGGATTGCTATGTCTCCAAAAGAGAATCAAGCGTGTGTACAGGGGCATAAACGCAGCAGTGATAGGATTGGAGAGGTTCGGTGAGCAAATGAAGACCCTTTGAAGTCATATTGCATGGTACCCATTACACGGGTCTCAACTCTCCAGTTTTAAGGTATTCTTCCTTCAGCTAAAACATGCATGTGGAACCCAGAGTATGAACAACCATGTAAACGGGAGACGTGTTCAAATATGTCTCAGTTTTCCTCCCCTGGTACTCGGGTGCAACATTCCAGACGCTTTACTAACACTCTCCCCACTTGGAGAGTCAGTCCCTTTAACCTCCTGTTTGGCCCAGTTTGCAATTTCTGCAGAAGATGAACAGGAATAGCGAGAACCAATGAGTGGCTAGCTGGAGGTGTCTGGACGGGCAAATTTAACTCTCATTTCCCACCAGGAAGAGGAATTAACCAAAGGCTCAGCATGCCATGCCGGAAACAGATTAGGGCCTGAAGCCATCCTGCGGTGTTGCGGCCAGGTCACAAGAAAGCGAGTTGAAGAAAGGAGCTCAGGGGCACTGTAATTCACAAACCTGCAGAGTTATAAATGACAGCTATCGTCCAAAAATAGACTGAAGTAAGGCTGCCAAGAGGACTTGAAAGCGGGGCAGAATTGCAGGAATCCGATTTCAGGAGGTAGACTGGAATTGCATTGAAAGCATAGGAAAAAACGCAGAACGTCCACAATGATGCACTTGGCCAAAAAGGGCGTATGCGTTTTTTCCTGAATATATTCAGGAAAAAACGCATACGCCCTTTTTGACCAACCTAGCAAATTTCCAAAGGAAATCTGCACTACAATGAAGTCTCACTTCTCCCCGTCAAAAGGGCCATCTGAAAAAAGTGTAAAATCCAGAAAGGCAGGACAGGCCATGGAGAACTGGGAGCCTTGTTATGCTGATGGGCGGGATGTAAATTGCCAACAGACACTCGGGAGAAGTGTATGGTGTTTCCTGAAACATCTAAAAAACAAAGCAACAGAACCTAGGGCACTTCCACTTATGGTCCTATAGCTTAGGGAAATTAAAATCAAAAAGACACAGCCACCCCAAAGTTTGGAACAGCTCTGTTTACAAGAACCTCGTTTACAGTACAAGTTCAACATCGCAGAAAGAGAAAAATGGATAAAGAAGTTGTGGTATTTACTTACAAAGCAATATCACACAGCAATGAAATCTGTGTCATCAGGCCCTTAGAAGCACAATGAGTGGATTCAGGTATGATGATTCTAACTGAAATAAGTCACACAGAAAAAGAAACATCATAAGATATAATTAATACACGGAATATAAACTTGGTTACACAGGAACTGAATTACAGAACAGAACAGGGTCTCAAATTTAGAAAACCAACTTATGCTTGCTTAAGGGGAAAGGTGAGTTGGGGTGCTGCATAAAACCAGAGATTGAAATGAGCACAGATAAAGTTCCTTAAGCCAAATATGGAATAGACAAGAGCTACTCCTTGCTCAACGAAATGGACTCAACACCCCATATTAAACGCCTAAGAATGTACCTGACTAGTAAGTATCTTAAAAACTATGGATTGCTATGTCTCCGAAAGAGAATCAAGCATGTATACAGGGGCATAAACGCAGCAGTGATAGGATTGGGGAGGTTTGGTGCGCAAATGAAGAACCTTTGAA
Organism: Delphinus delphis; assembly: GCF_949987515.2. NCBI lineage: Eukaryota > Metazoa > Chordata > Mammalia > Artiodactyla > Delphinidae > Delphinus > Delphinus delphis. The sequence goes on from NW_027192650.1 coordinate 5,107,895, forward strand.
GTCATATTGCATGGTACCCATTACACGGGTCTCAACTCTCCAGGTTTAAGGTATTCTTCCTTCAGCTAAAACATGCATGTGGAACCCAAGTATGATCAACCATGTGAACGGGAGACGTGTTCAAATATGTCTCAGTTTTCCTCCCCTGGTACTCGGGTGCAACATTCCAGACGCTTTACTAACACTCTCCCCACTTGGAGAGTCAGTCCCTTTAACCTCCTGTTTGGCCCAGTTTGCAATTTCTGTGGAAGATGAACAGGAATAGCGAGAACCAATGAGAGGCTAGCTGGAGGTGTCTGGACGGGCAAATTTAACTCTCATTTCCCACCAGGAAGAGGAAATAACCAAAGGCTCAGCGTGCCGTACCAGAACCAGATTAGGGCCTGAAGCCATCCTGCGGTGTTGCGACCAGCTCAAAAGAAAGCGAGTTGAAGAAAGGAGCTCAGGGGCACTGTAATTCACAAACCTGCAGAGTTATAAATGACAGCTATCGTCCAAAAATAGACTGAAGTAAGGCTGCCAAGAGGACTTGAAAGCGGGGCAGAATTGCAGGAAACCGATTTCAGGAGGTAGACTGGAATTGCATTGAAAGCATAGGAAAAGAGGCAGAACGTCCACAATGATGCACTTGGCCAAAAAGGGCGTATGCGTTTTTTCCTGAATATATTCAGGAAAAAACGCATACGCCCTTTTTGGCCAACCAAGCAAGCTTGCAAAGGAAATCTGCACTACAATGAAGTCTCACTTCCCCCCGGTCAAAAGGGCCATCTGAAAAAAGTGTAAAATCCAGAAAGGCAACAGGCCATTGAGAACTGGGAGCCTTGTTATGCTGATGGGCGGGATGTAAATTGCCAACAGACACTTGGGAGAAGTGTATGGTGTTTCCTGAAACATCTAAAAAACAAAGCAACAGAGCCTAGGGCACTGCCACTTATGGGCCTATAGCTTAGGGAAATTAAAATCAAAAAGACACAGCCACCCCAAAGTTTGGAATGGCTCTGTTTACAAGAACCTCGTTTACAGTAGAAGTTCAACATCGCAGAAAGTGAAAAATGGATAAAGAAGTTGTGGTATTTACTTACAAAGCAATATCACTCAGCAATGAAATCTGTGTCATCAGGCCCTTAGCAGCACAATGAGTGGATTCAGGTATGATGATTCTAACTGAAATAAGTCACACAGAAAAAGAAACATCACAAGATATCAGTAATACATGGAATGTAAACTTGGCTACACAGGAACTGAATTACAGAACAGAACAGGGTCTCAAATTTAGAAAACCAACTTAGGCTTGCTTAAGGGTAAAGGTGAGTTGGGGTGCTGCATAAAACCAGAGATTGAAATGAGCACAGATAAAGTTCCTTAAGTGAAATATGGAATAAATAAGAGCTACTCCTTGCTCAACGAAATGGACTCAACACCGCATATTAAACGCCTAAGAATGTACCTGACTAGTAAGTATCTTAAAACCTATGGATTGCTATGTCTCCGAAAGAGAATCAAGCATGTGTACAGGGGCATAAATGCAGCAGTGATAGGATTGGAGAGGTTCGGTGAGCAAATGAAGACCCTTTGAAGTCATATTGCATGGTACCCATTACACGGGTCTTAACTCTCCAGGTTTAAGGTATTCTTCCTTCAGCTAAAACATGCATGTGGAACCCAAGTATGATCAACCATGTGAACGGGAGACGTGTTCAAATATGTCTCAGTTTTCCTCCCCTGGTACTCGTGTGCAACATTCCAGACGCTTTACTAACACTCTCCCGACTTGGAGAGTCAGTCCCTTTAACCTCCTGTTTGGCCCAGTTTGCAATTTCTGTGGAAGATGAACAGGAATAGCGAGAACCAATGAGAGGCTAGCTGGAGGTGTCTGGACGGGCAAATTTAACTCTCATTTCCCACCAGGAAGAGGAATTAACAAAAGGCTCAGCGTGCCGTGCCGGAACCAGATTAAGGCCTGAAGCCATCCTGCGGTGTTGCGGCCAGCTCAAAAGAAAGCGAGTTGAAGAAAGGAGCTCAGGGGCACTGTAATTCACAAACCTGCAGAGTTATAAATGACAGCTATCGTCCAAAAATATACTGAAGTAAGGCTGCCAAGAGGACTTGAAAGTGGGGCAGAATTGCAGGAAACCGATTTCAGGAGGTAGACTGGAATGCACTGAAAGCATAGGAAAAGAGGCAGAACGTCCACAATGATGCACTTGGCCAAAAAGGTCGTATGCGTTTTTTCCTGAATATATTCAGGAAAAAACGCATACGCCCTTTTTGGCCAACCAAGCAAGCTTGCAAAGGAAATCTGTACTACAATGAAGTCTCACTTCCCCCCGGTCAAAAGGGCCATCTGAAAAAAGTGTAAAATGCAGCAAGGCAGGACAGGCCATGGAGAACTGGGAGCCTTGTTATGCTGAAGGGCGGGATGTAAATTGCCAACAACCACTCGGGAGAAGTGTATGGTGTTTCCTGAAACATCTAAAAAACAAAGCAACAGAGCCTAGGGCACTGCCACTTATGGTCCTATAGCTTAGGGAAATTAAAATCAAAAAGACACAGCCACCCCAAAGTTTGGGACGCCTCTGTTTACAAGAACCTCGTTTACAGTACAAGTTCAACATCGCAGAAAGTGAAAAATGGATAAAGAAGTTGTGGTATTTACTTACAAAGCAATATCACTCAGCAATGAAATCTATGTCATCAGGCCCTTAGCAGCACAATGAGTGGATTCAGGTATGATGATTCTAACTGAAATAAGTCACACAGAAAAAGAAACATCATAAGATATCAGTAATACACAGAATGTAAACTTGGCTACACAGGAACTGAATTACAGAACAGAACAGGGTCTCAAATTTAGAAAACCAACTTATGCTTGCTTAAGGGGAAAGGTGAGTTGGGGTGCTGCATAAAACCAGAGATTGAAATGAGCACAGATAAAGTTCCTTAAGCCAAATATGGAATAGACAAGAGATACTCCTTGCTCAACGAAATGGACTCAACACCGCATATTAAACGCCTAAGAATGTACCTGACTAGTAAGTATCTTAAAACCTATAGACTGCTATGTCTCCGAAAGAGAATCAAGCATGTGTACAGGGGCATAAACGCAGCAGTGATAGGATTGGAGAGGTTCGGTGAGCAAATGAAGACCCTTTGAAGTCATATTGCATGGTACCCATTCCACGGGTTTCAACTACCCAGGTTTTAGGTATTCTTCCTTCAGCTAAAACATGCATGTGGAACCCAGAGTATGATCAACCATGTGATCGGGAGACGTGTTCAAATATGTCTCAGTTTTCCTCCCCTGGTACTCGGGTACAACATTCCAGACGCTTTACTAACACTCTCCCCACTTGGAGAGTCAGTCCCTTTAACCTCCTGTTTGGCCCAGTTTGCAATTTCTGCAGAAGATGAACAGGAATAGCGAGAACCAATGAGAGGCTAGCTGGAGGTGTCTGGACGGGCAAATTTAACTCTCATTTCCCACCAGGAAGAGGAATTAACCAAAGGCTCAGCATGCCATGCCGGAAACAGATTAGGGCCTGAAGCCATCCTGCGGTGTTGCGGCCAGGTCACAAGAAAGCGAGTTGAAGAAAGGAGCTCAGGGGCACTGTAATTCACAAACCTGCAGAGTTATAAATGACAGCTATCGTCCAAAAATAGACTGAAGTAAGGCTGCCAAGAGGACTTGAAAGCGGGGCAGAATTGCAGGAAACCGATTTCAGGAGGTAGACTGGAATTGCATTGAAAGCATAGGAAAAGAGGCAGAACGTCCACAATGATGCACTTGGCCAAAAAGGGCGTATGCGTTTTTTCCTGAATATATTCAGGAAAAAACGCATACGCCCTTTTTGGCCAACCAAGCAAGCTTGCAAAGGAAATCTGCACTACAATGAAGTCTCACTTCCCCCCGGTCAAAAGGGCCATCTGAAAAAAGTGTAAAATCCAGAAAGGCAGGACAGGCCATGGAGAACTGGGAGCCTTGTTATGCTGATGGGCGGGATGTAAATTGCCAACAGACACTTGGGAGAAGTGTATGGTGTTTCCTGAAACATCTAAAAAACAAAGCAACAGAGCCTAGGGCACTGCCACTTATGGTCCTATAGCTTAGGGAAATTAAAATCAAAAAGACACAGCCACCCCAAATTTTGGGACGCCTCTGTTTACAAGAACCTCGTTTACAGTACAAGTTCAATATCGCAGAAAGTGAAAAATGGATAAAGAAGTTGTGGTATTTACTTACAAAGCAATATCACTCAGCAATGAAATCTGTGTCACAAGGCCCTTAGCAGCACAATGAGTGGATTCAGGTATGATGATTCTAACTGAAATAAGTCACACAGAAAAAGAAACATCATAAGATATCAGTAATACACGGAATGTAAACTTGGCTACACAGGAACTGAATTACAGAACAGAACAGGGTCTCAAATTTAGAAAACCAACTTATGCTTGCTTAAGGGTAAAGGTGAGTTGGGGTGCTGCATAAAACCAGAGATTGAAATGAGCACAGATAAAGTTCCTTAAGTCAAATATGGAATAGACAAGAGCTACTCCTTGCTCAACGAAATGGACTCAACACCGCATATTAAACGCCTAAGAATGTACCTGACTAGTAAGTATCTTAAAACCTATGGATTGCTATGTCTCTGAAAGAGAATCAAGCATGTGTACAGGGGCATAAACGCAGCACTGATAGGATTGGAGAGGTTCGGTGAGCAAATGAAGACCCTTTGAAGTCATATTGCATGGTACCCATTCCACGGGTCTCAACTCTCCAGGTTTAAGGTATTCTTCCTTCAGCTAAAACATGCATGTGGAACCCAGAGTATGATCAACCATGTGAACGGGAGACGTGTTCAAATATGTCTCAGTTTTCCTCCCCTGGTACTCGGGTGCAACATTCCAGACGCTTTACTAACACTCTCCCGACTTGGAGAGTCAGTCCCTTTAACCTCCTGTTTGGCCCAGTTTGCAATTTCTGCAGAAGATGAACAGGAATAGCGAGAACCAATGAGAGGCTAGCTGGAGGTGTCTGCACGGGCAAATTTAACTCTCATTTCCCACCAGGAAGAGGAATTAACCAAAGGCTCAGCATGCCGTACCGTAACCAGATTAGGGCCTGAAGCCATCCTGCGGTGTTGCGGCCAGGTCACAAGAAAGCGAGTTGAAGAAAGGAGCTCAGGGGCACTGTAATTCACAAACCTGCAGAGTTATAAATGACAGCTATCGTCCAAAAATAGACTGAAGTAAGGCTGCCAAGAGGACTTGAAAGCGGGGCAGAATTGCAGGAAACCGATTTCAGGAGGTAGACTGGAATTGCATTGAAAGCATAGGAAAAGAGGCAGAACGTCCACAATGATGCACTTGGCCAAAAAGGGCGTATGCGTATTTTCCTGAATATATTCAGGAAAACACGCATACGCCCTTTTTGGCCAACCAAGCAAGCTTGCAAAGGAAATCTGCACTACAATGAAGTCTCACTTCCCCCCGGTCAAAAGGGCCATCTGAAAAAAGTGTAAAATCCAGAAAGGCAACAGGCCATGGAGAACTGGGAGCCTTGTTATGCTGATGGGCGGGATGTAAATTGCCAACAGACACTTGGGAGAAGTGTATGGTGTTTCCTGAAACATCTAAAAAACAAAGCAACAGAGCCTAGGGCACTGCCACTTATGGTCCTATAGCTTAGGGAAATTAAAATCAAAAAGACACAGCCACCTCAATGTTTGGGACGCCTCTGTTTACAAGAACCTCGTTTACCATACAAGTTCAATATCACAGAAAGTGAAAAATGGATAAAGAACTTGTGGTACTTACGTACAATGCAGTATCACTCAGCAATGAAATCTATGTCATCAGGCCCGTATCAGCATAATGAGTGGATTCAGGTACGATGATTCTAACTGAAATAAGTCACACAGAAAAAGAAACATCATAAGATATCACTAATAAACGGAATGTAAACTTGGCTACAAAGGAACTGAATTCCAAAACAGAACAGGTTCTCAAATTTAGAAAACCAACTTATGCTTGCTTAAGGGGAAAGGTGAGTTGGGTTGCTGCATAAAACCAGAGATTGAAATGAGCACAGATAAAGTTCCTTAAGCCAAATATGGAATAGACAAGAGCTACTCCTTGCTCAACGAAATGGACTCAACACCGCATATTAAACGCCTAAGAATGTACCTGACTAGTAAGTATCTTAAAACCTATGGATTGCTATGTCTCTGAAAGAGAATCAAGCATGTGTACAGGGGCATAAACGCAGCAGTGATAGGATTGGAGAGGTTCGGTGAGCAAATGAAGACCCTTTGAAGTCATATTGCATGGTACCCATTCCACGGGTTTCAACTACCCAGGTTTAAGGTATTCTTCCTTCAGCTAAAACATGCATGTGGAACCTAGAGTATGATCAACCATGTGATTGGGAGACGTGTTCAAATATGTCTCTGTTTTCGTACCCTGGTACTCGGGTGCAACATTCCAGACGCTTTACTAACACTCTCCCCACTTGGAGAGTCAGCGCCTTTAACCTCCTGTTTGGCCCAGTTTGCAATTTCTGCGGAAGATGAACAGGAATAGCGAGAAACAATGAGAGACTAGCTGGAGGTGTCTGGACGGGCAAATTTAACTCTCATTTCCCACCAGAAAGAGGAAATAACCAAAGACTCAGCGTGCCGTGCCGGAACCAGATTAGGGCCTTAAGCCATCCTGCGGTGTTGCGGCCAGGTCACAAGAAAGCGAGTTGAAGAAAGGAGCTCAGGGGCACTGTAATTCACAAACCTGCAGAGTTATAAATGACAGCTATCGTCCAAAAATAGACTGAAGTAAGGCTGCCAAGAGGACTTGAAAGCGGGGCAGTATTGCAGGAAACCGATTTCAGGAGGTAGACTGGAATTGCATTGAAAGCATAGGAAAAGAGGCAGAACGTCCACAATGATGCACTTGGCCAAAAAGGGCGTATGCGTTTTTTCCTGAATATATTCAGGAAAAAACGCATACGCCCTTTTTGGCCAACCAAGCATGCTTGCAAAGGAAATGTGCACTACAATGAAGTCTCACTTCCCCCTGGTCAAAAGGGCCATCTGAAAAAAGTGTAAAATCCAGAAAGGCAGGACAGGCCATGGAGAACTGGGAGCCTTGTTATGCTGATGGGCGGGATGTAAATTGCCAACAACCACTCGGGAGAAGTGTATGGTGTTTCGTGAAACATCTAAAAAACAAAGCAACAGAACCTAAGGCACTTCCACTTATGGTCCTATAGCTTAGGGAAATTAAAATCAAAAAGACACAGCAACCCCAAAGATTGGAACGGCTCTGTTTACAAGAACCTCCTTTACAGTACAAGTTCAACATCGCAGAAAGTGAAAAATGGATAAAGAAGTTGTGGTATTTACTTACAAAGCAATATCACTCAGCAATGAAATCTGTGTCATCAGGCCCTTAGCAGCACAATGAGTGGATTCAGGTATGATGATTCTAACTGAAATAAGTCACACAGAAAAAGAAACATCATAAGATATCTGTAATACACGGAATGTAAACTTGGCTACACAGGAACTGAATTACAGAACAGAACAGGGTCTCAAATTTAGAAAACCAACTTATGCTTGCTTAACAGGAAAGGTGAGTTGGGGTGCTGAATAAAACCAGAGATTCAAATGAGCACAGATAAATTTCCTTAAGCCAAATATGGAATAGACAAGAGCTACACCTTGCTCAACGAAATGGACTCAACACCACATATTAAACGCCTAAGAACGTACCTGACTAGTAAGTATCTTAAAACCTATAGATTGCTATGTCTCCGAAAGAGAATCAAGCATGTGTACAGGGACATAAACGCAGCACTGATAGGATTGGAGAGGTTCGGTGAGCAAATGTAGACCCTTTGAAGTCATATTTCATGGTACCCATTCCACGGGTTTCAACTACCCAGGTTTTAGGTATTCTTCCTTCAGCTAAAACATGCATGTGGAACCCAGAGTATGATCAACCATGTGATCGGGAGACGTGTTCAAATATGTCTCAGTTTTCCTCCCCTGGTACTCGGGTGCAACATTCCAGACGCTTTACTAACACTCTCCCCACTTGGAGAGTCAGTCCCTTTAACCTCGTGTTTGGCCCAATTTGCAATTTCTGCGGAAGATGAACAGGAATAGCGAGAACCAATGAGAGGCTAGCTGGAGGTGTCTGGACGGGCAAATTTAACTCTCATTTCCCACCAGGAAGAGGAAATAACCAAAGGCTCAGCATGCTGTACCGGAACCAGATTAGGGCCTGAAGCCACCCTCGGTGTTGCGGCAGCTCAAAAGAAAGCGAGTTGAAGAAAGGAGCTCAGGGGCACTGTAATTCACAAACCTGCAGAGTTATAAATGACAGCTATCGTCCAAAAATATACTGAAGTAAGGCTGCGAAGAGGACTTGATAGCGGGGCAAAATTGCAGGAAACCAATTTCAGGAGGTAGACAGGAATTGCATTTCAAGCATAGGAAAAGAGGCAGAACGTCCACAGTGATGCACTTGGCCAAAAAGGGCGTATGCGTTTTTTCCTGAATATATTCAGGAAAAAACGCATACGCCCTTTTTGGCCAACCAAGCAAGCTTGCAAAGGAAATCTGCACTACAATGAAGTCTCACTTCCCCCCGGTCAAAAGGGCCATCTGATAAAAGTGTAAAATCCAAAAAGGCAGGACAGGCCATGGAGAACTGGGAGCCTTGTTATGCTGATGGGCGGGATGTAAATAGCCAACAGACACTCCAGAGAAGTGTATGGTGTTTCCTGAAACATCTAAAAAACAAAGCAACAGAGCCTAGTGCATTTCCACTTATGGTCCTATAGCTTAGGGAAATTAAAATCAAAAAGACACAGCCACCCCAAAGTTTGGGACGCCTCTGTTTACAAGAACCTCGTTAACCATACAAGTTCAATATCACAGAAAGTGAAAAATGGATAAAGAAGTTGTGGTACTCATGTACAATGCAATATCACTCAGCAATGAAATCTATGTCACCAGGCCCGTAGCAGCATAATGAGTGGATTCGGGTATGGTGATTCTAACTGAAATAAGTCACACAGAAAAAGAAACATCAAAAGATATCACTAATGCACGGAATGTAAACTTGGCTACACTGGGACTGAATTCCAAAACAGAACAGGGTCTCAAATTTAGAAAACCAACTTATGCTTGCTTAAGGGGAAAGGTGAGTTGGGGTGCTGCATAAAACCAGAGATTGAAATGAGCACAGATAAAGTTCCTTAAGCCAAATATGGAACAGACAAGAGCTACTCCTTGCTCAACGAAATGGACTCAACACCCCATATTAAACGCCTAAGAATGTACCTGACTAGTAAGTATCGTAAAACCTAGGGATTGCTATGTCTCCGAAAGAGAATCAAGCGTGTGTACTGGGGCATAAATGCAGCAGTGATAGGATTGGAGAGGTTCGGTGAGCAAATGAAGACCCTTTGAAGTCATATTGCATGGTACACATTCCACGGGTCTCAACTCTCCAGGTTTAAGGTATTCTTCCTTCAGCTAAAACATGCATGTGGAACCCAGAGTATGATCAACCGTGTGATCGGGAGACGTGTTCAAATATGTCTCAGTTTTCATACCCTGGTACTCGGGTGCAACATTCCAGATGCTTTACTAACACTCTCCCTACTTGGAGAGTCAGTGCCTTTAACCTCCTGTATGGCACAGTTTGCAATTTCTGCGGAAGATGAAAAGGAATAGTGAGAACCAATGAGAGACTACCTGGAGGTGTCTGAACGGGCAAATTTAACTCTCATTTCCCACCAGGAAGAGGAATTAACCAAAGGCTCAGCGTGCCATGCCGGAACCACATTAGGGCCTGAAGACATCCTGCGGTGTTGCGGCCAGCTCACAAGAAAGCGAGTTGAAGAAAGGAGCTCAGGGGCACTGTAATTCACAAACCTGCAGAGTTATAAATGACACCTATCGTCCAAAAATAGACTGAAGTAAGGTTGCCAAGAGGACTTGAAAGCAGGGCAGAATTGCAGGAAACTAATTTCAGGAGGTAGACAGGAATTGCATTTCAAGCATAGGAAAAGAGGCAGAACATCCACAGTGATGCACTTGGCCAAAAAGGGCGTATGCGTTTTTTCCTGAATATATTCAGGAAAAAACGCATACGCCCTTTTTGGCCAACCAAGCAAGCTTGCAAAGGAAATCTGCACTACAATGAAGTCTCACTTCCCCCCGGTCAAAAGGGCCATCTGAAAAAAGTGTAAAATCCAGGAAGGCAGGACAGGCCATGGAGAACTGGGAACCTTGTTATGCTGATGGGCGGGATGTAAATTGCCAACAGCCACTCTGGAGAAGTGTATGGTGTTTCCTGAAACATCTAAAAAACAAAGCAACAGAGCCTAGGGCACTTCCACTTATGGTCCTATAGCTTAGGGAAATTAAAATCAAAAAGACACAGCCACTTCAAAGTTTGGGACGCCTCTGTTTACAAGAACCTCGTTTACCGTACAAATTCAATATCACAGAAAGTGAAAAATGGATAAAGAACTTGTGGTACTTACGTACAATGCAGTATCACTCAGCAATGAAATCTGTGTCACCAGACCCATAGCAGCATAATGAGTGGATTCGGGTATGGTGATTCTAACTGAAATTAGTCACACAGAAAAAGAAACATCAAAAAATATCACTAATACATGGAATTTAAACTTGGCTACAGAGGAACTGAATTACAAAACAGAACAGGGTCTCAAATTTAGAAAACCACCTTATGCTTGCTTAAGTGGAAAGATGAGTTGGGGTGCTGCATAAAACCAGAGATTGAAATGAGCACAGATAAAGTTCCTTAAGCCAAATATGGAATAGACTAGAGCTACTCCTTGCTCAACGAAATGGACTCAACACCGCATATTAAACGCCTAAGAATATACCTGACTAGTAAGTATCTTAAAACCTATGGATTGCTATGTCTCCAAAAGAGAATCAAGCGTGTGTACAAGGGTCATAAACGAAGCAGTGATAGGACTGGAGAGATTCGGTGAGCAAATGAAGACCCTTTGAAGTCATATTGCATGGTACCCATTCCACTGGTCTCAACTCTCCAGGTTTAAGGTATTCTTTCTTCAGCTAAAACATGCATGTGGAACCCAGAGTATGATCAACCGTGTGATCGGGAGACGTGTTCAAATATGTCTCAGTTTTCGTCCCCTGGTACTTCGGTGCAACATTCCAGACGCTTTACTAACATTCTCCCCACTTGGAGAGTCAGTGCCTTTAACCTCCTGTTTGGCCCAGTTTGCAACTTCTGCGGAAGATGTACAGGAATAGGGAGAACCAATGAGAGACAAGCGCGAGGTGTCTGGACGGGCAAATTTAACTCTAATTTCCCACCAGGATGAGGAATTAACCAAAGGCTCAGCGTGCCGTGCCGGAACCAGATTAGGGCCTGAAGCCATCCTGCAGAGTTGCGGCCAGGTCACAAGAGAGCGAGTTGAAGAAAGGAGCTCAGGGGCACTGTAATTCACAAACCTGCAGAGTTATAAATGACAGCTATCGTCCAAAAATGTACTGAAGTAAGGCTGCCAAGAGGACTTGAAAGCGGGGCAGAATTGCAGGAAACCGATTTCAGGAGGTAGACTGGAATTGCATTGAAAGCGTAGGAAAAGAGGCAGAACGTCCACAATGATGCACTTGGCCAAAAGGGCGTATGCATTTTTTCCTGAATATATTCAGGAAAAAACGCATACGCCCTTTTTGGCCAACCAAGCAAGCTTGCAAAGGAAATCTGCACTACAATGAAGTCTCACTTCCCCCCGGTCAAAAGGGCCATCAGAATAAAGTGTAAAATCCAGAAAGGCAGGACAGGCCATGGAGAACTGGGAGCCTTGTTATGCTGATGGGCGGGATGTAAATTGCCAACAGACACTCGGGACAAGTGTATGGTGTTTCCTGAAACATCTAAAAAACAAAGCAACAGAGCCTAGGGCACTTCCACTTATGGTCCTATAGCTTAGAGAAATTAATATCAAAAAGACACAGCCACCCCAAAGTTTGGGACGCCTCTGTTTACAAGAACCTCGTTTACCGTACAAGTTCAATATCACAGAAAGTGAAAAATGGATAAAGAACTTGTGGTACTTACGTACAATGCAGTATCACTCAGCAATGAAATCTATGTCATCAGGCCCGTAGCAGCATAATGAGTGGATTCAAGTACGATGATTCTAACTGAAATAAGTCACACAGAAAAAGAAACATCAAAAGATATCACTAATACACGGAATGTAAACTTGGCTACACTGGAACTGCATTCCAAAACAGAACAGGGTCTCAAATTTAGAAAACCAACTTATGCTTGCTTAAGGGGAAAGGTGAGTTGGGGTGCTGCATAAAGCCAGAGATTGAAATGAGCACAGATAAAGTGCCTTAAGCCAAATATGGAACAGACAAGAGCTACTCCTTGCTCAATGAAATGGACTCAACACCCCATATTAAACGCCTAAGAAAGTACCTGACTAGTAAGTATCTTAAAACCTAGGGATTGCTATGTCTCCAAAAGAGAATCAAGCGTGTGTACTGGGGCATAAATGCAGCAGTGATAGGATTGGAGAGGTTCGGTGAGCAAATGAAGACCCTTTGAAGTCATATTGCATGGTACCCATTCCACGGGTCTCAACTCTCCAGGTTTAAGGTATTCTTCCTTCAGCTAAAACATGCATGTGGAACCCAGAGTATGATCAACCGTGTGATCGGGAGATGTGTTCAAATATGTCTCAGTTTTCATACCCTGGTACTCGGGTGCAACATTCCAGACGCTTTACTAACACTCTCCCGACTTGGACAGTCAGTGCCTTTAACCTCCTGTTTGGCCCAGTTTGCAATTTCTGCGGAAGATGAACAGGAATAGGGAGAAACAATGAGAGACTAGCTGGAGGTGTCTGAACGGGCAAATTTAACTCTCATTTCCCACTAGGAAGAGGAATTAACCAAAGGCTCAGCGTGCCGTGCCGGAACCAGATTAGGGCCTAAAGCCATCCTGCGGTGTTGCGGCCAGCTCACAAGAAAGTGAGTTGAAGAAAGGAGCTCAGTGGCTCTGTAATTCACAAACCTGCAGAGTTATAAATGACAGCTATCGTCCAAAAATAGACTGAAGTAAGGCTGCCAAGAGGACTTGAAAGCGGGGCAGAATTGCAGGAAACCGATTTCAGGAGGTAGACTGGAATTGCATTGAAAGTGTAGGAAAAGAGGCAGAACGTCCACAATGATGCACTTTGCCAAAAGGGCGTATCCGTTTTTTCCTGAATATATTCAGGAAAAAACGCATACGCCCTTTTTGGCCAACCAAGTAAGCTTGCAAAGGAAATCTGCACTACAATGAAGTCTCACTTCCCCCCGGTCAAAAGGGCCATCAGAATAAAGTGTAAAATCCAGAAAGGCAGGACAGGCCATGGAGAACTGGGAGCCTTGTTATGCTGATGGGCGGGATGTAAATTGCCAACAGACACTCGGGACAAGTGTATGGTGTTTCCTGAAACATCTAAAAAACAAAGCAACAGAGCCTAGGGCACTTCCACTTATGGTTCTATAGCTTAGGGAAATTAATATCAAAAAGACACAGCAACCCCAAAATTTGGGATGGCTCTTTTTACAGGAATCTCTTCTACGGCACAAGTTAAATATCCCAGAGAGCAAATAATGGATAAAGAAGTTGCGGTACTTATGTACAACAGAATACCACTCAGCAATGAAATCTATGTCACCAGGCCCGTACCAGCATAATGAGTGGATTGAGCCACGATGATTCTAAGTGAAATAAGTCACACAGAAAAAGGAACATCATAAGGTATCACTAATACACGGAATGTGAACTTGGCTACACATGAACTGAATTACAAAACAGAACAGGGTCTCAAGTTTGGAAAACCAACTTATGCCTGCTTAAGGGGGAAGGTGAGTTGGGGTGCTGCATAAAAGCAGAGTTTGAAATTAGCACAGATACCGTTCCATAAGCCAAATATGTTATAGACAAGAGCTACCCCTTGCTCAACGAAATGGATTCAACAATGAGGTATCACCTCACACCTGGTAGAATAGGCATCATTGAAAATGTACAAACAAAAAATGCTGGAAAGGGTGTGGAGAAAAGGAACCCTCTCCCACTATTGTTGGGAATATAAATTGATACAGTCATTATGGAGAACAATATGGAATTTCTTAAGAAACTAACAATAGAATTACCATATGATACAGCAATCCCAGTACTGGACATATACCCAGACAAAACCATAAATCAAAAAGAGTCATTCACCGCAATGTTCATTGCATCACTATTTACAATATCGAGGTAATGGAAGCAACCTAAATGCCCACAGACAGACGAATGCATAAAGCTGTGGTACATATATAAAATGGAATATTACTAAGCCATGAAAAGGAATGAAATTGGGTCATTTGTAGAGACGTCGATGGATCTAGAGACTGTCATACAGAGTGAAGTAAGTCAGAAAGAGAAAAACAAATCTTGTATATTCATGCATATATGTGGAACCTAGAAAAACTGTACAGATTAACCATTTTGCAAGGCATAAATAGAGCAACAGATGTAGACAACAAACGTATGGACAACAAGGGGGGAAAGCTGTTGGGGGGTGGTGGTGGGAGGAGTTGAGAGACTGGGATTGGCATGTATACATTTATATGTATAAAATAGATAACCAATAAGAACCTGCTGTATAAAAATATAAAATAAAATTCAAAATTAAAAAGAAATAAAATTTAAAAAATAAAACAGAAAAAACAATTATTCCCTGCACATACATGTATTTATATGAATAAACTATTTCCATGCTTATATCTGTAAATACAAAAAAGAGGAATAAAATCTACCTTGAACCAAAAACGAAAAAGAGAAAAAAAACACAGAACCCACCAGTTACACAGAGGAAAACCGTATCAGGGCACTTGCTCCAGTTGTAAACAATTCTGAAGTTGGTCAGTGGTGGGGAATCGTCTCCCATTCAGCCAGCAGCCCCCACGCAACAAGCGTCCTCATTGCAAAGCTGGGGCACCGTGCCGAGGCATCTGTGAGTAAACGTGAGCTGAGCCCCAGGCCAGTTGCTGCTGAACTATTCCCACCTGTCCCAGGTAAAACACCTGAATATATACAAGGACTTGAAAGCCTAGAGGAAGGGCCATAGAGCCACACGAGTGACAGCATGCCGGCCGACTTGGTGCCTGCAGGCCAGCCAGGATGGTCCTGGCCCTGGGTGCTCTTCTGGAAGATTTCCATTTCCCTGCCTGAGATACCCGTCCTGTCCCTGCCCCCACTGCTTTTTTCCTTCCTCACCTCTGCCCAGGGAGAAATTCCAGCAGCAGGTATGGGTGACACATCCTCTTCTTTAGCAGGTGGCAGCCTGGCAACTGCTGCAGAAAGTCCAGCAGAGCCCCACTCACACTGGGCCACCCACAAAGCCGTGGCCTCTCACTCCCTCCCACCAGCCCAGCCCCGAGACTGCTGACAGGGCAGAGAAAATGGCGTCAGGCACGGCTGCAGGGGCTCTTGCTGCCTGGAGTGGTATTTATATTGATCTCAACCCAAGCACACCTGGGGAGGGCTGGCCGGCACGGTAAGGCTGCCCAGGTCAGCCAATCATCACCCCTCAGGGGCTCACAGTTGCAGAAAATGGAACTTGCTGAACCGGCCAGGTCCAAGGAACAGGTGTGGGCTCCTGAGAGTCAGGATAGACAAGGGGCTGCAGCTTTGGCTTGTTTTCTAATCATTTTATCTGGCCCATGAGTGGGAGACAACTTCAAGAAAACCCTCTCCTAATGAGAGGAACCCAGGAGTCAGGGAGAGGAGGGGTGGGTGGTGGTTGGAGACAGAGGCCTGGTGCCCCGGGTGCAGTGGAAGTCTCTGGAAGACCAGGTGGAGGGAGGCCTCACGGAGTGATGCCCAGGGTCACAGACCTGTCGCAGCTGCTGTTTGTTAGTTCAAGTCCTGCTCTGAGGTGCTCTGTGTCAGCTCTGAGCGACAGGTGAGCTGGGGGTGCTCTGCAATGAGGGCTATGTGCACGGTTCCTGTGTGCCCAGCCCTGCCACGGTACCTGCAAGGGTAGCTCTGTATCCTGGAGGGGCCTGACCACGAGAGCCCCGTGGGCTGGGGTGGGGGTGGGGTACCTGCCCAGGTGAGCTCCATATTCTGGGATTGGTCTGACCACGAGAGCCCCATGGGCTGCTGGGGACCTGGTAAAGGATGTCAGGACAGTCAGTGAAGCCACCGAGGATATACCTCCAGTTGCTCCTAATTCCTACACCCTGCTGGTCATTCTACCAACCACCAGGACATGGTATTCTGTATTAGTCTTCAATGATGCCTTCTTTTGTATTCCATTAGTCCCAGAGTCACAAGAAATTTTGGCTTGTGAGTGGCAGGACTCAACATACAACTAAAACAATACTTCCGGGACGTCTGGCCCCAAGGGTGCAAAAATTCCCACACCATCTTTGGGGAAAGCTTAGCTAAAGACCTAAAAGTTCTACCTCTGGAAAAGGAAACCCTCCTTCAATATGCAGACGACATTCTGATCACCAGCCCTACTAAGGAGGCCTCTGAACTACCAAGCCAATAAAGGATAGAAGTTGTCCAAGAAAAAGCTCAAATATCACAGACTGCGGTGACCTGCCTGGGCTTCATTCTCACAGAAGGTCAGAGAAGCCCATCCCAGGAAAGGGAAGAAACCATTTTCAGCCTTACCCCTTTCTAAAACTAGAAGACAGCTTAGGGGTTCCTGGGGAGGCCAGGGTTTGCTGCTTCTGGATCCCTAACTACAGTCTACTAGCTGGGCCTCTATATGAAACACTGAAAGGAAAAGATGATGATCCTTTTGAATAGAATCCAGAAGTGGCCTTTCAAGAATGGAAAGAGCAGTCAATTCAGACCCTTGCCCTGGAACTCCCTAATTTAGCTAAACCCTTTGACCTTTACATTCCCGGTGAAAGGTGAATCGCCATTGGAGAATTAGTGCAAAAACTGGGACCACTTGAAATGGAACAATGCAAGAATGCCATCCAGGTAGGATAAACTACGGTCACTAAGGGGCTTGGCCCACTGCCACATCTGGCCAAGATACTGGCGGTATCTAAAAACCTGGAAATCAGCAGCCCAAAAGGCCACCTCCCTCCTAAGGGAAAAGGACCCCACGTGGTGATCCTAACCACCAACCATGCCCTGAAGTTGCAGGGTTCGCTCCGTGGGCACACTGACCTCGAGTGAGGAGGCCCTCCAACTCCAACATCCAGAGAGATAACCGGGGGCAACAGGGCACCATGACGACTCGTGTGAACATCACTTGACCTGGAGTTTCTCTCATAAAACAACAAGAGTGTGTCCCAAAAGAGTAGACTACTGCTTGCAGGACTTACTGCACCCAGAGGGGAGCTAATAATCTTGGTGGGGGAACAGTATACCACACTGTCACCATAGAAAAGCCTACAGACACCGTGATGATGGTGGCCAATAAGACCGGCTGGACTCCTGTTTACTTCAAAAGGCTGTTGACTCAGTAGCCATCATGGTCCTTGATCACCACTGACCCTGGACTGTCTGGGAGTTGAGCGGGCAGGGCTCTGACACCTGGTGCTGTTTGTACGTTAATTCAGGGGCCTAACTGAAGAAAGCGCAGACTACTGGTCAGAGCATCTAGGCTGGCAGAGACGGTCAGCCTAAGGTGGCCGAACAAATGTGGGGCGGGGTGAAACCGGCCCCCACAGCGTCTCTGCACATCTCTTTCCTGGACCCTTAAAGGTCATTAGAATCTATAACACTTCCAATGCTGGTGCTCAGGCGGACGAGCAGGGAGGCAGGGGTCCTGGGGACAATCAATGTCACCGGGAGGCTGCTGGGGAGAAGCTCTGACCCTCGCCCCAGGGTATGAGGGCTCCCAACTCAGCACTCAGCAGTTACAGAAGAAGGGTCTGCACCCTCAGCACTCCAAGAATGAGGAACGGGACAAAAGGCAGAGGAGGGGTTTGTCCCCAGCAAAGCCCATTAAAAATCCCTGGGAGATAAAAATAGAATCTGGGCAATAAAGTCAAGTCTAACCTTTTTTATCCTTTGTGCTTTGTCTAATTTCACGTGCTCCTAGGGTCCCGCATGCAGAGGTTCCACACCCGGCACTTCAGACCAGATTTCCTAGTGCAGAATGGCTGGGTCGACACCTCAGCTCCTGGGGCCCAGTGCAGACTCCACGATATAGAGCCTGAGCTACAGCCAACCCGGCCCTCGAGAGCTCCGCCACCTCCCTCCCTCCCACTGACTCTGACAGGATCTCTACACAGCAGCCCAGCCCACAGCCCACGGGGTAGTGCATGCTCTCACCTCTCCATTCTCTGATCAAAATATAAAGTTTCCTTTGCTTGTGAACCAAACTCAGTCTCGATCTGTTGGCCCCAATGACACTGGGCAGGGGGACACTTGTTGGGGTCCACTCTGGAGGATCAGTAACAGAAATTGAGACTATTGTAACCTCAATGAACAGATGTGTGAGCCAAACTGTAGTTAACATAGAACAGTGTATAAGGCTCGGGTAAAATAAGATGTTTTTAACACTTCCATTTGATATTTCCATCACTTTTTATAAGCAAGTTCAGTGAAAAGGTTTGTCTTATTTATCAGGTCAATATTAGAGAAACGAAGTGATTTCTTTCCAAGGATGTACATCTAATAATCTTGGTTAAACCTTCAATCTTGTTTTAAATGCTTTTCCATTGAAAATGATACCTCTCTTTCAGCTCCCCCATTTCTGAGAAGTATAAAATCTTATAATTTATTATTACCAAAGGGGAAAGGTGGGAGGAGGGATAAATTAACAGTTTGGAATGAACACATACACACTGCTATGTATAAAATAGATCATCAACAAGGAACTACTGTATAGCACAGGGAACTACACTCAACATTTTGCAATAACCTATAAGGGGAAATAATCTGAAAAAGAATAGATATTTTTATTGACATCATCTATCAATGACAGTTAAAGTGTAGCCTAAGGGAAGCTGGTGGTGAGTGCTTCTGACCCTGAAGACTTCAATCATCTAAAGTTTGGACTCTGCCTACTTCCCAAGGCCCTTAATGAACATATGTGTAGCTGTAGCTTAAAAAATTCCCCAGTTTGGGTTTCGGGGAGACACTGATTTTGAAAAAGCCCTGGTGTTCTCCTTACATGAATGGGACTCTTCCTACTGCTAAAACATGTCTGTCACACCCAGAGGATGGTATACCATCTGATCGGGAAGAGTTTGGAAAAGGCATCTCATCTCCTCATCTCCTGGTGCTCGGGTTCACCCCTCCAGCGTCTTTACTAACAGTCTCCCCACTTGGAGATGTCAGCACTGTCAACATCCTGTTGCGTACAGTTTGGAATTTGTCCAGAGGATGAAGCGGAAGGATGAGGAACAATGAGAGACAAGTCCTAGGTGTTCAGACAGGCACATGTCACTCTAATTTCCAATCAGGAAGATGAATTGACCAAAAGCTAGGGTTGCCCATGGAAACAGTATAGGGCTTGAGGAAATCCCGCTGCTTTGTGGCCAGTTCCCATAAACACGAGTTGAACAATGGAACTCAGGGGCAGTAAAATTCACAAAACTGCAGAGTTGAAAATATCCATCACTGAAAAATGTCTTGAGGAAAGTCAGAGAAAAGGACTTGTAAGCAAGGGAGAATGGCAGGAAAGGGATTTGAGGAGGTAGAAAGGACTCGCCATTAAGCACAAGAAAAGGAGCTGAACATTGCCAACATTGCAGTTGGCCAAAAAGGGTGTATGCGTTCTTTTCTGTATATATTCAAGAAAAGGGCATACACTTTTTTAGCCAACCAAACAGGTGGGCACTGGAAGTCAATACTACAAAAGATATCACTTCGCATCAGTCAGAAGAGCCATCCTCATAAAGCGTAAACAACAGAAATGCAGGACAGGGCAACGAGAAGAGGGAGCCCTGTGAGACTTATAGTGGAAATGTATATTGCCAACGGCCATTCTGGAGAAGTGTATTGTGTTTACTAAAGCATCTAAAAAATGAGCTACAGAGCATAGGGCACTTGCACTCATGGGCGTATATCTTGGGAAAAACAAAAATCGAGAGGACACAGGCACCCCAATGTTTACCCCCTCTCTGTTTAAAAGATCCTCGACTAGGATATAACTTAAATGTCTCTGGAGGGAAAAAATGGATAGAGATGTGGTACTTAGGTAGAGTGGAATATTATTCAGCCTGGAAATCAATGAAATATGGCCAGTTGTAACAAATCTGGAGGAGTTACGTATGATCATTCTAAGTGACAGAATTCAAAAAGAAAAAGACACATATCATAAGATATCACTTAAAGGTGGAATCCAAAATGGCTACACATGAAATAAATTACAAAACAAAAACATAGTCAAATATGTAGAAAACACGCATAAGGCTGCTAAACGGGAAAGGTGGGGAGGGGTGAGGCATCATCCAGGAGGTTGAAATTAGCAAAGATACCATTCCAAATACCAAACTGATAATCAACAAGGCCTACACGGTAGCTAAAAGAACTGCACTCAGCACACTCAAGTCACCGGAAAAGAATATATACGACTGGTAAGAATCTGAAAAAGAATTTATTGATGTCTCTCTGTACGTGAATCAAGTGGATGTACAGCAGCAAGAAACAGAGCTTTGAAAATCAGCTGTAACCAATATAGTAATAAATTGAAAAAAATAAATGACAGAGAGACAGAGAAAACCTCTTACAACTTTTCCTCAGGGACGGTGATGCAACATGGATTGAACACATCTAGACCCACAGCAGGATGAGACATAAGGCTGGAAACTGTTTGCGCTAAGAGAAATGTGAGGTTGGGTGAGGAAATGCACACCCTTTAAAGTAATACTACCTGGTACCCATTCAATGGGTCCCAAATCTGCAGGTTCAAGGGATCTTCCTACAGCTAAAACATGCATGGAAAACCCAGAGGACTGTACACCATGTGATCGGGAGATGTGTCTAAAATGCACCTCATTTATCCTCTCCTGGTGCTCCTGTTCACCATTCCAGCCACGCTACTTAGAATCTCCCCACTTGGAGAATCAGCACATTTAAACTTCTGTTTCACACATTTTGCAAATTGTGAGGAGGATGAACGGGAAGAGGGGGAACCAATGAGAGAAGAGTTGTAGGGGTTTGGACGGGCACATATCACTCTAATTTCCCATTAAGAATAAGAATTAAAGAAAGGCTCAGCCTGCCTCGCCGGAGCCAAAATAGGGCCTGAAGCAATCCTGCGGGTTTGAGGCCAGCTCACAAAAGAGCAACTTAAAAAATGGAGCTCAGGGTCACTGCAATTCACAAACCTGCAGAGTTATAAATGAAAACTAACGTCCAAAAATATGTTGAGGTAAGGCAAAGAAGAGGATCTGAATGCAAGACAGAATTGCAAGAAACAGATTTCAAGAGATAGATTGGACTCGTCTTTAATGCACATGAAAAGCGGCAGAATTTCGACAATGATGCAGTTGGCCCAAAAGGGCGTATGCGTTTTTTCCTGATTATATCCAGGAAAAAACGCATACGCACTTTATGGGCAACAAAGCAAGCAAGCAATGCAAATGTGCACAACAAAGAAGTCTCACTTCCCACCGGTCAAAAGGGCCATCCTAAAAAATTGTAAAAACCAGAAATGCAGGACAGGCCATGGAGAACAGGGAGCCTTTATACGCTGATGGGCAGTGTGTGAACTGCCGAGAGCCACTCTGGAGAAGTGTATGGTGGTTCCTAAATCATCTAAAAAACAGAGCTACAGAGCATAGGACACTTCCAATCATGGGAGTATATCTAGGGAAGTCTAAAAATCAACAAGACACAAGCACACCACAGTTTAGGGCTACTCTGTTTACAAGAACCTCAACTTCAGTACACCTTAAATATCCCAGGA